>NC_064646.1:95918555-96255140 GCF_023864345.2 Schistocerca serialis cubense | reverse complement strand
TGACAGCCAGCCTGGGACGTCCAACAAGATAGGTACAGAAAACAGAGGATATCGAAAGAACAGAGGCATATTTCATCACGGATCCGCTTAGTAAGCACGAAAGCGTCGCGGGGATGCTCATCCAGCTCCAGTCGCAGACCCTTCAGGAGAGAAATGGTTCAAATGGCTCTAAGCACTGTGGGACTGTCATCAGTCCCCTAGAACTTAGAACTACTTAAACCTAACTAACCTAAGGACATCACACACATCCATGCCCGAGGCAGGCTTCGAACCTGCGACCGTAGCAGCAGCGCTGTTCCGGACTGAAGGGCCTAGAACCGCTCGGCCACAGCGGCCGGCTTACAAGAAAGAAGTGGTTGCATCGTGGAGTGGTTTACGTTCAGAAATTTCGTGAGCTTGCTTTCCTAAAAGAGTGAACCAATATATTCCTTCTTGCTGTGTCTGTCCTGCGAAAAGAACATGAATGCAGAATGAGAGGCATTCGAGATCATGTAGAGGCCTACCGACTACCGTTCTACCCCAGCGCCATTCGCGACTGGAAGAAGAGGCAGTGAGTGTGGCGGGGCACAGAGCACATTCTGCTACGCAACGTGCGGAGTGTGGATGTAGCTCTAGATGCAATAAAAGACAGACATCTCAAGGAAACTATTAACGACGTGAAGTTTACGTGCAAACGGGTGGCAAGTGAAATAATAACAAGTACAGAGGACTTGCAAGATACAATTAATTTATTACTGATCAACAGTTTAACCCAAAGGGCACAGTATTCACCAAAAATTTTCTACAACCGCCTCTTATTCACAAGTCAGAAAAATACATTACACAATACCTTTCTAATTTAATTAGGTGCAAACAAGAACTTCTTACAGCTTGTATACTAACTTTAAGCACGTCAATAATAAAAGGTAAAATCAGTTTCATTTAACAAGGGCACTTGAATAATAAAAGTGAAATAAGTTTCTTTTGAACAGGATACACAAGTCAGAAAAATAGATTGCACAAAACCTTTCTGATTGAATTACTTGCAAACAAGAGCTTGTTATAGCTTCTATACTAACTGTAAGCACTTCAATAATAAAAGGTAAAATCAGTTTCATTGAACAAAGCGCACTTGAATAGTCAAGGTGAAATAAGTTTCTTTTAAATAGGGCACCTAGGCAAGCGCAGTAGGACAATTCACATAATTTCCAGTTTCCGCTACCCATCAAGTATTTCTCTTTAACATAAGTTCAACTCCCGCTGCACGTAAGGTATAATTCAGAACACTAGTCTAAAAAAATGGTTTTGAAGGTAAATATATGAGCAGTATAGCAAACGGAACAGACGCCTTGGCGTCCCAATGCAGAGGAAGCTTAACTTAATGCAAGATCCCCACTCACTGCAACACGAAGAACTCAGTGGCCGCCGCATCTGTTGCCATTTTCCCCGCGGCCATAGAACCTCCGTTCCCTCTGCTACTGGTCGGCCAAGGCGTCGAACTCCGGACATCGATTTAGACACGGACTAGGTGCCCGCTGCAGTGCTGCAACAGAGAAGCACAAACACACAGCCACAGCCAAAAGAATATAGCAAGATAAAATTCTGCAAAGATAGACCACACCAAGACAAAGGCAAATTAAAAATGGTTAAAAGAATTAACTGTAGACCTCAAATTTCAAAATATGTAAAACTGCCCCAGCACAAACAGACCAGTTTTAAAAGGGCAACGATAAGACAAAACATAATATTATTACACCAGTATGTCGCAGTTCCAATACAATATTGGCACTCATAAGTAAAGGTAGAAGCTAGTGATAACACGGGTAGGCCCGAGTACAAAACTAGAAAGCTTGAATGTCTACTTCTTCAATAGACAGCTGCGTGGTACATAGTTCAACTCCACTAGCCAAAATGAATAACACATTGCTCAGTGTCCTGTGCAGAAGATCATGGCCCAGTCACGCCTCAAGAACTTGCAATAACAGGCCCGCTTCCGCACTCCGAGCCACATACACCGGTCAAATCCAGCTAACTCCACGCAAACACAAGTTTCACTCTCTGAGCAGCGACAGGTACCGGCCGTTCCGAAGCCAAAACCCAGTCTGCACGACAGTCCACCAGCTCAACCACCGGACAACGGGGCAAAGATAAGCAACGCCAGAGGGAAACAATCGATCCACGTGAATCGAACGGAGAAAGCGACTGGCACTAGAGCCTCCCCACGCATTACTGTTTGTTTATTACATGAACGTGAATTTCCAAACTTAGGCTTACATGAACGAGTTATTCGAAATTTGGAGACCCAAGTTGGCACAGTCGTTGCGCAGATATGATTTTGGCAACACTCCGCTTCGGTCTGAGTCTTAGGTGACAGCACATCTGTTGAATGCAGGTACCTGGAACGGATCTACGTTTAGAGTGAGGTGTCCTATTTGATCACGAGTTGTACGCTACCACTTCTACTTCCCTTTCCGGTCATATAATGGCGGAGAAAATTTCTATGTCCAGCGGTATTCGTAACGGTTACGTCGGACTGGAGTGCCACCACGCACGCACGCATTAACGACATCGTCAACGGAGCTAAGTTGTTTAATGGAATGAGCATCCCAAATGCGTACACTTGTATTAAGGTACATGTCAGTGTCAAGCGTCCTAGTATTTTAGATTTTGCTGTACTTATCGGGGCAACGGCCTTGCCTCAGTGGATACATCGGTTCCCGTGAGATCACCGAAGTTAAGCTCTGTCGGGCGTGGTCGGCGATTGGATGGGTGACCATCCAGGCCGCTATGCGCTGTTGCCATTTTTCGGGGTGCACTCAGCCTCGTGATGCCAATTGAGGAGCTACTCGACAGAATACTAGCGGCTTCGGTCAAGAATACCATCATAACGACCGAGAGAGCGGTGTGCTGACCCCACGCCCCTGCTATCCGCATCGCCAGACGAGGATGACACGGCAGTCGGATGGTCCCGATGGGCCACTTGAGGCCTGTAGACGGAGTGGTTTATTTATTTTTATTTTTTTGTAATTATCAGATTTACAGTTTTTATGCGAAATGTTGTCGCTAGTGTTTCACGGGCACCAGCACATGAAGCAGTGCCGAATTACTGCGATTTTCTAAATCCGGATAACGTCATTCGTAAGTTAGTTCACCAGTATTCGTAATAGAAGCCACTGTTTGTTTGTTTTTATAGCCAGGCTGCAGGAAGCAACAGAGGGTGCCAACCGCTAAGTGGCGAGAAGCTGTTTGTGGTAACAAATGGAGAATGTGTCAGACCGTCCGTTCTTAACCGCGACTCCTCCTACTGCCACAAGTTCAGACGACCTAGATTTACGATGCAGTGAGTTCAGAAAAGCTGGTTATCGGTAGTAGGGTAACCCTTTCAAAATTCACTGTGCGTGATGGAAGTTTAAACGCCACATATGCATAGCAGCTGTGGTCTAGGGTATCTGCAATACGGTCGTCCATTCAGGCGAAGCTGGCAGCATACTTGCTTTTCCTTATGCCCCATAACACTTTGTGTGTTCTGACTGCATGGAGTAGGTCATCCTAGTCTCTGAGCTGTGGTCGGGATTTACCGAAGTCGTTCGAACGGCGCGGGAGTTCGGCCCTTCGACGGAAGCCCGACAGAGATACAGGATTTTCCCCAAAACTGAGTATACTGTGCCATTCGGGAATGTTTTTAGGCCTCCACGTATTCGTAGGGTTTCTAGTTACGTCGTGGAAACTATGTAGTTTCTAAGATGTTCCCCAATCGACTACCACAGATATTGTTAAGCTTTTGCGTACAGATTTGTTGAACGAGCAAAGAAAGATTTACGAAATTACACCCCACACATTTTAATATTTTGTGAATGGGAACGTCTTACGTGAAAGACGACAAAACGTCGCGGTGAAATTTAAAAAATGTTGTGTAATTTGGAGAACAGTATGTAAGCGTATTGTCATATCGCTGGCTGAGTTGTGGAGTATCTTTGCGGGCAGTAGCGTCTGTAGAGAGTCGAACACGGGACACGGAACTGTTGTGTTGTGTAGTGTGTAGCTCTGCATGTGAGAGGCATTGTTAGTATGGAAGTTGAAGTGTTGCTACAAGTGCTATTTCAGTAAACTCATAAAATATGGAAATGATTCAGAGGAAAGTGCGTCAAGAAGTAATGAAAAAATGAGCAGCGCCGCCGATAACGTATTTGTGTCTCCTCTCGTTGCGTGTCTTACCGTACATCATCAGTCATCCGCGCCGTGTTCGGTCTCTCAGATGAACTAATGTGAATCAGTAATACTGTTTACCACAAAAGAGAGCATTTAAGCTGCAGCAAGAGTGAGGAGGCGCGTTCGATCATCGCGTTTCCGCATTATCAACAATCAACCGCGCCGCGACGGTTAAGCGCACGCTCGAACAACTGAGAACTGTGAACTGTAGATTTAACTCTGTGAACAGTGTTAAAATATCATTACTAGTGTCAAGGAGGACTGGTACCAAATATCTGTGTATGCGTAACGAGCGTAAGAACTTCCGTGCGATCATTCGGCTTCCGCATCATCAACAATCACCCGCGTCGTGTCGGTTACGCGTACGCTCGTCCGAATGATATCGTGGACTGTTGATCATCCATTAATAGGGATATCACTTACGAATTAGAATGTAAACAGTGCAACCTGGGACTTAATTTTATCGTCTCAGAATATAGTTGTTCATACCATACGTAGAACAGTGTTGGGTTTTGACGCTGAGTGTCTCCCCTAACTCGCTTGCGTATTTCGATAGATAATTTCAGGCAAGCCAGCTGTGAAGCAGAACAGTACGGCCGCCGCGGGATTACCAGGTGCGTGGTATGGACTGGGCGCACGGTCCAGAAGTGAAAACAGTTTAAGGGTACCACCCCACCCCCATCTGTACGCCCGGGCGTGTTACAAGTATTTCAATTAATAATTGTGCTAAAACTGTAAAACTTCGTAAGATGCTTGAACAGTTTCATTGTGCACATTCATCAAGTTTTGTGTGATTTGATTCAATAATTTTGGTCCAAGCAGCACTAAAATTCCTTGATTGTAAGTATCTTCACTTTCTTTCGTAGATGTTTTAACGAAGCTATCCTTTCGTGAACTTGATAAAAAGCCTGCAGTTTTGTCATTCTATTTGTTTTCGAAATATGCAGTGCTGAAGTCGAACGAAGAAGAGTTACTCCAAAAATAAGTCTTTTTTCAAACCTCATACCTCAAAAAGGATGCTTCTTTTAACAACACTTTACTAGACAGTTCTTTTCTGTACAAAATATCAAATTTACACAATCATGTTTTTTGCACGTCTACAGTTGTACTGTAAAGTTTCCATGTAAATTACTTTTTCGATATGTCGTGTTCTGAGCTCACATAACAGTAGCAGTAAACGCATGACTAAATTCAGTCAGCTATAAATGTTGTGTCTAGACAAGACAGCCTAGACACAATGAGAGGAAGCCGAAAGGCACGCGCTAAGGCAAAGCAGGGTGCGTGAGGTCTGAAACAGGATACGTAATGAATGCTATAAAGAAAAGTACGTAGCTTCTGGAATACTTAACTTTAATCCATCCTTTTGGTACATCTGGAGATTGTGGCGATACAAGTGAGACTCTTTAGATACATGCAATGTTACTAATTGGCGCCTTGCTAGGTCGTAGCCATTGACTTAGCTGAAGGCTATTCTAACTATCTGCTCGGCAAAGGAGCGAGGCTTCGTCAGTATAGTCGCTAGTTACGTCGTCCGTACAACTGGGGCGAGTGCTAGTCCGTATCTCGAGACCTGCCTTGTGGTGGCGCTCGGTCTGCGATCACACAGTGGCGACACGCGGGTCCGACATGTACTAATGGACCGCGGCCGATTTAAAGCTACCACCTAGCAAGTGTGGTGTCTGGCGGTGACACCACAATAAATGAAAAATAAAACATGAAGGTTATTCCGTAACCTTTCAACTTCTTAGAAATATATTTCAATAGAACGATTTCTTTTTTCAGATGACTTTTCATACTGTTGCTTTGAAAGCTTCATGAATTCAGCAAGTGACAAATACGTGACAGAGTGTAGTTCTGGTAATCTGGTTGCTTCAAGACGCCGTTTGCACTGGCCTATAATTGCAGAGAGGTGAACAAAATGTAGGTGATTTTTTTTTCTCCTCAGCAAAAGGTATTCTTATTGAGTCGTTCTTACCTGAGGTTAAGTAATGAATCTATTATTTGAACTGATCATAAAGTCAATTTTCCTAACAAATTTTCAATTACGGATCAGCAAATTGCACTTTGAAGAATTCAAATTAGCAAATCTACACTTTAGCACGTTCCCTTCACTGGCCCAATCAGTCAGAGTTTCAAAGCAACTGTATGAAGTTACCTGAAAATACTATTCGATTAAATTTTTAACTGTAGAGTTAGTTTTGTAATACAGTTATAAAAGATTTAAAAATTGCAGACTAACCATCAGGTGTCATTTTTCTTTAAAGACTTTCTGACTTTACTGCTGCTGTCCAGTAATTATGCGATATTACAACATGATGTTCCAGAACAGCGAGTCACTCCTTATCTAACTTGTCCAAAATTTATGTCTTGACGCAGCGGCTTCTTGTCAATCTTCACTACTCACAAAGTAATAAAATTTGTAGGCTGAAAATATTTGTGCCTCAGCAAACATACAAATAAAACGTGAACATCAGAGAGGGTCGAGTGGGGTCACCTAGACCGTTTCACATGGACTCATCCTCTGCCAAATTTGATTACATGTGTGGTTATGTTAACTACTGAAGCGGAGGCCACATCAATGAGAACGACCGTGGACGAGAAACCATGCATTGTCAGTGTACATCTTAGAACGTAGACGGTCATTACGCGCTATATGCAGTGAATCCGACTGTCACAGCTGTTCTCATTTACAGTTGAAATTAGCCCTACTACAGCAGTTTTATACAGTATACGCTGATCGGCCAGAACATATGGCCACCGACCTATTACCGATAAACACCCGTCCAGGTTCTAGCAGCGTCACCTGGTAGGACTGACTGCTAGTCAGACACACGCGTGGTACTTGTAGTATCAGTGAGCTTGCTGTCCATGTGTAGAATGGAAAAGGCGTGCGATTTGTCTGCGTTTCACCGAGGGCTAGTGTGATAGCCGGAGGTTTGGCACGAGTGTTTCGCAGGCTGCACTGCTTGTCGGTTGTTCTAGGAGTGCTGTGGCGAGTGTGTTGAACACGTGACGAAACAGAGTTGAAAGCACGTCCAGACGTCGTGGGGTTGGGCGGCCACCCCTCTTTACAGAAGTCGGACGTCGTAGGCTGGACAGACAGGTAGCACAGGACAGGTGGCGAACTTCGGCGGAATTAACATCAGACGTCAGTGCTGGGTGGAGTACAAGTGCGTCTGGACACACAGTGCACCGAACACTCTACATCTACATACATACTCCGCAATCCACCACACGGTGCGTGGCGGAGGGTACCTCGTACCACAACTAGCATCTTCTCTTCCTGTTCCACTCCCAAACAGAACGAGGCAAAAATGACTGCCTATATGCCTCTGTACGAGCCGTAATCTCTCTTATCTTTGTGGTCTTTCCGCGAAATGTAAGTTGACGGCAGTAAAATTGTACTGCAGTCAGCCTCAAATGCTGGTTCTCTAAATTTCCTCAGTAGCGATTCACGAAAAGAACGCCTCCTTTCCTCCAGAGACTCCCACCCGAGCTCCTGAAGCATTTGCGTAACACTCGCGTGATGATCAAACCTACCAGTAACAAATCTAGCAGCCCGCCTCTGAATTGCTTCTATGTCCTCCCTCAATCCGATCTGATAGGGATTCCAAACGCTCGAGCAGTACTCAAGAATAGGTCGTATTAGTGTTTTATAAGCGGTCTCCTTTACAGATGAATCACATCTTCCCAAAATTCTACCAATGAACCGAAGACGACTATCCACCTTCCCCACAACTGCCATTACGTGCTTGTCCCACTTCATATCGCTCTGCAATGTTACGCCCAAATATTTAATCGACGTGACTGTCTAACGCTACACTACTAATGGAGTATTCAAACATTACGTGATTCTTTTTCCTATTGATCTGCATTAATTTACATTTATCTATATTTAGAGTTAGCTGCCATTCTTTACACCAATCACAAATCCTGTCCAAGTCATCTTGTATCCTCCTACAGTCACTGAACGACGACACCTTCCCGTACACCATAGCATCATCAGCAAACAGCCGCACATTGCTATCCACCCTATCCAAAAGATCATTTATGTAGATATAAAACAACAGCGGACCTACCACACTTCCCTGGGGCACTCCAGATGATGCCCTCACCTCCGATGAACACTCACCATCGAGGACAACGTGCTGGGTTCTATTACTTAAGAAGTCTTCGAGCCACTCACATACTACGGAACCAATCCCATATGCTCCCAACAATGAGCCTCCGCAGCCGACGACGCATGCATGTACGATTGAAATGGGCACTTGACCATCGTCACTGGACATTAGCGCGGTGGCAGAGCGTTGCAGGGTCTGATGAATCTCGATGCCTTCTTCCTCGTACCAGTGGGAGGGCGCGAATCTGTCTTCTAGGGGAACAGCTCCTTTACACATGTACTGCGGTACGGAGACAAGCTGGTGGTGACTCCATTATGTTCCAGGGAACATTCACGATTGCTTGCACATCATGTACGGCCCTTCCCGACGATCGTGTTTCCCGACGGAAATGGCATTTTTCAACATGATAATGCGCCATGTCACAAGGCCGGGAGTGTGGTGGAGTGGTTCGAGGAACACAGTGGCGATTTTCAATTGATGTGCTGGTCCCCCAACTCACCAGATCTGAGCCAGATGGAACGCATCTGGGATGTGAACGTGGCGTCAGAGCTCATCGCCCCCCCCCCCCCCCTAACTCGGAAGGGAAATTGGTGACTTGCGTCTGCAGATGTGGTGCCAACTCCCTCCAGCGACCAACCTAGACCTCACTGCTTCCATGCCACGACGCTTCGCAGCTCTTATCCGTGCTAAAGATGAACATACCGGCTATTAGATAGGTGGTCATGATGTTCTGGCTGGTCAGTGTATGTAGCCCATAACGAACGAAATCTTCAGTATTAATTGGATAATTAATATATATATATATATATATATATATATATATATATATATATATATATATATATATATATATTACTACGATGGTCACTCCAAAATAAATGAACACTATTTTTATAAAGATACAGTTTTCATTCTGCATGTGTGAAAGTTTTACAGTATGTAGATACATCCTTCCCGCTTGTTTTCAAACTTAGTTCAATCTGTTCCCGTGAGTGGCGCCGTCACAGCATGTCTTCAAGCTGGCTGCTACACTTGACGTTCTTCAGAAGGACGTGCTGTCATAGAATTCCTGTGCTGTGAAAACTAGACAGTGGGAAACATCCACAAGAGGTTGGAAAAGGTGGATGGAGATGCTGCTGTCGATCGCAGTACAGTTAGCCGGTGGGCAAGCAGGTTATGTGACGAAAGCAGGCACGGCAATATTGAGGATTGTCCTCGCAGCTGCAGGCCTCGTACTGCACACACTCCAGACAATGTGCAGAGAGTTAACGAATTGGTGACTGCTGACAGACGCATCACAGTGAATGAATTGTGACGCTACGTTGGGATAGGGGAAGGAAGTGTTTGCAGAATACTGAAAGTGCTGGCGTTAAAAAAGGTTCATGGCAGGTGGGTTCTCAGGATGTTGACAGTGGCTCACAAACCAACAAGAAAAACGGTATGCAGCGAACTTTTGGAACAATACGAGAATGGTGGACATGAATTTCTTGGGAGAAATGTGACAGGTGATGAAACATGGCTCCATCATTTTTCACCAGAGACGAAGAGGCAATCAATGGAGTGGCATCATGCAAATTCACCCAAGAAATTCAAAACCACACCTTCTGCTGGAAAAGTTATGGCTACTTTGTTTCTCGATTCCGAAGGACTGTCTTGCTTGTGGACATCATGCCAAGTGGAACCACCATAAATTCTGATGCATATGTGACGACACTGAAGAAACTTCAAGCTCGACTGAGTCGTGTTCGACCACATCGGCAAAAGCAGGATGTTTTGCTGTTGCACGACAATGCACGGCCACATGTCAGTGTAAAAAGCAGGGAAGCGATCACAAAACTCGGATGGACAACATTGAAACACCCGCCTTACAGTCCTGACCTGGCTCCATATGACTATCATCTCTTTGGGAAACTGAAAGACTCTCTTCGTGGAACAAGGTTTGAAGATGATGGCTTCCTTGTGCACGCTGCCAAACAGTGGCTCCACCAAGTTGGTCCAGAATTTTACCGTGCGGGTATCTAGGCGCTGGTTCCAAGATGGCGTAAGGCAGTTGAGACGGATGGAAATTATGTAGACAAATGAAAATATTGTTCCTAAAGGATGTATCTACACATGTAAAACTTTCATACATGAAGAATAAAAGATGGATTAAAAAAAATAGTGTTTATTTCTTTTGCAGTGGCCCTTGTAGCTTCAGAACATCCTTTTCTTCCGTGGCATTTCATGTTTCAGATGTTTCTCGAAAAATAAGTGTCAAATGTATTTTATGCTGCAATCAGAGACAACTTACGCATTCGTCCACTACATCCAGTATTTACACAAAACAAGCGTTCTCGTTTTATGAATTTTGCTAAATCCACTTCAGATACTAAAACAATATTAAGGAAAGAAGACGAAAATACATTGGAAAACGTTTACAGCTAGCAGAAAATGTAGTGGGTCCGATAGTATTAGCATTTTGCTGTATCAAAATCTTTGCCTTTCATCTAGTTTTGAATATGTAACACGAGGAAATATGTTACTTCACCAGTGTAAAGACTGTTCTCAGTACTGATTTTTCAGTAAAAAGAAGTTGTAAAGTTCGTGCCATAGACAAATAAAATGAAAGACGTTGCAATTAATATCTCCTCCATATCATGTACCTTTATTGGAGAGTTTTACAAATAAATTTTTGATATTTATGCAAAGTAAATACTGTAGACGACCGTTCGTGTCTCCTTGGAAACGACATTAATTCTTAGCTTCAATTTCAATTCACCGAATTGATTTCGAAAATTGAATCAACAAAATTCGAGTATTTTTACAACAAATTTACCTATTGAACATTGTATTACTTCCCTTATATATTACTTTGGGCAACTAACGCTGCACCGTCTCCAGCCATCCTGATTTAGGTTTTCCGTGATTTCCCTAAATCGTTTCAGGCAAATTCCGGGATGGTTCCTGTTGTGACTTGGCAAGACAGCCAAGCCACTAGGAGATGAAGCCGAAAGGCACGCGTTTAAGCTCACGCAGGCTGGCGTGAGGTCTGGAACAGGTAAAGTAATTGAGACTAGCAAGTAAAGTACGTAGCTTCTTGAATACTTAACTTTAATCCATAATTGGTGAACATCTGTCTGACGGTACATGCATCACAAGATAAATAGCAAATGATAATGGCGCCTTGCTAGGTCGTAGCAAATGACGTAGCTGAAGGCTATGCTAACTATCGTCTCGGCAAATGAGAGCGTAATTTTTCGGTAAACCATCGCTAGCAAAGTCGGCTGTACAACTGGGGCGAGTGCTAGGAAGTCTCTCTAGACCTGCCGTGTGGCGGCGCTCCGTCTGCAATCACATAGTGGCGACACGAGGGTCCGACGTATACTAACGGACCGCGGCCGATTTAAAGGCTACCACCTAGCAAGTGTGGTGTCTGGCGGTGACACCACAGTTCCTTTGAAAGGGCACGGCCGATTTCCTTCCCAATCCTTCTCTAACCCGAGCTTGAGCTCCGTCTCTAATGACCTCGTTGTCGACGGGACGTTAAACACTAACCACCACCACTAACGCTGCACCAACCTTTACCACGACAATTTTTTAAAAAAATATCTTGATTTACATGTCTACGATAAAGAAAAATTAATGTTACTGCGTAAGTCTCCTGCAGCCAACATCCAGCTATCAGCTGGATGAGATGCTCCTTTCCATGTAATGACGTCATGCGCAATGTCATTCACAATCTAAGATTATAAATCAGACATAATATAGCTGAAAAACGCCAACGAAAACAGAAAATGCATTAAAAAAAGAAGATAAAAACAACGAAACTAATGTTATCCAGGGAAGATGAGGGTAACGAAACAGT
Source organism: Schistocerca serialis cubense (assembly GCF_023864345.2). Taxonomy (NCBI): domain Eukaryota; kingdom Metazoa; phylum Arthropoda; class Insecta; order Orthoptera; family Acrididae; genus Schistocerca; species Schistocerca serialis. The sequence continues at coordinate 96,242,987 of NC_064646.1, read as the reverse complement.
GAGAGCTGAAACAGCAGATGCACTCGTTGGATTGGCGTTGGAGCGAAACAAAAGCGAGAGCTGTTGCATGTCGTTAAAAGTCAGATACTCACCAGCTGGCGATAGCATCGCGGCAGCCAGTGTTTACAAATTCCGCTCGCATTGCGAGAGAAACTGCAGAAGCAGGCAGCGGCAGGTTGCGAAACGCAAGGCCAAAGCCACAATCCGAGGAGGAGACATCCTAAAAATCTGTTTCGGCGCAGAAACGAAATATGTACAATGTGTTTGGCCATTACTGGTACATACGAAAGGGATGAGTAGAGTACAATGAAACAAACAAATAATTCGAATAAGCAGAAATCCAGAAACCAATGGTTTCCCCCACACGACGTACACTACTGGCCATTAAAATTGTTACACCACGAAGATGGCGTGCTACAGACGCGAAATTTAACTGACAGGAAGAAGATGCTGTGATATGCAATTGATTAGCTTTTCAGAGCATTCATACAAGGTTGGCGCCGGTGGCGACACTTACAACGTGGTGACTTGAAGAAAGTTTCCAACCGATTTCTCATACACCAACAGTAGTTGACCGGCTTTGCCTCGTGAAACGTTGTTGTGATGCCTCGTGAAAGGGGGAGAAATGCGTACCATCACGTTTCCGACTTTGATAAAGGTCGGATTGTAGCCTATCGCGATTGCTGTTTATCGAATCGCGACACTGCTGTTCGCGTTGGTCGAGATCCAATGACTGTTAGCAGAATATGGAATCGGTGGGTTCAGGAGAGGTAACACGGAACGCCGTGCTGGATCCCAACGGCCTCGTATCACTAGCAGTCGAGATGACCGGCATCTTATCCGCATGGCTGTAACGGATCGTGCCGCCACATCTCGATCCCTGAGTCAGCAGATGGGGACGTTTGCAAGACAACAACAATCTGCACGAACAGTTGGACGACGTTTGCAGCAGCATGGCCTATCAGCTCGGAGACCATGGCTGCGGTTACCCTTGACGCTGCATCACAGACAGGAGCGCCTGCGTTGATGTAAACGACGAACCTGGGTGCACGAATGGCGAAACGTCATTTTTTCGGATGAATCCAGGTTCTGTTTACAGCATCATGATGGTCGCACCCGTGTCTGGCGACATCGCGGTGAACGCACGTTGGAAGCGTGTATTCGTCATCGCCATATTGGCGTATCACCCGACGTGATGGTTATGGAGTACCACTGGTTACATGTCTTCGCATTGACGGCACTTTGAACAGTGGACGTTACATTTCAGATGTATTACGACCCGTGGCTCTACCCTTCATTCGATCCCTGCGAAACCCTACATTTCAGCAGGATAATTCACGACCGCATGTTGCAGGTCCTGTACGGTCCTTCTTGGATACAGAAAATGTTCGACTGCTGGCCAGCACATTCTCCAGATCCCTCCAAAATTGAAAACGTCTGGTCAACGGTGGCCGAGCAACTGGCTCGTCACAATACGCCAGTTACTACTCGTGATGATCTGTGGTATCGTGTTGAAGCTGCATGGGCTGCTGTACATGCACACGCCATCCAAGCTCTGTTTGACTCAATGCCCAGGCGTATCAAGGCCGTTATTACGGCCAGAGGTGGTTGTTCTGGGTACCGATTTCTCAGGAGCTATGCACCCAAATTGCGTGAAAATGCAATCACACGTCAGTTGTAGTATAATATATTTGTCCAATGAATACCCGTTTATCATCTGAATTTCTTCTTGGTGTAGCAATTGTAATGGCCAGTAGTGTATTATGACTGTGTTCATAAACACGTTACAGCAGCGTCGTCGATGATTCATACTGTAGATATGCACCTGAGGACGAACTCATTACAACGAGTGTTCGACATGGCCACGGCTCATGTGAAGGTAGGCTTCAACACGTCTTCTCATCGACGTCCCTACACGTTCAAAAATACCGGGCATCTTCCGAGCGTACTGACAACGATCCACAATGGTTTCCCGGAGTTCACCGACTCTATCAGTGGGCTTGCAATACACCAACGATTTAATTATTTCCACACAAAAAAGTATAACGGTTTCAAGTTGGGGGGCCAGGAAGGCCATAGTATTGGCGAACCACGACCGATACACTTTTTGTCAGAACGTTATTTACCAGTATTTAGGTACCCGGAACGGTGAGGAACGTTACTTACAAGGGAACCTCCCCATCGCACCCCCCCTCAGATTTAGTTATAAGTTGGCACAGTGGACAGGCCTTGAAAAACTGAACACAGATCAATCGAGAAAACAGGAGGAAGTTGTGTACAACAGTAAAAAAAATATTAGTAAAATTTACAAACTGAGTAGTCCATGTGCAAGATAAGCAACATCTAGGAGAATGCGAGCTCAGGAGCGCCGTAGTCCCGTGGTTAGTGTGAATAGCTGCAGAACGAGAGGTCCTTGGTTCAAGTCTTCCCTCGACCGAAAGTTTTACTTTCGTTATTTTCGCAAAGTTATGATCTGTCCGTACGTTCATTGACGTCTCTGTTCACTGCAATAAGTTTAGTATTTGTGTTTTGCGACCGTACCGCAAAACCGTGCGATTAGTAGACGAAAGGACGTGCCTCTCCGGTGGGAACCGAAAACATTTGATCGCAAGGTCATAGGTCAACCGATTCCTCCACGGGAAATCACGTCTGTTATATTCTATACGAGACTGGTGACGGCATGTGCGTCACATGGCAGGAATATGTTGTCGACCCACCTAACTTGTACACTTAGCGAATGGGTAAAAAGATTCTTCTACCTTGCCCGATTTAGGTCTCCTTGGGGATGTGATAATCACTCCCAAAAAAGTGATGAAAAGATAAGAGTTTGTCACATAAACTGAAAATAAAAAAAATTAACTTTTCACTGGAGGAAAGACTTGAACCTACGAGTTCTCGTTTCGTAGCTGCTCTCGCTAACCACGGGACCACGGCACTGTTTGACTCCCAGTGTTCTTGATGTTGTCTATCTTTGCGTGGACGACTCAGTTTGTATATTTTACTAATTTTTTTCATAGTTCCACACAACTTCTCCCTGTTTTCTCGATTGATCGGTGTTCAGTTTTTCAAGGCCTATCCACTGTGCCAACTTATAACTAAATCTGAGGGGGGTGCGATGGGCTGGTTCCCTTGTTAGCAGCCACAAGTGACGTGAAAAGTTATTTTCGTTCTTAAGTTTTGCATAACAATGTAAAAGGACATTTTAATCGATCCAGCAAACAGTCAGTGTGGAAAAATGTCATGATTCAGTTCCCAATTTTGATGTTAACTTAGTCGTTATTCTGCTTTCTGCTACTCTTTACCGTCGCCTCCATAGCTTTGTCTGTCCTTCACGCGTATCTCTGCTGATTATGCACTCCATTGGTCTCTTAAGATTCCTTACATCCCAGCAAAATGTTTCTGACTTAAAAGACACCAACAAATGCCCTTCTTGTCCTCCATATTTTCTAAGCAACACAATTAATAACTATCGGAGATCACATTCAGAATTCAGTTGCACTATCGGAGGCGTCTAAATCGGTGTTCCACTACTCACAGATTATTAAACTTTACTCCGTAAACATCTCTTGCTCAGAGTTCAGCTGCTCTGAAGTTTCGCACCCGCAATAAGTGAAACGTGTCCGCTCAATTTCTCGCCTCTATGATGACTCACCAATCAATAACACATTGCACATATTCTCCCCCGATGCGGCAACAATGCAGTACGGCAACAATACTGCTATATGGTTACAACCCTCATCATCTTCATTGTCATATCCATCCCAAGACTGGTAAAAAACGCAAGTGGTAGTTTCATCGCCAAGGTACTTACTGAAACAGCAAAGGATGTTGAAGGTTAATCGAAAATTCAGTTATTTTTTAGTTTTTTACATAAGACAAAGGTTAAATAGAGAAAATTGGTTAATAAATGTTTTAATCGTAGCCTTATTCAATTACTTCAGTTTTTATACGTGTGTTGGTATTGATTGCAAAACTTAACACCTACAAAACTAAATAATTCTGTTTATATTATTAGCTAGCATGCTCGAAAAAAAAACCGTAGACAGGCCGTACAGAATGTGCAAAAAAAATCTTTCTGCGAAATGTAGCTACACTGGTGTTGCAATTAGCAGCTGGTGAAGCGTTTGAGCTCTCTGACGACTACGTTTTTTGCAACGCAGTGATACGTTCGCGACTTGCATGTCTTGATATTTTTGACTAGATCCACAGATGACCGCAAAACTAATAAGTCTCATGTATTAGAAGCTTTTCGGTGTCCAACTACAAATATCTTCTGTGGTGTTATTTAAGATACATATTCGGCTGTAATGTGGCGAAGTTAGATTTGGAGTGGAATCCGTGACAAATAAGCCGTTACCGAGTTAAATTATCATCTTTGAAAGACATTTACTTCTACGCCCTCGATTATTTGTTGTATGTATTCCAATCTCTGTCTCCTTCTACGGTTTTTACCCTCTAGAGCTCCATCTAGTTCCATGAAAGTTATTGCCTGATGTCTTTAAACACGTCCTAATCCGCTTACAGTCGAATCTTTTACCAACTCAAAATCACTTTTATGAGTTTCAGTGTAACATAATCAAATCATGCAATCATAACTTTCCGAGAAATCGACCGGAGACAGGAAAAATACAAAAAGAGGATTTTATTTATGTGCTCCTCCAAATCCAATACAGAGAAAATGAGACTGGTAACTTCGTGGTGAATTTGTTACGTCTCTCCCGTTTTGCCACAAAAAACCACTTTGTCCTCTATAACCAACATTTGAAAATCCATTAGTTTTCTCATAATCATTTATACATAACACGTAAACTTCTGCTTAGGAACGAATTGCTATTCCCACGTAAGACGAACTGATGTTAAATATGCTGAGGCACACATCATTGGTACTGCCCCTACATTTGCATTTGAAAATAACCACGTGCTGGAAGTGGCACGATGAACGCTACAGAAAATATTTCAACTTTACCGGCCTATTGTGGCCGAGATAGATTTGACAAACAAACGAGTCGAGACACAAGCGGTAGAACTTAACAAGGATCGAAAACTGACTGCGGGAGAAGCCCTACCGTGCCGCTCTCCTGTGCCCCTAGACTTAGAACTGCCCAAACCTAACTAACCTAAGGACATCACACACATCCATGCCCGAGGCAGGATTCGAACCTGCAACCGTAGCAGTCGCGCCTTTCCGGAGTGAAGCGCCTAGAACCGCACGGTCACCGCGGCCGGCGGAACTCTACATGCCGCTCTTAACGGAACGGAACTGACAGATGTAAACGTAATTTCCGAAGTACCCCATGGAAATGTGATAGGAGCATTACTGTTTACAATGTACACAAATGAGCTAGAAGAAAGCGTCAGAAGCTATTTAAGACTGTTCGCAGATGATACGGTTGTCGATATGAAAATAGCAGTACCAGAAGACAGCATCGATTTGCAGAATGACCTGAAGATGACTGATGACTGTTGCAGAGTCAGGTAGTTGACCCTGAACGTAAATAAATGTAACGTAACCACAAAAAGAAAGCCACTACTGTACAGCTACACTGTTGATGGGAAACAGTATCCACCATACAATAACCAAAGCGATCTTAACTGAAATGACCACATAACATACAGAAGGAAATGCAAATGCCAGAATGAGATTCATACGAAGAATTTTAAGGAAATGTACGAGGGGCGTTTGAAAAGTCCGTGCAAAAAAAAAAACTACTTACGTATTTTGGGTAAACCTTTTTTTATTGTTCGACATAGTCTACTTTTAGACTTATACACTTCGTCCAACGCTGTTCTAGTTTGTTGATCGCTTGCGAATAATAGAAATTGTCCAAGTGTGCAAAACAACTGTTAGTTGCTGCAATCACCTCCTCGTTGAATAAAATCTTTGCCCCGCTAGCCATTTCTTCAAATTGGGGAACAAGTAGTAGTCCCAGGGAGCCAAGTCTGGAGAATAGGGGGGATGTGAAACAAGTTGGAATCCAGTTTCCATTAATTTTGCGACCACAACTGCTGAGGTGTGTGCTGGTGCATTGTTGTGACGGAAAAGGACTTTTTTGCTGTCCAATCGCCGGCGGTTTTCTTGCAGCTCGGTTTTAAAACAGTCCTATAACAATAAATAATATGCACCTGTAATAGTTTTATCCTTTTCCGGACAGTCGATAAGGATTATCAGTTGCGAATCCCAAAAGACAGTCGCCATAACCTTTCTGGCCGAAGGAATGGTCTTCGCCATTTTTGGTGCAGATTCTCCCTTGGTAACCCATTGTTTAGATTGTTGTTTGGTCTCAGCAGTATAGTAATGTGTCCATGTTTCATCCACAGTGACGAAACGACGCTTAAAGTCCTGCGGATTCTTCCTGAACAGCTGCAAACCATCCTTGCAAACACTTCAAACGATTCCGTTTTTGGTCAAGCATGAGCAATAGCGGAACCCATCTTGCGAATAGCTTTCTCATGTCCAAATGTTCATGCAAAATATTATGTACCCGTTCATTCGAGATGCCCACCGCACTAGCAATGTCACGCACCTTAACTCTTCTGTCATCCATCACCATATCATGGATGTTATCAATGATATCTGGAGTCGTAACCTCTACAGGGCGTCCAGAACGTTCAGCATCACTTGTGCCCAGATGGTCACTCCGAAAGTTTTGAAACCACTTATAAACTGATACTAAAATGTAGACTGTCACGGCCGGAAATGTCATGACCATTATAATTATCCGGGCTGTTATGCCGTGGTCGGTTGATAAATTCTGTGTTAATACCCAACGTTTCGTCCCCGTCTGCGGGAGACATCTTCAGGGGGGTCTGTAGCTCGATGGAAGGTCCAACACATCCACTGTCTCGCTACTGTCAAGCGACTACGGCATAACAACCCGGATAATTATAATGGACATGACACTTATAAACTATTCTAATCGAAGGTGCGGAGTTACTCTAATGTTTATCAAGCTCCTCTTTAGTCCCCTGCGGCGTTTTGCCTTTCATAAAATAAGGTTTAATCACCATACGAAATTCTTTTTCGTCCACTTTTTGACAATCTCTCGACTTCCTTGATTCACATGAATGCCAAACGCAAAGAAATAGAGCAATGCGGCTGAAACTTGGTGTGTGTTCTTTCCAAAGATGCTACTAACTAAACATGACCTCTATAAGCGCCGGTGGTGCAATTTCTTGGACTTTGCACGGACTTTGCAATCGCCCCTTGTAAATCATTCACGAAAGAAGTGGCTTACAAGGCGCTTCTTCGACCAATTCTTTAGTATTGTTCATGTATCTGGGCCCCTCCCAGATAGGCCAGACGGAACGAAGAACGGCGCGTTTCGTCACAGGAATGTTTAGTCGGCGCGAGCGCGTTACCGAGATCCTCAACAAAATGCAGTGGCAGTCGTTGCAAGAGGGCCGCCGTGCATCACGGAGACGTTTACTGTTGAAATTTCGAGATAGCACTTTTCAGGAAGAGTCGAACAACATGTCACTTTCTCCCAAATACGTCTCTAGAAATGACCACTAGAAGAAAGTACGAAAAATTAGAGCTAATAAGTTACAGAGGCCTGCTGACCATCATTCTTCCTACGCGCAAGTAGCATGTGGGACAGGGAAGGGGGGAATCCGTTAGTGGTAGCAGAAATACCCTCCGCCACATACCGTTAGGTGTCTTGTGGCGTATGACGTAGATGTAGAACTGCGCCGAACGCCTTCCGGAAGTTGAGGGTATTTCACAATACAGAGTGTTACAAAAAGGTACGGCCAAACTTTCAGGAAACATTCCTCACACACAAAGAAAGAAAATATGTTATGTGGACATGTGTCCGCAAACGCTTAATTTCCATGTTAGAGCTCATTTTATTACTTCTCTTCAAATCACATTAATCATGGAATGGAAACACACAGCAACATAACGTACCAGCGTGACTTCAAACATTTTGTTACAGGAAATGTTCAAAATGTCCTCCGTTAGCGAGGATACATGCATCAACCCTCCATCTCATGGAATCCCTGATGCGCTGATGCAGCCCTGGAGAATGGCGTATTGCAACACAGCCGTCCACAATACGAGCACGAAGAGCACATTTGGTACCGGGGTTGCGTAGACAAGAGCTTTCAAATGCCCCCATAAATGAAAGTCAAGAGGGTTGAGGTCAGGAGAGCGTGGAGGCAATGGAATTGGTCCGCCTCTACCAATCTATCGGTCACTGAGTCTGTTGTTGAGAAGCGTACGAACACTTCGACTGAAATGTGCAGGAGCTCCATCGTGCATGAACCACATGTTGTGTCGTACTTGTAAAGGCACATGTTCTAGCAGCACAGGTAGAGTATCCCGTATGAAATAACGTGCTCCATTGAGCGTAGGTGGAAGAACATGGGGCCCAATCAAGACATCACCAACAATGCCTGCCCAAACGTTCACAGAAAATCTGTGTTGATGACGTGATTGCACAACGGCGTGCGGATTTTCGCCAGCCCACACATGTTGATTGTGAAAATTTACAATTTGATCACGTTGGAATGAAGCCTCATCCGTAAAGAGAACATTTGCACTGAAATGAGGATTGACACATTGTTGGAAGAACCATTCGCAGAAGTGAACCCGTGGAGGCCAATCAGCTGCTGATAGTGCCTGCACACGCTGTACATGGTACGGAAACAACTGGTTCTCCCGTAGCACTCTCCATACAGTGACGTGGTCAACGTTACCTTGTACAGCAGCAACTTCTCTGACGCTGACATTAGGGTTATCGTCAACTGCACGAAGAATTGCCTCGTCCATTGCAGGTGTCCTCGTCGTTCTACGTCTTCCCCAGTCGCGAGTCATAGGCTGGAATGCTCTCTAAGACGCCGATCAATTGCTTCGAACGTCTTCCTGTCGGGACACCTTCGTTCTGGAAATCTGTCTCGATACAAACGTACCGCGGCACGGCTATTGCCCTGTGCTAATCCGTACATCAAATGGGCATCTGCCAACTCCGCATTTGTAAACATTGCACTGACTGCAAAACCACGTTCGTGATGAACACTAACCTGTTGATGCTACGTACTGATGTGCTTGATGCTAGTACTGTAGAGCAATGAGTCGCATGTCAACACATGCACCGAAGTCAACATTACCTTCCTTGAATTGGGCCAACTGACGGTGAATCGAGGAAGTACAGTACATACTGACGAAACTAAAATGAGCTCTAACACGGAAATTAAGCGCTTCCGGACACATGTCCACATACCATCTTTTCTTTATTTGTGTGTGAGAAATGTTTCCTGAAAGTCTGTCTGTACCTTTTTATGACACCCTTTATAGCGTTTTTTACCAGAGCCATAACGCCACAGTCGTCAATTTTCTGTATCTTGATAGCCCTGTGACGATCCGGAGTCGGTAAAGAGAATAGAGGTTTTTGGGGTAACCGGATTTGTGAGGCCGCGTCGGACGCAGTGACTGGGTGGTGTGCGCAGCTGACACGGCCCGAGCGTAATGAAGCGAGCGTGGTGGACGCGGCAGTGTGGGGCAGGAAGCTACTGAGTGGGAGACCGCCCGCGAGCGCGGGCCGGCAGTCCAGCTGATGCGGGCCACACACTCGCAGGGCCCACCTGTGTGGTCGCCGCTGCCGCCGCCGCCGCAGCCGCCGCCGCAGCCGCCGCTACTGACCAACGCAAACACGTCGGGCAGGTCCCGCCCGCTTCCGGCGCGCCGCTCTGGACACCGGCCTCTGTGGTACACACACACACACACAGTGCCCCATTTAGCTTGATCATCCCAAATAATTTTTTGTCCAGAAGCAAAACAAGTAGTGTACGAAGCAAATGTTATTTAGCCAAGGGGGGACATCAACAAGCACGATTGCCTTCCTTGTAACTTTGTTCGTTACGAAGATGTGAACACCAGTACGTCTTTTTTAAATAGCAACATACACACACACACACACACACACACACACATACAAACACACACACACAGCCTCATTTAACTTGAACATCCCAAATAATTTTTTGTCCAGAAGCAAAACAAGTAGCGTACGATGCAAATGTTATTTAGCCAAGGGGGGGACATCAACTAGCACGATTGCCTTTCTTGTAACTTTGTTCGTTACGAAGATGTGAACACCAGTACGTCTTTTTTAAATAGCAACCTGTATTTATTATTCGGTAATCCACTTTGTTTCCACAAGACCCGGTTAGAAAGTATTACAGTAACCACTGACATAAATACCATGTCATTAAAATGTAACACGAAACTTACAGTACTGGCCATTAAAATTGCTACACCACGAAGATGACGTGCTACAGACAGGAAGGAGATGCTGTGATATGCAAATGATTAGCTTTTCAGAGCATTCACACAAGGTTGGCGCCGGTGGCGACACCTACAACGTGCTGACATCAGGAAAGTTTCCAACCGATTTCTCATACACAAACAGCAGTTAACCGGCATTGGCTGGTGAAACGTTGTTGTGATGCCTCGTGTAAGGAGGAGAAATGGGTACCATCACATTTCCGACTTTGATACAGGACGGATTGTAGCCTATCGCGACTGCGGTTTATGGTATCGCGACATTGCTAGCCGCGTTGGTCGAGATCCATTGACTGTTAGCAGAATATGCAATCGGTGGGTTCAGGAGGGTAATACGGAACGCCGTGCTGGATCCCAACCGCCTCAGTCGAGATGAGAGGCATCTTATCTGCATGGCTGTAAGGGATCGTGCAGCCACGTCTCCATCCCTGAGTCAACAGATGGGGACGTTTGCAAGACGACATCCATCTGCACGAACAGTTCGACGACGTTTGCAGCAGCACGGACTATCATCTGGGAGACCATGGCTGCGGTTACCCTTGACGCTGCATCTCAGATAGGAGCACCTGCGATGGGGTAGCCAACGACGAACCTGGGTGCACGAATGAGAAAACGTCATTTTTTCGGATGTATCAAGGCTCTGTTTACAGCATCATGATGGTCGCATCCGTGTTTGGCGACACTGCGGTGAACGCACATTGGAAGCGTGTATTCGTGATCGCCATACTGGCGTAAAACCCGGCGTGATGGTATGGGGTGCCACTGGCTACACGTCTCGGTCACCTCTTGTTCGCATTGACGGCACTTGAACAGTGGACGTTACATTTCAGAAGTGTTACGGCCCGTGGCTCTACTCTTCATTCGATCCCTGCGAAACCCTACATTTCAGCACGATAATGCACGACCGCATGTTGCAGGTCCTGTACGGGCCTTTCTGGATACAGAAAATGTTCGACTGCTGCCCTGGTCAGCACATTCTCCAGATCTCTCACCAATTGAAAACGTCTGTTCAATGGTGGCCGAGCAACTGGCCCGTCACAATACGTCAGTCACTACTCTTGATGAATTATGGTATCGTGTTGGAGCTACACGGGCCGCTGTACCTGTGCATGCCATGCAAGCTCTGTTTGACTCAATGCCCAGGCGTATCAAGGCCGTTATTAGGGCTGGAGGTGGTGGCTCTGGGTACTCATTTCACAGAATCTATGCACCCAAATTGCGTGAAAATGTAATCACATGTCAGTTCTAGTATAATATATTTGTCCAATGAATGCCCGTTTATCATCTGCATTTCTTCTTCGTGTAGCAATTTTAATGGCCAGTAGTGTACTTTGACCCTCCAGAACCAACACACAGTGTAGGTACCTGGGATAACGCAGCTCGGTCACTTACTGGAGTTGATAGTAAAGAAATGGAACCACTAGGAGAATGCACTCCGGGCACTGTGGCTGGAGACAGGCATTGCTACTCAGGCAGAGGAACGCTACAGTGACACGGGCCCACCTTTCCGACGTGTGACCTCTCGTCTTGCTGTGGCGCTTCACGAGGCTGGGAATTTCGACTCGAGGCAACGAAACCGTCGTAGATCGCACGCAGCTGATTCTCGGGAAGGCGAGCAGGTTTCCTGTCGGCACATCGCTTTCTGTAGAGTTCACCTGCCTGAGTAGGATCGGCCTGTCTTCAACCACAATAAAAGTAATTGTAATCCGGTTTTTAATGGAGGACTGCCGTTACTCTACACAAACTATCATCATTTAAAAACATTACAGTGCTACACTACATGCAGCCGTATTGTAATTAAGAAAAACTAATGCAATTCGATATGATGTTATTGCAATTAGTATTCTTCTAACTACGTACTCCACAAACGAGTAGCGTTTACAGTTTCCCTTCTTTGGTGCACACTGTACTCACACAAACCTTCAACTGAAGATGCTTGACGTAGTGACCGGTGTGCGTTTTCTTTGTGTTTCCATTTGTTTACTGTCAACTCCAGCAAGTGGATGAGTTTCTTTACCCTGGGTACCTGAACGATGTACTGGTACAGGAGAACAAGGTTAGTTTTTGGTTATGTTTGCAATAAAGTCCTGTTTGCATTAATGGTTCATTGCGATACGTTTTTGAACAGGTCTTGGGAAGAGGAAGTGGTATTAACAAATAAAAAATGTAGGGTCTGTTAAAGAAGATGGACTGCTCCTCATAAACTAGTAATCAATAAAGTTGATAGAAAGGCAATCGTTACGGTTAATGTCTAATTGGCAGCTAAGCAACATTTTCACGATATATTTTTTATTTTGCTCCCACAAAACAGTTATTTGTGGCGCTCAAGACAAATGGGGTATAATGTATACTCCATAAGCCACTTAATCCGGGCGCTTGGTATCAACAGTAGTCACTATCTTGTTGCATTGAGATACTGACCGAGGAAGAAATGACTATCTATATCCCTCTGCAAGCGTCCTGCTGTCTCTCATCGTATTACCATCCCCAACTCAGAACAGAAGCATCTAAGGAGTGAGGGGAATTATCACTTTACTTCCGTACAATGCTGTTTGCTTACATTTTGCACAAATACCAAAACTTCAATATTGCCCTTATCCGTCCGGTTTTTACGCGTTCATTTATTACTAACGGCAGTGGTGAAAAATTGTTGCCGCTTTGGATGCAAATCGGAATACGTTAAAGGCGAAAAAGTTACGTTCCTTAGGTAAGTACCACGGAGATCTAGTAATAGCAATCACATTAGTAACAGGAGCTTTACGTGTTTGGACATATTGAGATACAGTATAGTAAGGAGTTTATCTGCGGCGTGCACACACTTTAGTCAACATAGAAATGTCACTACAGATATACGGATGTCGGTTATGACATGTTCGATATGACTGCCATCATTGGCGATGATGTGGCACAGGCGAATAGCGAAATTCTGCATGACGCGTTGAAGTTGTAAGTAGGCTGTTTATGTTTTCTTATTGGCAACGTTGCGTAGCGCTCTGTAGGAAAATCACTGGCTGTGCTGTGTGCAGTCTGTGGCTAGTTTGCATTGTTGTCTGCCATTGCAGTGTTGGGCAGCTGGATGTGAACAGCGCGTAGCGTTGCGCAGTTGAAGATGAGCCGCCAGCAGTGGTGGATGTGGGGAGAGAGATGGCGGAGTTTTGAAATTTGTAACACTGGATATCATGAACTGCTATATACATTATGACTTTTGAACACTATTGAGGTAAATACATTGTTTGTTCTCTATCAAAATCTTTCATTTGCTAACTATGCCTATCAGTAGTTAGTGCCTTCCGTAGTTTGAATCTTTTATTTAGCTGGCAATAGTGGCGGTCGCTGTATTGCAGTAGTTCGAGTAACCAAGATTTTTGTGAGGTAAGCGATTTGTGAAACGTATAGGTTAATGTTAGTCAGGGCCATTCTTTTGTAGGGATTTTTGAAAGTCAGATTGCGTTGCGCTAAAAATCTTCTGTGTCAGTTTAAGCACAGTCATGTATAATTGTACAAAAGGGGACGTTTCAAAGTGTCGGAACATCGATGCTGTCTATGACCTCCTGTATGGCTGTTTTCGGCTCAGTAGTTGTTTTTGGGTTATTGCTGTACACCTTGTCTTTAATGTAGCCCCGGTCTAAGGCGCTACAGTCACGGACTGTGCGGCTGATCCCAGCGGAGGTTCGAGTCCTCCCACGGGCATGGGTGTGTGTGTTTGTCCTTAGGATAATTTAGGTTAAGCAGTGTGTAAGCTTAGGGACTGATGACCTTAGCAGTTCAGTCCCATAAGATTTCACACACATTTGAACATTTTTTTAAAATGTAACCCCACAAAAAGGAACAACGTATGGTCAGATTCGGAGAATATGGCGGGCAATCGCGAGCTCCGTCTCTTGCATGAACCATATCTTGTCGAAATCATGGTGACTTTGGATAATGGTCACGATACCATCAAGGAATATCGCACCGATTATTCTGTGACTGCACATTGCACACCAGACAGTCACCCGTTGACGGTACAGAGACTTCTCGATCACGAACTGCGGGATCTCAGTCCCCCAAAAGAGCTAATTTTGCTTACTGATGAACCCATCCAAATGATAGTGGGCTTCGTCGCTAAACGAAACCATATTCCCATCATGCTCCGCCGCCAATCGTGCAGTTTGAACTTCCTAACGCAAACCGTTCAGAAGTTATGACGATTTTATTTCATATAGTTCAGTAATTGTTACCCCTATGTGAATGCATGTCCATACGTTAATGAAACAAGTGCTAGATAAACTCGTTAATGTGAATTCCAGTATATCTTTAGAATAAATATACACACTTCGAGAAATTTTCACTAGCAGGTAATATTTATATATGGCAGTCAATTTACCTCAGGTTTATACAGATCTCCGAATTATTCTACACAGTACGACAGTGGGACGTTGTAGTAATATTACTTGTAATGCACAGAAAAACTACGTGCGGTTAAGATTATACGTATCACACCAGAAAGCACAAAATGAAGATTTTGTGCCTAAAAATTATCAGTATGTGATAAATCGCTATTTTTCTGTACGTAACAGCTCCAGATTCGAGGGTTTTCGGGACACTTACACTTTGGCATACTCGGAAATCGTTTTGCAACGTGACATTCAGAGATTTGGTCATACGATCAAGTGAAGTACGACAAAACAAACAAACAAAAAAAAAAACTTCAAAGCTTTAAGTGAAGTTCACTAGTGTACAAAATTCACACATTTGCATGTCTTACAGATGTACGTAATAACATTCAACATCTGCATAGTGCTTACGGGCTATGCTTTCGTTAGTCTCGTCACTTTGGAGGGAGATTATGTGACGAAAAAAAGATCTGTTAGAAGCATCTGAATGCTTACTCCACACATGTTCCTGCCCTATGATCCTTACGCCAGATATACCGGGTGCTTATAATTAAAGTGCAACTACTCTCGGAAGTACAGTGTGGGCTGTAATTATCGTATGGTGGCGAAGCTGGTAGGTATGCTAATGCGTTAACGTGGAACTGATTTACGCTGAAAAAATTTAGTTCCAATTTCGTCAACCAGGTGACAGTGTGACACTAACTCGTCGACGTATCCGGTGCTTATACTGAACAATTGCTTGTACTGAACAATTGCATTAATAATACGCGTAAAATCGACATCATACCTTTCTCACTTACTTGACCTTTTCTGCCTACGTCCCGTTCGTTATCCATTACATATGGAAACATTTCTATAGTTCTTGCATTCACAGGACCAGATTTGCACCTGATGACCAAAATTGAAATTAATTTTTTTCCAGCATATATCGATTCTGCACTAACGCATTAAAATATCTACTACGTTCGGCTGCCATACTATAATCAGAGCCCACACTGGATCTCTGTGAGTAACTGCACTTTAATTATAACTCCGCGGTACTTTTCCGCAAGCCATTGTACATTGCACATTGTGTGGGAGGGAAGGCGAATGAAAGACTTAGGATTTGTTGGAAGGGTTCTAGGAATTTGCTGTGCATTTGTAAAGGATATGCAAAACAAACACGAGTGTGAGCTCGTTGCAATCAGGCAAGGCAGCACAGACAGAACGAATTCGGAGACGTACTGCTAGGATCGTAATGAGTCGGTGTAGTCTATACGAAAGTGTGACAGAAATTTATCTGAAGGTAGTATCTGTTCCCGAAAGAACAGAAACCATTGATGACCGTGCAGCCTCTCTAAAACGAAATGATAATTAATTCGACACCTTAGCTGCAAACGGGCGTTGATATACATCATTGGGGTCATGTTGGAAATATGTGCCTCGACCGGGACTCGAACCCAGGATCTCGTGCTTACATGGCAGACTCTCTATCCATCTGAGCTACCGAGGGTACAGAGGATAGTGCGCCTGCAGGGACTTATCCCTTGCATGCTCCCCGTGAGACCCACATTTCAACATGTTCACATCACTACATTCGTAGTGCGCCTAATAGATGTTTGCCCATCACACTCATTACTCGTGGCAGATTAATATACCAAGTCCCGTACGAGTTGGAGCATAGCCTGTGCATTCGCACCAGAGGTCAATGGACGGGTAGCCACATTTTAACTATATATAAAGATAGTATCTGTTCCTGAAAGAACAGATACCATTAATACCGTCACGGTAGCTCAGCGTGTTCGGTCAGAGGGGTTAGCTACCCTCTGTAACAAAAAAACGGAGTGAATGGGTCAACTTAGACCCTAAACGGGTGCCATCGGATGTCCGCCTCAGACAAATTCAACGAGCAAGGTGGAACAAAATGAGATCAAAGAAAAAAAAGGTTGTTAGAGCGGAAGACCACCGAATTTATAAAAATATTTAAAAAAAAGATGGGTAGAGCGTCTGCCATGTTAGCAGGAGATCCTGGGTTCGAGTCCTGGTCGGGGCACACATTTTCAACATGTCCCGAATGATGTATGTCAACGCCTGTTTGCAGCTAGGGTGTCGAATTAATTATCATTTTGTAACAGAAATGTTCTCGAAAGGTAAACAAAGTTGTCATGAAGAAGAAGAAAAAAAATAGGAAGAAAGGCGACGTTGTCCACGTAATCATTGCTGGGCAAACTTAGGACACCGGTGTCAGAGGAAGGATTCATACTGCTTTACTCGCACCATCGTATGTCTCGAGTAGGAAGCAAGAAATACAAGAGAGATCGAGGGGCGTACAGACGCTTTCAACCAGAGTACTAGACCGTCTGCTCTCTTACTCCTTCCCACGTCGCACGCCCCTCTCACTGTCTTGCTATGGGACATCGTTATAAATTTTGAAATTTTTTTGCCGCTTCCAGTTGTTCCTCACAAAACCGCAAAATTGGTTAAATAATTTTTATGGTTCTCATCTATTAAATCAGAACAGTACATCGTCACAAAGGAGTAAAGTTGTTGAACACGAAACATGGTTGAACGGTAGATTTACCGAATTCTTTTCAACGTCATAATTAAAGGTTTGTTATAAATATTGATATAAGATTATATCATTATTGGTTTTACCTAGTTACGGCAGTCTTTAGATCCGTTGTGATAAAGGCCAATCAGTAAGTTTCCCTAGTTTACAAGAAGCATTACATGCAGTGTATCGTATTGATATATCATTGTTGACACTGTAAAATACTTCTGTTACTTTTCTAAATAGTCGCCATGTTTTTCCAAGCATCTTTGGCAACGTGACGGAAGTTCTTCCAAACCACTGTTGTACCATGAATGTAACTCCATCATCTGTTGGAGTGAAGGACTACGGAATGTAACTCCATCTTCTGGTGAAGTATGGGACTACGGCTGCTCAATGTTCAATAAAGACAATACCAATCGCCGTTGTATAGGTTTATTTCTAGGCGACCAGTTTCGACGTTACACTACGTCATCTTCAGGCCTAAACTGCTCTAATCCAGTAGCCTTCATGTCACAAATATAGCAGTGCCTTTAACTGGTCTCGTAATAGCTGTTATCGGCAATCGTGCTCGCTGGACAACATTGTACCAGGTCGGATCCTGTGCTCGTAACCAACTGGTCACTGTTGACGTGACTTTATCACCGGTGTTAAAGTGCTTACCTCCAAGACGACCTTTCACTTGAGCGAACACGTGAAAATCACTTGGGCAAGATCTGGTTCATATGGTGGATGCGGGAACATTTCCCAGTCGAATCTGCCTCGGTCATTCGCGCTGTATGAGACCGAGCATTATCATGAAGGAAGAGAACTTCGTGAGAAAAAGTCCACGACGTCTTCTTTTGATGGGAGGTCATAGATTCCTCAAGACAGTACGGTACCTCTCAACATTAATTGTGGTGTTGCGAGGCAGGTAGTGAATGAGAAAAGAACACCTGCTAGTCCCGAAAGATGGTTCCATAATTTTCCCTGCGGAATGTGTGACCTTCGCCTTATTTGGGCCACTTTCACCAGGCTTCTTCCACACATTACCCCGACTTTTGGTGTGGACCTAGATCTCATCCCCAGTGACGAGTAAATCTCCCTCTCTTTGATGTATTTCCAGAAACGTTCTGGCCCTGGTCCCGGCGGAGGTTCGAGTCCTCCCTCGGGCATGAGTGTGTGTGTTTGTCCTTAAGATACTTTAGGTTAAGCAGTGTGTAAGCTTAGGGACTGATGACCTTAGCAGTTAAAGTCCCATAAGATTTCACACACCTTTGAACATTTTTATCCGTTGCTGCTTGTGGATGCCACTCGACAAATGTGGCACCCCTCTTCCACAGACTTGGCGGTAGAGAAGGTGGTCTGTCAGGATTTTGCGATGCACGAGCGTCCAATTGCAGACCCAAGAGGCAACTGCATTAGGATGTTATCCTTGGTAACACGACAATCTTCCTCCACAGAGCTGCGAATTACAATAATGACTTCACCATGTGTCGCTCAGTTCACAAGCGGACACAGTTTGTAGTGGTAATTCCATGCTAGCTGCTAGTGTACTGGCAAGTTAGTGCGGCATGCATCATAAGCCGGCGTGAGCGTTGCAACACATACCAGTCGAACTCGCCAGCTCTCAAATGTCACAGGCACAGTTCATTTTGCAGAGAAATGAATTAAATAGGGAGACTTACTTACGGGACCACTCTCGTAGTATTGTAATCCTACAAGTTACGTACGTAACACGTCACAAACTTGGTACTTCCAACCTCCCAGGAGCTCGTAACATTCGCTACAAGATTGACGGAGCACAATGAATATGTTTATGCAATGTACTCTTCGATCCCTGTTCCATTACTGTATTATGGAAATAGTGGTTAATAGGATGTACTCATTAAAAAATAAGGAACTGTTTGATGATATGGTCATTAGAATCGGAGTTCTAACTGGGGAAGGTCACTGTCTGGAACCATATTGCCATTTGCCTTAAGCGAATAACAAAATCCACGGAACAGTTTCGGGAAAACTTGAAGCAGAATTCGAGTAAATTTCCAGGTTATAATATTGGCCGGAGATTTCAACTTACCAGCTATAGACTGAGACTCGAGTGAAATTATTCTATATGCCTTATCCGAAAAGTACCTTGGGCAACCAATCACAAAAATGTCTCGTGAAGGCAACATACTAGATCTCCTTGTCATCAACAGGCCCGAACCTTTCGACTCACTTGTGGCAGAACAAGCAATCAATGATCACAAGCACTTTACAGCCTCACTCAATACGGCAGTAAACGGGAATATAAAAAAATGTAGGAAGACATTTTTGCTTAGCAAGAGCCTAAAAAAAAAGACTGGTTATTTGATCTCTCAACATGATAAATTCATATTCAGAACCGAAAGGTCAGCCGTTGTGACCGAGCGGTTCTAGGCGTTTCAGTCTGGAACCGCGCGACCGCTACGGTCGCAGGTTCGAATTCTGCCCCGGGCATGGATGTATGTGTTGTCCTTAGGTTAGTTAGGTTTAATTAGTTCTAAGTTCTAGGGGACTGATGACCTCAGATGTTAAGTCCCATAGTGCTCAGAGCAATATGAACCATTTTTGAGAACCGAAAATGTTGAGCATCAATGGACAATGCTCAAGAGTATTTTTCGCCTAATACCCATTAAACAGGTATGCGCCGAGCAAAGTTGTTAAGGATGGGAAAGAACCGCCTTGGTTCGACACCTGTGTTAGAAACCTGCTACGAAAGCAAAGGGAACTTTACTGCGAATTTAAGCGCAGCCAAACCCTCAAAGGCAAAGAAAAACTTAACTAAACCAAAATTAGCGTAAGAGGTGGCATGCATAAGCTGTTCAAGGGATTCGAAAGTAAAATTCTGTCTACCGACTTGACAGAAAATCTTAACAAGTTTTGGTCTTGCGTAAATCAACAAACGGATCTAAGCTACGTGTCCACACATTCTGCGATCAGCAGAGAACCGACGCCGGGTCCAGGAGTTGGACATAAAAAATGTAACATATTGCGCATAAATACGGCGAAAGACCCATTTTGTATGATTAAACGATTGCAGAACGGTCAGTGGAAGAATAACAGTCATATCCATAAACGTATCTAGGAGTATGTGTATGGAGGTATTTAACGTGGAATGATCACATAAAAGTAATCGCAGGTAAGGCAGATGCTAAACTGAGCTTCACTGGAAAAATCTTCAGGAAGTGTTGTCTACCCGAAAAGTAGGTAGCTTAAAAAAGCCACGTCCGAGCGACACTTGAATGTTGCTCGTCAGTCAGAGTTCCGTACAAGATAGGATTGATAGAAAAAATGAAGAAGATCCAAAGAATAGCTGCGCCTTTCGCTGGAAGTTTATATAGTGAACGTCACGGAAATACTCAGCTATCTCCAGTGGCAAACGCTGTAAGAGAGGCGCTGTGCATCACGGAGTGGTTTATTGCTACAATTCCGAGTACGTACGTCCGTAGAAAAGTCAACTAACATCTTGCTTCCTCATAGGTGTATCTGCAGCAAAGACCCTCAACGTAAAATTAGCGGTAGTGGAGCCCACACGGAGGATAAGCAACAATCGACCTTCCCGCGGATCATTCGTGACTGGAACAAGAGGGGGGAGTGGCACTGGTACACAAGTACCCTCCGCCACTCATCGTAAGATGTAGGGTGGCCGGATTAGGGTTTGGGCCGGTGTCCTGAAAGCGACCCCCATCGACATTACCACACCACCAATTCGCTCCGTAGTAAGTCAAAAGAGCTGTAATAAATGGCTCTGAGCACTATGGGACTTAACTTCTGTGGTCATCAGTCCTCTAGAACTTAGAACTACTTAAACCTAACTAACCTAAGGACATCACACACATCCATGCCCGAGGCAGGATTCGAACCTGCGACCGTAGCAGCCGCGCGGTTCCGGACTGAGCGCCTAGAAGCGCTAGACCACCGCGGCCGGTTGAGCTGTAATATTCTCTCAGTAAATTTTAGACGGACTAGGAGAGGTCTCCAGCGGTGGGTCAGACATTTTGAAACCGAATTTATGGTGATGTAGGTTAAGATCTCAGGTATCACATCCTGTAGCCTTTCACCCTGATGTAATAGACCAAAAAAATTTCGGAAATTTGAGTGATGATCAATAACGTTATAAAAAGTCGAGTTACATAGCCTAGTTGTGTGGTGTAATGCAGAGGATAATGGCTTCAAGAGGTTGTGGGTTAGAATCTCGTCAAATGCAGTACCTTTTTTATTCTTTAAATTTTATCTAAATGCCTTTGACATTTATTTTTATTTAAATATTTGGTTTCAACGAATTTTTTATTTGTTTTCCTTTGCCACATTGTTTTAATCTCCATATGAACTTTTTCAAATTGCTTCATTTTGTTCATTATATTGCTCTTTTTCCACTCGGGATTTTTCTGAATATGAATTTAATTATATTTATCTATTACAATATTTAATTATTTGAAAATTCCGATCTATCAGTTAAAAAACAAAAAAAACGAATAATAACTGTGACGTGTTGTGAAAAATGTACTTTTCGTTACCAGCTGTGCAGATGAAGATTTAAATGAAAGAAGGGTTTATAAGTGTAACGAAATTCAACAAAATGAGAAATAAGTATAATGAACGCAGTAACGTGGACGAAAAAATGTTAATAAAACAAAAGAAATTAAATCGAAATTAATATATAAAATTAATTTAAAAAACATGAGCAAACATTTCAAATCGAAAAAGAGTGACAGGAAGAAAAATGAAACCGTATGAATCAGCTGACATTATGATTAAAATTATGTGACAAAGAAATGTAAAAAAAAACTACTTTTAAATCAAGTAATTAGCAAAAAATAATGTCCAAAGTCATTTCGACAAAGATTTAAAAATGAAAATCTATTGCACCTGGCGAGATTCGAACCCACGAAGCTACTTTGCTATCCATTACACTTCGTAGCCAGACTACTTGAGACAACTTTTTATACGCTATTGAGTGACACACAGAATTGGGATTTTTTTCTTCAGTTAGTCGCAAATGAGGGCCCACGGGGACGAATGGCTGCAATGTGTGATATCTAGGATCTTAACCTACATAACCTTCGATCCCACCGCTGGGGACCTGTCCTTGTCAGACACGATTTGCACTTGAGATACACTACTGAAAAACATCACGCAGAAAGGTGTGCTTCGAATAAAACTGAAATACTTGATCGGAAACCTCAGTTTTTTATTTCCGATGTGTTGAGAGCCTTTCTTGGAACTTACTATTGTTGCTCAGTACATGAATTTAGAGATTTGCACTAACTAATTATTTACTATACCACTGTTAAATTTTTGTGTTTTTAATAGTCTTCTTTTACGGGTTTCACGTTTTTGTATCAGCTTCCTATGAACTGAGTTGGCCCATAACGAAGTAGCTTTGGCTCACATGAGCCCACGGAGTCTGAAGCAGTGAATTAAATATACTATGTGATCAAAAGTATCCGGACACCTGGCTGAAAACGTCTTACAAGTTCGTAGCGCACTCCATCGGTAGTGCTTAACCTTGACAGCGTCCACTCTCGCAGGCATACGTTCAACCAGGCGCTGGAAGATGCCTTGGGGAATGGCAGCCCATTCTTCACGGAGTGCTGCACTGAGGAGAGGTATGGATGTCAGTCGGTGAGGCCTGGCACCAAGTCGGCGTTCCAAAACATCGCAAAGGTGTTCTATAGGATTCAGGTCAGGACTCTGTGCAGGCAAGTCCATTACAGGGATGTTATTGTCGTGTAACCACTCTGCCACAGGCTGTGAATTATTAACAGCTACTCGATCCTGCTGAATGATTATATCGCTATCTCCGAATTGCTCTTCAACAGTGGGAAGCAAGAAGGTGCTTAAAACATCAAATTATGCTTGTACTGTGATAGTGCCACGCAAAACAACAAGGGGTGTAAGCCCCATACATGAAAAACACGACCACACCATAACACAACCGCCTCCGAATTTTACTGTTGGCACTACACGTGCTGGCAAATGACGTTCACCGAGCATTCGCCATACGCTCACCCTGCCATCGGATGGCCACATTGTGTACCGTGATTCGTCACTCCAGGCAACGTTTTTCTACTGTTCAATCGTCCAATGTTTACGGTCTTTACACCAAGCGAGGCGTCGTTTGGCATTGACTGGCGTGATGTGTGGCTTATGAACAGCCGCACGACCATGAATTCCAAGTTTTCTCACCTCCCGCCTAACTGTCATAGTACTTGCAGTGGATTCTGATGCAGTTTGAAATTTCTGCGTGATGGTCTGGATAGATGTATCCAACAGAGACGATCGTGTCTGCTCCAAGCAGACCGCCTTAATACACGTGATATTGTTATCGTTCCATGTAAATGTAACCGACCGAAAAATGTCATTTCTTATATTGCCTCTTTTTTTCAAGTCGTAAACGTGTGGCTCGTGCACTCTTAAATAGTCTTCAGTGTTGATTTACTCGCTGTCACAGCTACTCGTACGTTAACAATAATACACGGTAGTATGGTTGGTTAGCTGCTGCCGCAGTAACGGCAACCACATAGCGGTATTGCGAACTGTGACTATTCAAGCTTTCCCGGCCGATGTGTTGTAAATAGTCGAACCACGCAGCCGCTACTGTAGCATGTTCGAATCCTGCCTCGGGCACGGATGTGTTTGATGTCCTTAGGTTAGTTAGGTTTAAGTAGCTCTAAGTTCTACGGGACTGATGACCTCAGATGTTAAGTCCCATAGCGCTCAGAGACATTTGAACCATTTTGTAAATAGTCTTCACGGGTTTGTCGCCGGATGACGTTGTGCAATTTCGACAATATTTCCTCGGAACAACTGTCCGACATCTTCAGGTGGTTCAACCTTGCTGGTGGGTAGGTACGACTGACGGTATCCGCACTTCGACGCCCCGTTTCCAGAACGCGCAGATGCGGAAATCGGGCGTGCGCAAATATTTGCACTTGCACTACTGGCCATTAAAATTGCTACACCAAGAAGAAACGCAGATGATAAACGGGTATTCATTGGACAAATTTATTATACTAGAACTGACGTGTGATTACATTTTCACGCAATTTGGGTGCATAGATCCTGAGAAATCAGTACCAAGAACAACCACCTCTGGCCGTAATAACGGCCGTGATACGCCTGGGCATTGAGTCAAACAGAGCTTGGATGGCGTGTACAGGTACAGCTGCCCATGCAGCTTCAACACGATACCACAGTTCATCACGAGTAGTAACTGGCGTATTGTGACGAGCCAGTTGCTCGGCCACCGTTGACCAGACGTTTCAAATATTGAGGGATCTGGAGAATGTGCTGGCCAGGGCAGCAGTCGAACATTTTCTGTATCCAGAAAGGCCCGTACAGGACCTGCAACATGGGGTCGTGCATTATCCTGCTGAAATGTAGGGTTTCGCAGGGATCGAATGAAGGGTAGAGCCACGGGTCGTAACATATCTGAAATGTAATGTCCACTGTTCAAAGTGTCGTCAAGAGGAGACGGAGACGTGTAGCCAGTGGCACCCCATACCATCACGCCGGGTGATACGCCAGTATGGCGATGACGAATACACGCTTCTAATGTGCGTTCACCGCGATATCACCAAATACTGATGCGACCGTCATGAACAGAACCTGGATTCATCCGAAAAAATGACGTTTCGCCATTCGTGCACCCATGTTCGTCGTTGAGTACACCATCACAGGCCCTCCTGTCTGTGATGCAGCGTCATGGGTAACCGCAGCCATGGTCTACGAGCTGATAGTCCATGCTGCTGCAAACGTCGTCGAACTGTTCGTGCACATGGTTGTTGTCTTGCAAACGTCCCCATCTGTTGACTCTAATAGTTTTTGCATCTCGTCCAACGCGAGCAACAATGTCGCGATACGATATAGCGCAATCGTGATAGGCTACATTCCGACCTTTATCAAAGTAGGGAACGTGATGGTACGCATTTCTCCTCCTTACACGAGGCATCACAACAACGTTTCACCAGGCAACGCCAGTCAACTGCTGTTTGTGTATGAGAAATCGGTTGGAAACTTTCCTCATGTCAGCACGTTGTAGGTGTCGCCAGCGGCGCGAACCTTGTGTGAATGCTCTGAGAAGCAAATAATTTGCATATCACAGGATCTTCTTCCTGTCGGTTAAATTTCACGTCTGTAGCACGTTATCTTCGTGGTGTAGCAATTTTAATGGCCAGTAGTGTTAACATCGAGTATAGATTTGAGTGTCAGGAAGTCATTTCTGAAAGTATTTGTATGGAGTGTAGCCATGTATGGAAGTGAAACATGGACGATAAATAGTTTGGACAAGAAGAGAATAGAAGCTTTCGAAATGTGGTGCTACAGAAGAATGCTGAAGATTAGATGGGTAGATCACATAACTAATGAGGAAGTATTGAATAGGATTGGGGAGAAGAGAAGTTTGTGGCACAACTTGACCAGAAGAAGGGATCGGTTGGTAGGACATGTTCTGAGGCATCAAGGGATCACCAATTTAGTATTGGAGGGCAGCGTGGAGGGTAAAAATCGTAGAGGGAGACCAAGAAATGAATACACTAAGCAGATTCAGAAGGATGTAGGTTGCAGTAGGTACTGGGAGATGAAGAAGCTTGCACAGGATAGAGTAGCATGGAGAGCTGCATCAAACCAGTCTCAGGACTGAAGACCACAACAACAACAACAGTGTAGATGGTGCTATATTCAAACTCTTGCCGCTAATCGCAGAACGGCTCTCCTGCGCGTGTGCTGTACGCTGCGTTTGCCAACAGTGCGGCCAGAGGTTAGTCACCAATGGCCGTACGCGGCCAGTGTTATGGCGGGCCTGTTGTCGAAGAATCTTGATTTTCGCGACGTGATTTAATAGCAGCCAGTGCAGGACTCCAGGCTGTGCCTAGCTGAAATCCCGTATCCTTGGTGATGAGAGTACCGGCTGTACGGATATGTGTTGCTTCCTTAATGACGCATTCCCAGAAAGCTGATGTCGGGTATAAAACTTCCGTCTTTTCATATATCATCCGATGTCCTGTATTCAGGCAGTGTTCCGCAATTGCTGGCTTTTCCGGTTGACGAAGGCGTGTATGACGCTGATGTCCATCGCAACATTCTTGTACTGTGCGGCATGTCTGACCTATATATGCTGCACCACATTGGCAAGGAATCTTGTACACACCACATTTCCTCAAGTCAAGGTCATCCTTAACCGAACCCAACAGGTTTCTCAGCTTTGCAAATGGTTGAAAAACACACTTAATTCCATATCTTCCGAGGACTCTTCTTCAAAATACGGCAAGAGGGCCAAAATGGTGGGTGTCTTCGTATCTTCATTCTGCTCCATAGATTGAACTCGCCTGAGCCTGAATGCATTACGTATCTGTCTCTCAGTATAACAGTTTTGTCGGAACACTGTCTTTAAATGTTGTATTTCATTCCACGGGCTTTCAGGATCAGATACCACATGTGCTCTATGAACTAACGTACGTAATGCACTATCGCATTGTGCAGGATGATGGTAGCTTGTTGCCTGCAGATATAGATCTGTATGCGTTGGCTTGCGGTTGACGCTGTGTCCCAAGGTTCCTTCTGCTTTCCTTCCACGGGTCGCTTGTAGCAAAATACTCACCAAATATCCCTGAACAATCTCCGAAATAATGTCGGTGACTTTCGGGTTCACATTGTGTGTTAGCTAGACTAGTGGTAACCCGCACGTACCTGACGAAGACTGGGTCAGTGTGTCAGTTATACCGTAGCTGCTTAGGTAGGATTCTCTTCTTGCCAAGAGACTGGCCAGACTTGAAGTTTCTCTTTGACAGCCACGATATCTTGGACGTATGTAGAACAACAAAACTGTACTACATAGATAGGATTTAGTTCTTTATCTTTAATTGGTGATTGTATTATACCAATTTCATTTCGGTTTGTTGTAACCGTTATATTATGGTAATCATTTTGTTTGGCTACGAATAACTTTATGATTGTAATTTGGACCATAGTGGAGTGCAATATAGTGCCAGTTACGTGTCATGCGACGTGTAACAGAATAAAGAGGGTAGGTTTGAACGAAACAGTGATAAATGAATAAGCAATTGTAAATGGGTAAGAAACGGTATCTTTCATCACCAAAAGAGTTTCAACATATAACGAAATGCAAAATTACCTGATCAACAATGCATTGGTTGCCCTACACTTCCACCATGTCAGAAACTGAGGAAAGGAGAGAAAGCGAAAAAGCCTATCTGCCGGAATGTCTTATCTGTGTGTGTGTGTGTGTGTGTGTGTGTGTGTGTGTGTGTGTGTTACGTGAAAACGCAGTTATTGGCCCGCTACGTAACGAACCGTGTTTAGCGAGCCCTGGGGAGCTGCGGCAAAACTAAAAAGGTAACCGGCGCTGGAGACCACCACCGCAGTCGATTCTGCGAACCACGGCCTTTTTTTTTCTTCTCCGATGCGGAAGGTAAAATGAAAGTAGTAAGCCCGGTAATTACGTTCATCATTCAATAAACATGTTTAACGATTCTGGGTCTGGACCGTAAATGCGGCCGTACTTTCAGCAGTCTCGTGCAGTTGCAGCGGCTGTCTGCAGCTCTTCTTCTTCTCTTCATTAGCCAGCAAAACAGCACAATATGATAACGTCGTTACAGGTGACTGTGTCACGTGGCCCACAACATGTTGAAAGCACGAGCTCCGCTGCTGTTGTTAAATTTCAGTGACACAGCTCCGCAAATGTATATGCTGCCTCCGTAGCCGAAGTCGCTGACGTTGCGACCAACGTCGGCAAAGGCTCCAGGGGAGACTTGCTGTCATATCAAGACCGTCGACACAGCACGTACACATACACAGAAGAGTCAAAGAAACTGGTACACCCGCCTAATGTCGTAGAGCACGCGGAAGTGCCGTACCAAGACGTGGAATGGACTCGACTGATGTCTGAAGTAGTGCTGGAGAAAACTAACACCATGAATTCTGCAGGGTTGTATATAAACCTGCAAGATAATGAGGGGGTGGAGATCTCTTCTGACCAGCACGTTTCAAGGCATCCCAGATATGCCCAATAATGTTCATGTCTGGGGAGTTTGGTGGCTAGCGAAACTATTTAAACTCAGACGACTGTTCCTGGAGCCACTCTGTAGCAATTCTGGAAGTGTGGGGTGTCGCATTGTCCTTCTGGAATTGCCCAACTCCGTCGGAATGCACATCTGACACGAATGGATGCAGGTGATCAGACAGGATGCTTACGTACGGGTCACTTGTTAGAGTCGTATCTAGACGTGTCAAGGGGCCCGTATCACTCCAACCGCACACAGCGCACACCATAACACAGCCTCCACCAGCTTGAGCAGTCCCTTTCTGACATGCTGGGTCCATGGATTCATGAGGTTGTCTCCATACCCGTACACGTCCATCCGCTCGATGCAATTTGAAACGAGACTCGTCCCACCAGGCAACATGTTGCCAGTTATCAACAGTCCAATGTCGGTGTTGACGCGCCTAGGGGAGGCGTAAAGCTTTGTGTCGCGCAGTCATCAAGAGGATCATATCGATGATGCTTCGGTGAATGGTTTGCACCCTACATCTACATCTACACGATTACTCTGCAATCCACATTTAAGTGCTTGGCAGAGGGTTCATCGAATCACATTCATACTATCTCTCTACCATTCCACTCCCGGAAAACGTCTTTGCTTTAATGAATCCCATCCCAACTCGCGTATCATATCTGCCACACTCTCTCCCCTATTACGTGATAATACAAAACGACAAGCCTTTTTTTGCACCCTTCCGATGTCCTCCGTCAATCCCACCTGGTAAGGATCCCACACCGCGCAGCAATATTCTAACAGAGGACGAACGAGTGTAGTGTAAACTGTCTCTTTAGTGGACTTGTTGCATCTTCCAAGTGACCTGCCAATGAAGCGCAACCTTTGGCTCGCCTTCCCCACAATATTATCTATGAGGTCTTTCCAACTGAAGTTGTTCGTAATTTTAACACCCAGGTACTTAGTTGAATTGACAGCCTTGAGAATTGTACTATTTATCGAGTAATCGAATTCCAACGGATTTCTTTTGGACCTCATCTGGATCATCTCACACTTTTAGTTATTTAGCGTCAACTGCCACCTGCCACACCATGCAGCAATCTTTTCTAAATCGCTTTGCAACTGATACTGGTCTTCGGATGACCTTACTAGACGGTAAATTACAGCATCATCTGCGAACAACCTAAGAGAACTGCTCAAATTGTCACCCAGGTCATTTATATAGATCAGGAACAGCATAGGTGCCAAGACGCTTCCCCGGGCAACACCTGATATCACTTCAGTTTTACTCGATGATTTTCCGTCTATTACTACGAACAGCGACCTTCCTGACAGGAAATCACGAATCCAGTCGCACAACTGAGACGACACCCCATAGGCCCGCAGCTTGATTAGAAGTCGCTTGTGAGGAACGCTCGTTGATGGCCCAGCACTGAAATCTGCAGCAATTTGCACTCCTGTCACTTGAACGATTCTCTTCCGTCATCGTTGGTCCCGTTCTCGCAGCATCATTTTCCCGTCGCAAGGATGTCGGAGATTTGATGTTTTACCGGATTCCTGATTCCTAATCTTCACGGTACACTCGTGAAAAGGTCGTGCGGAACAATCCCCGCCTCATCGCTACCTCGGAGATGCTGTGTCCCATCGCTCGTGCACCGACTGAAACATCACGCTCAGACTCACAAAAATCTTAATAATCTGCCATTCCAGCAGCAGTAACCGATCTAACAACTGCGCCATACACTTGTTGTCTTATATAGACGTTGCCGATTGCAGTGACATCTTCTGCCTGTTTCCATATCTTAGTATTTGAATACGCATGCCTACACCAGTTTCTCTGGCACTTCAGTGTAGAACATGTGCTAAGGCCAGACGCAAAACGATTTCAAATTCAGAAACACAATGTGATTATTAGGTCAACGCCAGTACGTTATGAGCGTGTTCAAACTAGATGCCTTGAAATTCTATACTGCCTGACGAACTGGAGAAGAAACAATAATATAAAGAGGTGCTTGCTAGTTACGAGGTCCCATTCTTGCAGTTAATATTGCAACCATTCATTTGCTTTATATATAGATGTCTTCAGGACACTTAACATTCACCCATAAAAAAAATGTGGAAATACACTTACATATAAAGACACTGTAACTAATCGACAAAACAACAAGAACATTTATTGCATGAGATACAAAGTTTCACCTAAAGAGAGAAATTTTCTTCACGTTCTTAACTGACGGAACTGCATTGTGTTTTAATTGTGCTAGAACTACTTGACAATCAGCTCAGTCTTGTTTTACACACTTTCATTGGTTTACAAATTTTAGCGTTACGATGACTTGATCTGTATTCCCGTTAATACGTTCACAGACAAATTAAGAAGGTAGAGTAAATATATTATTTACAAATCTCCATCGCTTGTTTTGCATCATCAACGACGAGCACAGTTAAGTGGAAGATTACTTTATGGTTGTTTTGAATTTTCTTTTACTGGTTATTCGTGTTTTAATTAGTGTAGCGAAAGGTTTTACGCTATATTCAAATTCGTAAAGGTCCAAATAAGGTAGGATTACACGAACATAGCACGTAACTGCCACAGAAAACTGTTTTCAGAGTCACGTATTCAGAAGAACATTTAAGCTGCACACGACTCACCATATGTGTGGACAGGAGAACTGCATCATATATCGCTTCAAAATAGAAAAGCTCAAGAAACTACTTAAAATAAAGCCAGTTCAGGGCTGCCAAAAAACCACGCATGACTGGGAGAAGCTTGTTCCTGATCACCAGACTGCACCAGTGTTGTGGATTAGATTCCAAATACCTTAGCAGTGTCTCATGGAGCCATCACACATTCTCTTTAACTTCGCAGCTATCCTTCAGTTACGACGTCAAAATCTGTACCACAATCAGAAATTAATGTGTGTAGGTAGGCACGTTCTTGTCGGTAAATTGACAATGGGAGACATAAACAGGAGAGACGCGGTTTGTCGTGTGGTTGCAGCTGTGTTCCCTCTTTAATTCTTTTTGAAAAGCGGAAATAAGCTCTGCATTTTCTTCTCTACCCTATCTCGAGTCGCATGAGGCTGCATTAAGTTTCAGTTTCACTATTATAATATCGTACGCGGCCGCTTTTTATACAGGGTGTTACAAACAGGTACGGCCAAACTTTCAGGAAACATTTCTCACGCACAAAGAAAGAAAATATGTTATGTGGACATGTGTCCGGAAACGCTTACTTTCCATGTTAGAGCTCTTTTTATTACTTCTCTTCAAATCACATTAATCGTGGAATGGAAACACACAGCAACAGAACGTACCAGCGTGACTTCAAACACTTTGTTACAGGAAATGTTCAAAATGTCCTCCGTTAGCGAGGATACATGCATCCCCCCTCCGTCGCATGGAATCCCTGATGCGCTGATGCAGCCCTGGAGAATGGCATACTGTATCACAGCCGTCCACAATACGAGCAAGAAGAGTCTCTACATTTGGTACCGGGGTTGCGTAGACAAGAGCTTTCAAATGCCCCCATAAATGAAAGTCAAGAGGGTTGAGGTCATGAGATCGTGGAGGCCATGGAATTGGTCCTCCTCTACCAATCCATCGGTCACCGAATCTGTTGTTGAGAAGCGTACGAACACTTCGACTGAAATGTGCAGGAGCTCCATCGTGCATGAACCACATGTTGTGTCGTGCTTGTAAAGGCACATGTTCTAGCAGCACAGGTAGAGTATCCCGTATGAAATCATGATAAAGTGCTCCATTGAGCGTAGGTGGAAGAACATGGGGCCCAATCAAGACATCACCAACAATGCCTGCCCAAACGTTCACAGAACATCTGTGTTGATGACGTGATTTCACAATTGCGTGCGGATTCTCGTCAGCCCACACAAGTTGATTGTGAAAATTTACAATTTGATCACGTTGGAATGAAGCCTCATCCGTAAAGAGAACATTTGCACTGAAATGAGATTGACGCATTGAACCATTCGCAGAAGTGTACCCATGGAGGCCAATGAGCTGCTGATAGCGCCTGCACACGCTGTACATGGTACGGAAACAACTGGTTCTCCCGTAGCACTCTCCATACAGTGACGTCGTCAACGTTACCTTGTACAGCAGCAACTTCTCTGACGCTGACATTACGGTTATCGTCAACTGCACGAAGAATTGCCTCGTCCATTGCAGGTGTCCTCGTCGTTCTAGGTCTTCCCCAGTCGCGAGTCATAGGCTGGAATGTTCCGTGCTCCCTAAGTCACCGATCAATTGCTTCGAACGCCTTCCTGTCGGGACACCTTCGTTCTGGAAATCTGTCTCGATACAAACGTACCGCGCCACGGCTATTGCCCCGTGCTAATCCATACATCAAATGGGCATCTGCCAACTCCGCATTTTTCAACATTACACTGACTGCAAAACCACGTTCGTGATGAACACTAACCTGTTGATGCTACATACTGATGTGCTTGATGCTAGTACTGTAGAGCAATGAGTCGCATGTCAACACAAGCACCCAAGTCTACGTTACCTTCCTACAATTGGGCCAACTGGCGGTGAATCGAGGAAGTACAGTACATACTTACGAAAGTAAAATGAGCTCTAGGACGGAAATTAAGCGTTTCCGGACACAAGTGCACATACCATCTTTTCTTTATTTGTGTCTGAAGAATGTTTCCTGAAAGTTTGGCCGTACCTTTTTGTAACACTCTGTGTAAGGTTACACTATGAAACACGGGACGATTCTTGTAAACTTCAGTAAGAGCCAAATGCGCATTTTTTTTTCTTGGTAGTGACGGTAGGACTACTACTGAAGGAAAGCGCACTGTTTATCGTCGCAGTAGTGTTTCTCGTGCTGGCGAACGGTAGACGTTTCAAACCTGGTGGTGGCAGAAATTTTCGCCGCTAGTATTTGACTGGCAAGAGAGATGCCCCCACAGTTACGGAGGACTTTCTTGGGTCATAAATTCATATTTAGGGGAGCAGCACAAACAGTTCACCATCTCCTACATAACTACTTCACTGAGGACAACTGGTACGTCGATAAGATTCGAAGAAGGAGAGCATCTCCACTAGTTCAAGGTTTCGTACAGCAACGACTTGTGGTACCCCTCGTCCTGAAACACTCACCACCTCTTGTGTTTAGCTTGGAATACTAAGTGTATTCTTTTTATGATAAAATTTCAGCCATCTCCGTACTGCAAAGTCCACCAAAGTCAAATAGCAGACCTCAAACATGTGATAATAGAGTGTTTGCGCTACGTCAGACAAGTTTCTCATGGCCTTAATCAGAGCAGGAATTTCGAAACCTACGCCTGTGACGGACCTGTTTTGGCAGCTGTTTACAATAGACAATACCAGTAGTCCAAGAAGTGCAAGTCCAGACAGAGACAAAGGGTCGGCGTGAGAAGATATGAGATATGGACTGTCTTGAATGTATGAATGCAGAAAGAGTAGTATGAAGTTTAACTGGTATTAATGTAATTTCCAGTGCATATGCGGTACATATGACATTGTACACCAAGTCCTTAAATACTCACTTCTCTGGCTAAATGGTTTATACCGAAGGCCGGTGAATAAGCAAATAGTGTTCGAACGACGAGGGAAATAGAGGTGGTGGCGTACAGGTCGTGATCGCTGGACTTTGTTCCCATGTTGTGGATTAAATTCCAAACCTCTTCGCAACGTCACATGAAGTCAGAGCATGTGACACTATTGGTGGTACGTCTGTCGGATAGCGACGTTAAGCTCTGTGCACCTCTTCTTGCTATCCGAGAGGAGTACGCTGTGTGTCGGCACCGTTTTGGTTCTAATGGCTCTGAGCACTATGGGACTTAACAGCTTAGGTCATCGGTCCCCTAGAACTACTTAAACCTAACTAACCTAAGTACATCGCACACATCCATGCCCGAGGCAGGATTCGAACCTGCGACCGTAGCAGTCCCGTGGTTCCGGACTGAAACGCCTAGAACCTCATGGCCACCGCGGCCGGCGGCACCGTCTTCATCATCTCTTTTCTGTCCTCATACAACACGAAAATGACAACACACTGTCCTCACGTCTATTACAATAACATACACTCAACAGATATTAGTCAACCACAATATTATTGTACTTGGTAGTGAGGGAGCTTCAGTCGGCGTATTGTGAGTTTTTATCATGAAATTTCGAGAGGACACGCTGGAACACTTGATAGAATATGCACAACAGTCTTGAAATCATTCATAGTGCCATGCGCTTACCTTAGTCGCCACTGTGCTCGTTTACCGTAAAGTCAGCGAGTGTTCCCGGTAACGGCCGCGAGGCCAAGTACAATAGTATCGTGGTAGGGTAGCACACTTACGGCGCAACTCTCACACAGTGTTGTGCGCGGAGGAAGGAAATCTTTCCCAACGAGGCTGCTGCACCGACCAGAAGTGGTCTCCCGACCAACAGTGCCATTCGAATCTTTCATTCTTTCTCTTCATCTTACTACAACATCCTACAACCTTTTGCACAATATTGAAGGCTTCTTCTCCTTCTACTATTTTAACTCTCCCCCCCCCCCCCCCCGCCCCACCCAGAGCGCTTCTCGCCATTCCTTAATGTCTTAGAGCGTGTCGCGTAGTAATCTATCACTTCATTTCATCAAGTTCTGTCATGAAGATCTTGTCTTCCCACTGATAAAGTATGAGTTGGAAAGTAGAATTGCTTTTTACGAATTAACGGAAGAAAAAGCAATTCTGACCCTTGTGAAAGGTTTACACAGAAAATAACTCACCATAAAAAATTTATATTTTTGTCTTTCTTCTAGCAAAGCGAAGGATAAAACGATAAACAACTAATTAATACATGAAATTGCCCAGGAACATCGGATATAAATTTAAGATTGAAAGCCTTTTCTGAAGGTATTTGTGTGAAGTGTAGCCTTATATGGAAGTGAAACAGTAAGGACAAGAAAGGGACAAAATATTTTGAAATCCAGAAAAAATGCTGACTATTAGATGGGTAGATCGAGTGAGTAATGAAGAGGCACTGATTCGAACTGGTGAGAAAACAGCTTTACAGCACAACTGACTTAAAGAATCTTAATATGACATTTCCTGTGTCTTAAAGGAATAGTTTATTTGGCAATTAAGGGATGTTTTGGAACACGTATCGCAGAGGAAGACAAGGCTTGACTATAAAAAGCAGGTTCAAGTGGATGTAGGTTATAGCAGACATGCAGAGACTTGCACAGTATAGACCAGCATGGAGAACCGCATCGAACCAGTCTGACTGAAGACCACAACAACACCAGCGACGTTATTCATTGTGCTACAAGGTGATATTAGTGCAGTACGTCAAACAGCTGCTACAACCAGTGCTTGGTTTAAGCTACAAATGGGAAAAAGTTTTAACTATTACCTTCAGTAAGCATAGCGCGAAATTTCAGGGGCTCCGCCTTATTCGTCGTTATGGAACATTGTATTGGTTTCAATTTCAAAGTTCTGTACGGCAGAGGTTGGGGGCAGGGGAGGAACTTAACTTTGTGCTCTGCCTTACAGCGGGTCCTGTCATGGGGGAAGCCTCGTCAGAGTGGTCCACCGCATGAGCGTCTAGGGAAGGGATTCCAGTGGTCGTTTCCCGTTGCCTTCCACTGATGATGAAGAAGTGATGATGAGCACAACACAACACCCAGTCCCTGGGCTGAGAAAATGATCGAACCCGGGCCCCTTGGCATGACAGACCGCCGCGCTGACCACTCAGCTATCGGGGCGAACAGGAGAGGGGTATGTACGAGTACCAATGGTCGAAGATAGATATTCTGACAATACGTATTCCTTTTGGAAAATAGGATCATGGCACTCTGGAATGTCGTCACACTTGTTTCCATGGGGATCACAGTTTTATTATTTGTAGGAATTGCATGCAGATAAACTCTTTCGCACGTTCTGCAATAGATACAGTCAGGCCGGTAACATTTATGTCATCTGATACGTCAATTGTGTCATCTCGCTTCCAAATTTCAATCGTAATCTGCAAGGCGAAATCGTAATAAATGATTGCAGATGTCGCGAGGAGGAGACAGCAACGGAATGGGCATATTTCAGAAAGCAGCGAGGCAATCAAGGGGCTCCGCATACATATAGATGGCATCTTGTTTGTAAACACGAGCAGAATCTGAGATGAAGTCACCGGAAGAGAGATGATTAAATGGCTGGGGACCCTGGGCAGAACTGCTGTCGTAAGCCGGAAAAATATTGCGACGCTGATGGTAATCTTTTTGGCCAACGGCCATACGGGAAGCTGCGTTAACAGGGAGAGCCCTCGCAGTTGGCCAGCCAGCTATCTTCAGAAAGGGAAACTGAGAGATTCATAAATTCCATTGCTGTGCAGCAGCGCAAATAGAGCGCTCGGAAAGCTCTTACGTGAAGCAATGCTTCAAGACAAGCGCAAATTTGTGGAAGGAGAACGAAGAAACCACTTGCGTTTTCGTCTTCGTTGGTTGATTGTACGAGAGCGGGCTGAAAAGTAATGCCTCCGAATTTTTATGTTAAAATCTTGAGGCTTTTTAAATAAAACACACATTATTGACATTCTACGCCTTTACTCTTCATGCCTACCTATCTGCAGCCGTCTGCCGCCAGAGGGCTCCGAATTGTAGCCTGTAACATGGCGGTGTGTAACGTAACTATTCGGTGCGTGGGAAACACGGTGCTCTAATAGAATTTTCGATTCGAAGAGATCGTCAGCACCCTCTCCTTCGACATGACAACGGCAACCCACACGCTGGCATCAATCGTGGTCGATTGAGTCCCGACTTGGTCTGTGACCGCTCAATGTCATTCAATACGATCACGACGAACCCCCTCGATCGACCTTAGCACTCGTGGTGTCACTCGCCTTCATACATGGCAGTGGACGTTTGAAAATTCGTGACGTTTGCTCAATGGTCATCAATTTATTTAAATGTTATTCCCGGCTGACTCTTAATTCAATTACTGCCACGGGGGTGAGGAGAAAGAACTCATCCTGGTGATACCAGCATTATGCGTATTTAGATGTTCGATTAATATGAATGTTTTGCAATCTTCCAGCGATTCTGTTCGAACTCTATGCTGATGTACCGACAAGGACCATTTTCGCAGATAAACATGCAAGTACGTAATGGATGTTCAGTTTCTCAATATAGTTCGTCGCACTCACACATTATACATCTGCTGTAAGAACAGTTTCATGCATTTACATTTTTGGTGTCCCACAATATTTGTTGGCTAAATATTATGACGATACGTTGTATACAACTTCCACAGATATTGTTTATCATGTAGTCAAGACTACGTAATGAAGCCAAAATCGTGGATAAAATTGAAATGTAGTTTGTTTATTGACACTTTTCTTTTCGCTAACTAAATATGAAATATGAATCGGGATTGGAGGTGATGAACCTATCCTTCTTTTCAGTATTAGAATAGTCGATATCGTGTTCTGAATAACGCGTGTCACATAATGTCCAAATATCGACACGACCCAGGCTCTCAATTCGGCACTTAAATGTCTATTCTTCGCTCTCGAAATGTTCAATGTGATTGTCTTTCACACGAAGGGTTCAATTTAACGGTGTGTGCACTGTTTTTAGTATTTTAGGTCCCCGTTAATTAATATCGGGTAGTCAATAAGCGAACTATTTTTATGCTGGCGCGTTGTTTGTATCACTTACCCCCGCAACCGCCCAAGGATAAGATTCTCTT
Source organism: Schistocerca serialis cubense (assembly GCF_023864345.2). Taxonomy (NCBI): domain Eukaryota; kingdom Metazoa; phylum Arthropoda; class Insecta; order Orthoptera; family Acrididae; genus Schistocerca; species Schistocerca serialis. The sequence goes on along the minus strand of NC_064646.1, from coordinate 96,205,071 downwards.
AATGTTCCGCGCACACGCGTTTCACAATTTCATAAAATGCAGAGTTACGTAATCTATAGCTTTCCCTTGCGTACAACTTTCGCGGGTTCCACAACCATAATAGTTTCCCAAGAGTATTTTTCCTAGCTAACACAAGGTTCGACTTATGTTGTCGGAATCATTTTCACTTCACCCGACAATAAACGTCTCTGATCAAAAAAAAAAAAATGATTCAAATGGCTCTGAGCACTATGGGACTTAACATCTGTGGTCATCAGTCCCCTAGAACTTAGAACTACTTAAACCTAACTAACACATCCATGCCCGAGGCAGGATTCGAACCTGCGACCGTAACAGTCCCGCGGTTCCGGACTGAGCGCCTAGAACCGCTAGACCACCGCGGCCGGCGTCTCTGATCACTTCGTCACATGTAATGTATTTTAAACATGCTTGAAGAGTCTTTAAATAATCTCCTTAACGAATTTCGCAGTCGCGTACCACTTTTTCATCGACTAGCCCGCTCGCGATAACTGAAGGTAGAGAGCTCAATAATGTGTTACATGTTCTTTTATATGTATTAGAAAACAAACGCTCCCCTATATCTTTCTATCCCGCTTGGTCTTTGCTACTTTGCTTTTTATTACTTTTCATTATATTGCTTCTTAGTAATACAGGGTGATTCAAAAAGAATACCACAACTTTAGGAATTTAAAACTCTGCAACGACAAAAGGCAGAGCTAAGCACTATTTGTCGGCGAATTAAGGGAGCTATAAAGTTTCATTTAGTTGTACATTTGTTCGCCATTTCAGCCAATAAAGTTTTTGGTCCCTTTTTCTTCGAAGGTGCTACTGTAACTGGACTACAGTATCTGGAGATGTTAGAGAATTGGCTGTTCCCTCAGCTCGAACAAGAAGCACAACAATACATATTTCAGCAGGATGGAGCGCCACCACATTGGCACTTATCTGTCCGTAACTACCTGAACGTCAACTACCCGAGGCGATGGATCGGCCGCCAGGCAGCCCGTGACAGAGCACTTCATCACTGGCCTCCAAGAAGCCCTGATCTTACCCCCTGCGATTTTTTCCTTTGGGGGTATGTTAAGGATATGGTGTTTCGGCCACCTCTCCCAGCCACCATTGATGATTTGAAACGAGAAATAACAGCAGCTATCCAAACTGTTACGCCTGATATGCTGCAGAGAGTGTGGAACGAGTTGGAGTATCGGGTTGATATTGCTCGTGTGTCTGGTGGGGGCCATATTGAACATCTCTGAACTTGTTTTTGAGTGAAAAAAAACCTTTTTAAATACTCTTTGTAATGATGTATAACAGAAGGTTATATTATGTTTCTTTCATTAAATACACATTTTTAAAGTTGTGGTATTCTTTTTGAATTACCCTGTACTGTGCAGTTATTAAAGTTTCATATTACTTTCCCCTTTTTAATTCTTCCAAAATAAAGTCTATTTATCCCCGATTTCAATTAATATGATGCTAATTGACACGCCTGCCCTCAAAGTACCGTTATAGGTCCCATCCGATTTTCATGTCTTTCCAAAACCTAAAGAACACCTTCGAGAACTTCTATTTGACAGTAATGAAGCGGTGCAGGCAGAGGTGAGGTCGTGGCTCCGCCAACAAAGTCTAACCTTCTACAATGACATCATCAAACTGGTCTCTCAACGGGAGAAATGTGTTCGTGGCCATGGGGACTATATTGAGAAATAAATACGCAGACGACAAGAATAACGACGTAGAATGTTAATAACGACTGTTATATTTAGAAATCTTTAAGGCTTTTCACATAAGAAATTCTTAGGCATTACTTTTCAGGCGCCCTTGTATGTATTAAGCCTTTAACATCGAGCTCATCAGCGCACATACTGATATTGAGACGAATGTGATTAAAATGTTTAAAATTAACTTTGGAAAAGTAAAATATACAACGGAAATGTTATCCATTCTGACCCTATCTCGTTCGCTGGCACTCACCACTCACACTTCCACAAACAAGTGTAAAATACATGAGACGCACTCGCCATTTTGTAAAATCCAGAGTTAAAAAACAATACTGCAACTGCAAAGTAGCTAAAATAAACTAGCAAGGGTCTGTGACTGGCTGATCACTGCGAAAGAAATAGTAGGAGCCAGCCTGAAGACAAGTTACAATCATATTAGAAGAACTGATGGTACATATAGTCTCAAAACACGGATCACAATCGTTTCACTATCTCCTAAAACTGTGGGCGGATCGGTTCTTGAGCGAGTTTCAGCCTTCATCTCTTAAAAAAAAAACGATAGGTTTGTTTATAAATAAATAAATCTTCTGCTATCTTTACAATTTGGCTCATGAATTACTTATACTGATTTTACAATTGTGCTTATTTCTATGTTTTACTATTTTTGTTTAAGTATATTATCGAAACATCTGAAGAAATCGATAATATACTTAAATAAAAATAGTAAAACATAGAAATAAGCAAACTGTAAAATCAGCATAAGTAATTCATCATGCCCGCATCTCGTGGTCGTGTGGTAGCGTTCTCGCTTTCCACGCGCGGGTTCCCGGGTTCGATTCCCGGCGGGGTCAGGGATTTTCTCTGCCTCGTGATGGCTGGGTGTTGTGTGCTGTTATTAGGTTAGTTAGGTTTAAGTAGTTCTAAGTTCTAGGGGACTGATGACCATAGATGTTAAGTCCCATAGTGCTCAGAGCCATTTGATATTTTTGATAATTCATGAGCCAAATTGTAAAGATAAATTAACCTCTGTACAAAAGCATATCATAATCTGTGGAAGACCTATAATGTTATCTCTGTGAACTACCTATAAGAAGATCTTTGTAACTGTTTTGTTTATATAAGATATTTTCGATGTGTAAAATGTACAAGTTGTGTGTGATGTTAAGTGTGTGTGACTCTCTACACAAATGGACCATTAGAAAACTGTAAGTACAAATTGTTCTCAAACTTTAGCCACTAACCTCACAGAAAGAATTGATACCCAACTAAAAATCGCCTTTCTTATGTATTACAGTAAAAGTCAACAAAATGAAGCAGACTCACACACACTGACAACATCAAAAGAAATGGCTTACCACACATCAAAAAAACGCTCTTGAAAATGGGAATTATTTCTCGAAACGCGTCGTGCGAATAGTAAAATAAAGAAAATCGTGACTTTATCTTTACAATTTGGCTCATGAATTACTTATACTGATTTTACAATTGTGCTTATTTATATGTTTTACTATTTTTATTTAAGTATATTATCGAAACATGACTGGTAGCAGAAGATTTATTTATTTATAAACAAACCTATTGTATCTACAGTCGCAGGCTTTCAAAAACCATTTATAATGGATCAAATCACAAAAAACAAGCAAACAAACAAACATTCTGTTAAAATGGGCTGTGCTGATAGCTGCACGCCACAAACAATGCACAGTAGTGGGTGCTCTCAGCGGAGAAGGAATCTATTCGTCAGAGTACAGAGCACAGAATTACTGCTTCCCGCCCAGCGGTCGGGAGGAGAAATGCCACGGCCATATAGTCTGTTTCGCCGAGTGAAATTCGTTGTACCTCATCTGTAGCCTCGCTACCTCATACTGACGTATGAACTTGCGTCACAACAGCAAGTTGATTGCATATATGGTAACACCACATCATGAAATTGTGTTTTTAATACCGGCCTTCGTACTTGCTTCATCTGCTGCTTAATTTCTCTGAATTCCCACGTGCTCCGGAACAAAACGGAATGACACCACATTTAGGTGAATAAGGGAGTTGTAGACCGTCTGGACTTGTTGGTATGCTGCGTACTTGTGATGGATATCCTGAAGGAAATCAGAGCACACGAGGAATTTAGTACAGTGAGTACTTCACATCTGCTCCAACATCCTCGAGATCGCATATAGTTCAGCACCAAATACTGTGAATTCATTACGTAAGCAAATGTTGAGAGTATACGTTTCTACTGAAGGCACCCAGATCACCTAAGCTCTTCACACATATCCTTTATCAGCAGAAGTGCAGACATTATCTGGACAGTAAGCAAACATGTTATCTTCCTTCCCCGCATGATTTCTTGACTTATAAAATTCCATTTCGTCATGTTACTATGGCAAACTTCGAAAAGCTGGTATTGAACTTGCGTGCGGTTACATATGTACTCTTACGTACTATAAATTTTGTCTGCTTGCTTGAAGCGGAACGTATCTGTCGATATTAACTGCAAACAACAGAGCCGACGCAACACCTACAACACGCCATCGTCAACTGCCAGCTACGCTACCCCTCTTCACAAAGGACTCTCCATAAGAGAGCATGCTGGAATCGAGGAGCGAATTGTTGAATTGTACCAAAGAAACTCAGTGCCCGTACTCTATCAATCAAACCTCATAATATATATGTACCCTTATCACTATAGAGAAAAGCGTGAAATCACTTGCGCGTCTGTCGCCTAAATTATTGACCATAATGATGCAAAGAACAACAGCAGGATAGAGAGTTCCGCTTCAGCTATCAGAGGGGTAAATCTTATTATTATGGTCAGGGAAACGAGAGAGTAATATTTTCGACATCGAAGGAGAGCAGGAATGAAATACAAGGGCAGGAAATTATGTAATCTTCAAAACTCACGTGTGGGTAATGAAAGGGGTATTCAAGATTGAAAATTGTTACTAAAATGGTAAAAAAAAGACTTTATGTTAATGTCAGTGCTAATGACAGTGTAAACTAACCCAGATTTGCTAAGAATTTTCTGAATCTCTACAAGTGGAGTGCAGAGAGAGCACAAATACTAGAAATGGAGAGGAATGGAGAAACTAATGGTGATCAGGCTTCTTAATTGGACAGATGAAGTTCTAAACAAACAATAATTAAAAAGAACACGCGACGGACGCCACCACTAGGAAAGTGGGGGTAGAATTGGGGAGAAACCACACAATGACAATGGAGGAAAGGGCTAGCGAAAGTTGCACAGTACGGCACAAGGCTTTTAGGACATACGGGATGTCAAGAACACAGAAATACTCTAACAGTGAAACTGATGTGTGATGATGATCAGATTTAAAGAAAAATATTACCAATGCAGGACAACACTAGAGAACAGATGAAGAAAGTATAAAGCAGTATTCACGTGAAAACTTGCACAACATAACTCTCCTCGAATGTTACTGATCTAGTAACTATTATAGCGAGATGGTGTGAGTCAAATTAAAAATAATTAAGACACCTATTCGCTTGATCCAATGAATTCATGTACAATGTAAAAAAGAAGAAGCAAGACTCAGCAAAGATATTATTCCTTTAAATACGAGGATGAGTAACCCCTTTTCGAACATAATACTAAGTTTAGTCTGTTGCTGAGTCTACCATCCAACGATATTGACTGTCTCTTTTTTTATTAAAACGTACTAAATTCAGTCCTAAATTTGTCTTGTAATGTAATTCTCAGTTCTGTCATGTTACGATGTGGTGCAGGCAGTTTACGCACTGGCCTCGCATTCAGGAGCAGAGATCCAGGTAGATCCATTATGACTAAGATTTTCTGTGGTTTCCATAAACTATTTCGAGAGTAGCTACGACAAATGTCTTTTGTCACGCTGCATAAAATGAACTATTTCGTTTGTAATAACCTCCTCCTTCAAACGCATCGAACTATATCTTGCTTCCTTCCGCGGCAATGACGACATGCGCTGCACGTAGCAACGCAGTGCGACCGAAGAGTAGTAATGGCTGACATACCGTCTCCATCAGTGACCTCTGTCGAAGATTAAAGACACAAATGGCAACGGAACTCACTCATACTTTCAAAAACCATCACCGAGAGAGGTGGCGCATTCGGGAGGAAAACGGTTGAAATTCGAGTCTGACCATCCACATTTAGGTTTTCCGCGATTTCCCTACATCATTCAAGAGAAATGACGGGATGAATCCTTTGAAAGGACACGGCCGATTTCCTTCCCCCTCCTTAAGGAAACAGCTCGTGTCCCTCGATGTCGACGGGAAGTTAAACCAAAATCTTCCTTTCTTTCATTATTCGAATAATCAGTTTGTGTCAGCTCAATCCACGGTCGTACCGAATGGGTGGCGAAATAGTCTCAACCAAGGGCGCAGGTATGTGTATCACAAAAACGGAAAGAAAAAAAAACAGGAAAGAAAGACAGTTTAATAACTAACCAAGAGAGGTACCTGAATTCATCTAACCCTCGTGTTCCTATCTTTTCGACACGAGAAAAAATGTCTTCTCTCTATCCGCGACTGTAAACACACACTGTTGTCGTAACGCTATGTCCACATTACTGGCCGTTAAAATTGCCACACCACGAAGATGACGTGCTACAGATGCGAAATTTAACCGACAGGAAGAAGATGCTGTGATATGCAAATGATTTGCTTTTCAGAGCATTCACACAAGGTTGGCGCCGGTGGCGACACCTACAACGTGCTGACATGAGGGAAGTTTCCAGCCGACTTCTCATACACAAACAGCAGTTGACGGGCGTTGCCTGGTGAAACGTTGTTGTGATGCCTCGTGTAAGGAGGAGAAATGCGTAACATCACGTTTCCGACTTTGATAAAAGACGGATTGTAGCCTATCGCGAATGCAGTTTATCGTATCGCGACATTGCTGCTCGCGTTGGTCGAGATCCGACGACTGTTAGCAGAATATGCAGTCGGTGGGTTCAGGAGGGTTATACGGAACGCCATGCTGGATCCCAACGGACTCGTATCACTAGCAGTCGACATGACAGCATCTTATCCTCATGGGTGTAACGGATCGTGCAGCCACGTCTCGATCCCTGAGTCAACAGATGGGGACGTTTGCAAGACAACAACCATATGCACGAACAGTTCGACGACTTTTGCAAAAAAATGGCTCTGAGCACTATGGGACTTAACAGCGAAGGTCATCAGTTCCCTAGAACTTAGAACTACTTAAACCTAACTAACCTAAGGACATCACACGCATCCATGCCCGAGGCAGGATTCGAACCTGCGACCGTAGCGGTCGCGCGGTTCCAGACTGACGCGCCTAGAACCGCTCGGTCACACCGGCCGGCGACTTTTGCAGCAGCATGGACTATCAGCTGGGAGACCATGGCTGAGGTTACCCTTGACGCTGCATCACAGACAAGGGCGCCTGCGATTGTGTACTCAACGACGAACCTGGGTGTACGAATTGCAAAACGTCATTTTTTCGGATGAATTCAGGTTCTGTTTACAGCATCATGATGGTCGAATCCATGTTTGGCGATAGCGTGGTGAACGCACATTGGAAACGTGCCATACTGGCGTATCATCCGGCGTAATGGTATGGGGTGCCATTGGTTACACGTCTCGGTCACCTCTTGTTCGCATTGGCGGCACTTTGAACGGTGGACGTTACATTTCAGATGTGTTATGACCTGTGGCTCTACCCGTCGTTAGATCCCTGCGAAACCCTACATTTCAGCAGGATAGTGCACGACCGCATGTTGCAGATCGTGTACGGACCTTTCTGGATACAGAAAATGTTCGACTGCTGCCCTGGCCAGCACATTCTCCAGATCTCTCAACAACTGAAAACGTCTGGTCAATGGTGGCCGAGCAGCTGGCTCGTCACAATACGCCAGTCACTACTCTTGATGCATTGTGGTATCGTGTTGAAGCTGCATGGGCAGCTGTGCCTGTACACGCCATCCAAGCTCTGTTTGACTCAATGCCCAGGCGTATCAAGGCCGTTATTAGGGCTAGAGGTGGTGGCTCTGGGTACTCATTTCACAGGATCTATGCACCCAAATTGCGTGAAAATGTAATCACATATCAGTTGTAGTATAATATATTTGTCCAATGAATACCCGTTTATCATCTGTATTTCTTCTTGGTTTAGCAATTTTAATGGCCAGTAGTGTATTTCTATAATGTCATTTCGTCCAAGCAGCGTGATCATAAGGAAACGACTTCTACTGAACAGAGGTAAAGAACGAGATGGCGCACTGGACTCGTATTCCGAAGGACAACGCTTCAAGTCCGCACCCGGCCATCCACGATCGTTCGAGGCAAATGCTGAAAATTTTTCCTTTCAAAGAGCATGGTCGATTTCTCTCCCCATCCTTGAAACAATTCGAGCTTGTGATCCGTCCGTAATGACCTCGATGGGACGTTAAAACCTAGTCTCCCTTCCTCCCGAACAGACGTGATGTGTGTGGCGACCGAGCCCTGGCGCCTACACATATGTCTTCCGTTCAACAACGGAGCTGTTGCTGTTACTTTGTTACGGTAATATTGAACCTCAAAGGTGCATGTGCTGAGGCAAATATCCTATTGTACCAAAGGCTTCTGATTGTCGTCAAGGCCTGCTGACTGAAGCCAGGTGCGAGACGCGACAGAGGAAGAGGCAAGCAAAAAAGATGAAGAGGCTGTGTAATTTATTTCCTCTCTAACCATTCGTTCTGCTGCTCCCAAATCGCCGTTGTTACAATCTGCTGTGTAAATAAACAAGAAACCAGGAATATGCCTTTTGTGACTGATGAATAAAACAGAGGAAGTTGTTAGTCTTTGTGTCGAAACATAGCTATTCTCTGTTCACCTAAGTTGATTCATCCTGTAAACAAACTTAAATGGGATTTTTTTCTCTATTTTAACCATTTTTCTCTTATTTCAAATTAATAATGTATGTGCTGTTAATAATTTATGAGGAGCAAACAAAATCTGCTGTTTACTGTAGTACTAACCAAACGAAACACATTTTTGCCTTGTTTCACAAAACTGTATTATTTCTGTATGATCTACATTTCGGTTTATGATCCCATTTTCTAGTACATATTTGATTCCAAAGATGGCAGCCAAACAAAGATAAACAAATGTCAACTTCTCACCCGATCAATTCTCGACTTATTATTAAGTTATCTCTGTTGACTATTTTGAGGCAGTTACGATTTAGATCCCCCCCACCCCATGAACCATGGACCTTTCCGTTGGTGGGGAGGCTTGTGTGCCTCAGCGACACAGATAGCCGTACCGTAGGTGCAACCACAGCGGAGGGGTTTCTGTTGAGAGGCCAGACAAACGTGTGGTTCCTGAAGAGGGGCAGCAGCCTTTTCAGTAATTGCAGGGGCAGCAGTCTGGATGATTGACTGATCTGGCCTTGTAACACTAACCAAAACGGCCTTGCTGTGCTGGAACTGCGAACGGCTGAAAGCAAGAGGAAACTACAGCTGTAATTTTTCCCGAGGGCATGCAGCTTTACTGTATGATTAAATGATGATGGCATCCTCTTGGGTAAAATATTCCGGAGGAAAAATAGTCCCCCATTCAGATCTTGTAGTGTAACGACGCAAGTTTTGTATGAATGATTTTCTTTTAACATATGACCATGTGCAGACTTCGTCACTTACGTCAGTTACAACACACTTCAAAATTATTTAAATTTTTTAAAAATTGTCTCTGAATGGTTCATGAACGAAACTGTAAAACATCGTCATTTGAGTCGTATGCGCAGAATTACGTCACTCCGTCCAATTGGTTTGCGTAAACTTTTTCAATTTAGATGTCGTTTGTTTCTCCTCAGAAATTATATTAACGCAGGTTATCTGCTTTAATAGATATTAGAGCCACATTGAATAAACTTTAAAGACTCAAACTCGCGATGAACGCTGTCAAAAATTAATAATCTTGTCAAATGAATTACTTAACATAATTCTTCATAAATAAATTCTCGGAACACGTATTTAAACTTTTGTAACATCCACTAGTTTATTATCTTCCTACATATAGATGTGAACCTGAGCCTTGACAAGACAGAACTGAACATTTACAACAAGATTAAACTTTCTATGACGTCATTGTTGTACAAAACATTACAAATTCCTATTTTTTCGATTTTTAGAAGCACGACGCAACGGCTCGGTTTCAGGATCTTCTGTTGCTCTTTGGCTGTCGACCCGCGACGTATAGTGGCCAGCAATTTTCTCTCTGGTCCCGGCAGCGAAGATGCTGTCTCCGTTCGTTGCGCCGCCCTCCGTACATGAAACATAGAAAGTAAATACAAACTTTAGTCAATTCACAACCATTACAAATATTACAAAAATAAATCAACAAAAAACTAAATTAAACTTATATTCACCTGCAAACTGGGCTGACACTCGTGGATGGGTGACGCTTCAATTTCGCTTCCCACTACAATCTCCGGGCGGGGACTACTCAAGAGGACGTCGTTATCAGGAGATACTTGTTCTATCTGATGAGGAGGTACTGAATGAAATTGGGGAGAAGAGAAGTTTGTGGCACAACGAGACGAGAAGAAGGGATCGGTTGGTAGGACATGTTCTGAGGCATCAAGGGATCACCAATTTAGTATTGGAGGGCAGCGTGGAGGGTAAAAATCGTAAAGGGAGACCAAGAGGTGAATACACTAAGCAGAGTCACAAGGATGTAGATTGCAGTAGGTACTGGGAGATGAAGAAGCTTGCACAGGATAGAGTAGTGTGGAGAGCTGCATCAAACCAGTCTCAGGATTGAAGACAACAACAACAACAACGATTTAGATTGTATGTGCTTATGACATTCTTTATGACAGAAACTACGAATTAACGTACACTGTAGTACAGCTGTGTGCACAGGAATGAATATTTGTATGGATATCCGTTTATGATCGAAAGTACTAAGGTTCTTCTGTTATGAACTAGTTGTAATATTGTCTAAAAAGGCGGTATAGTTCAATTCAGTTTCCTCATTCAATAGTAAATGTATGGATTCCGTAGGGAACGTTTACCCCATTACAATTACATACCCTTCTTTGCCACCAGAACTTCCTCATTTCCAGAGATCCCATGAAGCGTGATGTATCTTCATTTCTCTCCCTCAGAAATCAGTAAGTCACTTACGAATAGTCATAACACATTCTGTATCTTCTACTGTCACTGCCACTTGTTATGATGACTATCAAGTAGTACTGTCGTAGCCGTAGTGGTACTAGTAGTGGTAGTAGTACTGGTAGTAGTAGTAGTAATAGCAGTAACATTGGCACCTGATTGATTACCTAATTCTGCGCGCCCGAGACCAACTCGATGTCATAATCACGAAAGCTGAGGACAACCGACTGATGCCGTCTGTGACCTGACGACCCTTCACATCCATTTACATCGTCGGAAACAGAGAAAATTTGCGAGATCTAAAATGAGTCCAGAACATCTTAAGGATAGTAGTAATAAAGCAAAATTGCAGAAAATGTTGGATAAAAGGATAAATATCCTTAAAGCATTGAAGAACACGGGCGGCACTGAAGGCTTCAATAGTGTCCGCTGCTGAAGAATCAGTTGCAGACTGCAAGACCAAACACCAAGACTGGTTTGGCGAAAGTGAATAATAAATTCAGGCGCTACTAAACAAAAAGAGAAAGGAGCGCCAGGCATGGCAGAACAATCCTAAGTCAATCACCAAAAAAAGAGAATGTCAAGAAGCGAAACGGGAAGTGCAGAGGAAAACTCTTGCTGTGGAAAACAAATAGTGGGCGATGATATCTCAAGAAATACAACAGCTAGCGGAAACTAACAAAATTCAAGTTTCCTTTAGCATGATGAAAACTGTGTAACTATGGCCCAGTAATTCACGGTCTAAACCCACTCTAATCTGGGGAAGGCTCCATTCTCCTGACAGACAGCATTTCCGTTTCCACAAGATGGAAGGCCATTTGCACGAACTCTTGAATAAAGGCCCAGAGGTCAACCAAATAACACTTTTCACAATTCCGAAAAAACCTAAAAAACCTTATCTTGGTGAAGTTCCTCTCGTCTGTAAGTTTAGAAACTATTAAGCATCTAAAAAACAACAAATCCACCGGATCAGATGGAATTTCTGCTGGATTTTTCGAAGAAGGTGGACGTATCCTCGCTGAACATATACCAACTCTCATTGTCGAAGTATGAGCACTGAAATCATTCCTCTTGGTTTCAGGGAGGCAATGATAGTTACCATCTGAGCCGTGGCTGGCTCATGCGATGCCCTGGATTAAACCTTCGTTGCGATTCTGTGTTTAGTCTCTGGCGGTTATCGCGATTATGCTGTTATCCTCTCCTTCTGAGGGTGGCAGCAGCGGTGTGTATCGATATTCGCACCTTGGACTATCTTTGACCTGGCGCTTGTAGTGCGGTGTGCGACCAGTCGGTCGGTTGGCGTGGAGCAGCGAGGAATTCTCCGCGGGACGTAGTTGGGCCAGGGTCGCTGGCAGTCTCTACGCGCTGTCGGAGTGTGTGGGGCTGTTCCCATTCCTACGAGGTCCGTGGCTCACCGACCCTCGACATGAAAGTTCAGTTTTGATTTAATCTGCCAGCAAGTCACGACTGTTCACATTGTGTCGTTTGGAGTTCGTTGTCGGCTGTTGGGATATTCCCGCGAGCAACAACGTGGTTTTCAAGTTGGAAAATTCTATTCATCCTCCGGTGGAGTTTCACTGTATCTGGTTATTTGAACTGAAGTGCACCAGCGGAATCTTCTGCCTTGTGGCCGTTAACGTTCCGGTTACCTGCCCTGGCCGTTGACGTAAATTTCAGGCAGTGTGGTTTCCTCATCGTGTTGTTGCTGTCTATCACGGTCTGTAGTTTGGCAGCTTCATGTGTGATTGGTTGTGGGCGCCAATATCTTCTACGTTGTTCCGTTGAACTCCCTGTTGTGCTCCTGTCAGTTGAAGTGGAAGTTATCTTGTCGGTGGGTCCGTTGACTGTCAGACGGTTGGGTTGTCGTCGGATCGTGAATGGTTGGCCCGACTGCCTGTCTCACGGAAGCGAGCGTTAGTGTTTGAATTCCAGGCCGACCCTCGAACATTTGAGCGCCCTTGGGTGTACTGCCTTTTTTTATTTGATCTTGTTGTTTACACTTATATGGCTTCTAGCCGATTTTTTAAATTAAGGTTGTTTTGCCCTTAAGATTCTATGGGTTGGTTAAAAAAAATGGTTCAAATGGCTCTGAGCACTATAGGACTTAACTTCTAAGCTCATCAGTCCCCTAGAACTTAGTACTTAAACCTAACTAACCTAAGGACATCACACACATCCATGCCCTAGGCAGGATTCGAACCTGCAACCGTAGCGGTCACGCGGTTCCAGACTGTAGCGCCTAGAACCGCACGACCACCCCGGCCGGCAGATTCTTTGGGCCTTCAGCCTAAATTAAAGAACTGTTCCACGTAAGGCCTTTGGTATTTAAAAAATTAATGTTATGGAGTTTTAAGTGTTAGGCCTTCAGCCGATTTTGAATTCAAATTGTTGGCTCTGAAAATCTCAGATTCTTTGGACCTTCAGCCTAAATAAAAAACTGTTGTGGGGTAAGGCTCACCTTTTAAATTTCTGATTTTGCTTGCGTTTTAAGTTATTGGTCTTCAGTCATTTTCAAATTAAAGTGGCTTTCAGCTGGTAATTAAGTCCCAAAGATTAAAGCTGTGAGTTAAAAAAAAATTTTTTTTTGGCCTCTTGTAATAGTTGATCAAATAATAAAGTTGTATGTTCGAGTGTAACTGACAGCCCCTTATTGTGGGCCCTTTCCACAATTTAAACTACCTGTCCTTTTCTGCGGGTTAAGTCGGGCGTTTCACCATCTTTAACAAAAGGCGACATAACTGACAATGGTTACCACCGTGGAATATCCTTTCTATCTGTTGCTGGAAAAATACTTGCTCGATTTCTGTCGAGCCGCGAGATACCTCTCGTTGAAGACTGCTTGCCTGAAACAGCGTGGATTTCGACCTAATCGCAATACCACACATATGATTTTCTGTGCCAGACGAATGCAGGAGAAGTGCAAAGAACAACAGCTTCCTCCGTACATGGCTTTCATAGATCTTTTCAAGGCCTTAGATTCAGTCAAAGGAGATGCCTTGTGAAAGATCTTAGATAAAACAGGCTGTCCTGTGAAGTAAATTAACATTATTAGACTGCTGCACGGTACCATGAACGTTAGATTGCTGCACGGTAACATGAATGACATGTTTCTTGTCAACAATAACCACGGAAAGAATTTCCAAATCACAATGGGTGTGTGATAGCTCACACTTCGTTTTCAATATTTTTTGGAGCTATATTTCATCTTGTCGTGGGATGCTGCCAAAGAGCATAGAAATAGAATACAGTACTGATGGTAGTTTGTTCAATCTCAGTAGGCTACGGGCCAAGACTAAAGTATCCACTACAGCCAAAATATGCATCAATATGAGATGAAAATGTCGATCTTGTCAACTGAGAATAAGATCTACAAGCAATGCTAAGTGCATTTGATGAAGCATATTCGATCAATGGATTATGCTTTAACACCCAGAAGACGCAGATCCTTCATCAACCTGCACCCAACTCTATCGCCATACCCCCTAGAATCATACAGTCCAAGGCAGAATCTTGTAAAACGTAAATTATTTCCCATCTCTCGGTAGTCATCTTTCAGCAAATGCGAATATTGATGCTAATATGCAAAACCGCCTCAAATGTGCCAGTACTGTTTCGGGTAGGGGTCTTTGATAACCATAACATCAGCATTAATACCAAGTGCTATGTAAAGCAAACTACTGTTCAAATGGCTCTGAGCACTATGGGACTTAACATCTGTGGTCATCAGTCCCCTAGAACTTAGAACTACTTAAACCTAACCAACCTAAGGACATCACACACACCCATGCCCGAGGCAGGATTCGAACCTGCGGCTGTAGCGGTCGCGCGGTTCCGGACCTAGAACCGCTAGACCACCGCGGCCGGCCATGATCTATCACCCCTACATATTTGATGTGAAGATTTTGACACACCCTATACACAAGGTGATTCAGTTACCCCTTCTGATAGGTTTTATGCAACCTGCAATGCCTTCAAAGACCATACAGTAAATTTTCATATTATCTTGCTCGCTACTATTCGTCCTGCAGAAAAAAATGAGCAGGACCTTCTTGTAGGAAATTTAATGTAATTACAGTTTGTAATGGGATACGTATTCGTTGGAGGCCAAGGTTTTCGATATACTGAAGAAACACGCGTTTGAAGGTCCCTTTTGTATGTTTCTCTTGAATAATTCAGAAACCAGTCTCTAACGAAAACGTATCACAGTATAAAGTTTAACTACATTAAATTTACTACAAAAAGGTCCTGTTGATTTTTCTGTAGGACTAATAGTTGGTGCATAGCGAGCGAGAATGTGAAAATTTTGTTTGCGGTATCTGAAGGCATTGCAGGTTGCATGGACCCATGGGTAGGGACAGCTAATCACCCTTTATAGTATTTTTCTGTGTTCTGTGTTTAATCCCCCCCATGAACCATGGACCTTGCCGTTGGTGGGGAGGCTTGCGTGCCTAAGCGATACAGATGGCCGTACCGTAGGTGCAACCACAACGGAGGGGTATCTGTTGAGAGGCCAGACAAACGTGTGGTTCCTGAAGAGGGGCAGCAGCCTTTTCAGTAGTTGCAGGGGCAACGGTCTGGATGATTGACTGATCTGGCCTTGTAACAATAACCAAAACGGCCTTGCTGTTCTGGTACTGCCAACGGCTGAAAGCAAGGGGAAACTACGGCCGTAATTTTTCCCAAGGGCATGCAGCTTTACTGTATGGTTAAATGATGATGGCGTCCTCTTGGGTAAAATATTCCGGAGGTAAAATAGTCCCCCATTCGGATCCCCGGGCGGGGACTACTCAAGAGGACGTTGTTATCAGGAGAAAGAAAACTGGCGTTCTACGGATCGGAGCGTGGAATGTCAGATCCCTTAACCGAGCAGGTAGGTTAGAAAATTTAAAAAGGGAAATGGATAGGTTAAAATTAGATATAGTGGGAATTAGTGAAGTTCGGTGGCAGGAGGAACAAGACTTTTGGTCAGGTGAATACAGGGTTATAAATACAAAATCAAACAGAGGTAATGCAGGAGTAGGTTTAATAATGAATAAAAAAAATAGGCGTGCGGGTAAGCTACTACAAACAGCATAGTGAACGCATTATTGTGGCCACGATAGACACGAAGCCCACGCCTACTACAGTAGTACAAGTTTATATGCCAACTAGCTCTGCAGATGATAAAGAAATTGATGAAATGTATGATGAGATAAAAGAAATTATTCAGATAGTGAAGGGAGACGAAAACTTAATAGTCATGGGTGACTGGAATTCGAATTTAGGAAAAGGGAGAGAAGGAAACATAGCAGGTGAATATGGATTGGGGCTAATAAATGAAACAGGAAGACGTCTGGTAGCATTTTGCACAGAGCATAACTTAATCATAGATAAAACTTGGTTCAAGAATCATAAAAGAAGGTTGTATACATGGAAGAATCCCGGAGATACTAAAAGGTATCAGATAGATTATATAATGGTAATACAGAGATTTAGGAACCAGGTTTTAAATTGTAGGACATTTCCAGGGGCAGATATGAACTCTACCACAATCTATTGGTTATGAACTGTAGATTAAAACTGAAGAAACTGCAAAAAGGTGGGAATTTAAGAAGATGGGACCTGGATAAACTGACTAAACCAAAGGTTGTACAGAGTTTCAGGGAGAGCATAAGGGAACAATTGACAGGAATGGGGGAAAAAAATACAGAAGAAAAAGAATGGGTAGCTTTGAGGGATGAAGTAGTGAAGGCAGCAGAGGATCAAGTAGGTAAAAAGACGAGGGTTAGTAGAAATCCTTGGGTAACAGAAGAAATATTGAATTTAATTGATGAAAGGAGAAAATATAAAATGCAGTAAATGAAGCAGGCAAAAAGGAATACAAACGTCTGCCGGCCGCGGTGGTCTAGCGGTTCTAGGCGCGCAGTCCGGAACCGCGCGACTGCTACGGTCGCAGGTTCGAATCCTGCGTCGGGCATGGATGTTTGTGCTGTCCTTAGGTTAGTTAGGTTTAAGTAGTTCTAAGTTCTAGGGGACTGATGACGGCAGATGTTAAGTCACATAGTGCTCAGAGCCATTTGAACCAATACAAACGTCTCAAAAATGAGATCGACAGGAAGTGCAAAATGGCTAAGCAGGGATAGCTAGAGAGCAAGGATGTAGAGGCTTATCTCACTAGGGGTAAGGTAGATACTGCCTACAGGAAAATTAAAGATACTTTTGGAGAAAAGAGAACCACTTGTATGAATATCAAGAGCTCAGATGGAAACTCAGTTCTAACCAAAGAAGGGAAAGCAGAAAGATGGAAGGAGTATATAGAGGGTCTATACAAGGGCGATGTACTTGAGGACAATATTATAGAAATGGAAGAGAATGTAGATGAAGATGAAATGGGGGATACGATACTGCGTGAAGAGTTTGACAGAGCACTGAAGGACCTGAGCCGAAACAAGGCCCCGGGAGTAGACAACATTCCATTAGAACTACTGACGGCACTGGGAGAGCCAGCCATGACAAAACTCTACCATCTGGTGAGCAAGATGTATGAGACAGGCGAAGTACCCTCAGACATCAAGAAGAATATAATAATTCCAATCCCAAAGAAAGCAGGTGTTGACAGATGCGAAAATTACCGAACTATCAGTTTAATAAGCCACAGCTGCAAAATACTAACACGAATTCTTTACAGACGAATGGAAAAACTGGTAGAAGCCGACCTCGGGGAAGATCAGTTCGGATTCCGTAGAAATACTGGAACACGTGAGGCAATACTGACCTTACGACTTATCTTAGAAGAAAGATTAAGGAAAGGTAATCCTACGTTTCTAGCATTTGTAGACTTAGAGAAAGTTTTGACAATGTTGACTGGAATACTCTCTTCCAAATTCTAAAGGTGGCAGGGGTAAAATACAGGGAGCGAAAGGCTATTTACAATTTGTACAGAAACCAGATGGCAGTTATAAGAGTCGAGGGACATGAAAGGGAAGCAGTGGTTGGGAAAGGAGTGAGACAGGGTTGTGGCCTATCCCCAATGTTATTCAATCTGTATATAGAGCAAGCAGTAAAGGAAACAAAAGAAAAGTTCGGAGTAGGTATTAAAATCCATGGAGAAGAAATAAAAACTTTGAGGTTCGCCGATGACATTGTAATTCTGTCAGAGACAGCAAAGGACTTGGAAGAGCAGTTGAACGGAATGGACGTTGTCTTGAAAGGAGGATATAAGATGAACATCAACAAAAGCAAAACGAGGATAATGGAATGTAGTCGAATTAAGTCGGGTGATGCTGAGGGAATTAGATTAGGTTCAAATGGTTCAAATGGCTCTGAGCACTATGGGACTTAACATCTGAGGTCATCAGTCCCCTAGAACTTAGAACTTCTTAAACCTAACTAACCTAAGGACATCACACACATCCATGCCCGAGGCAAGATTCGAACCTGCGACTGTAGCAGTCGCGCGGTTCCGGACTGAAGCGCTTAGACCCGAATTAGATTAGGAAGTGAGACATTTAAAGTAGTAAAGAAGATTTGCTATTTGCGGAGCAAAATAACTGATGATAAAATTGAAAGTCAAAGGAAGCGGAGTGCTTTTCGTTTGCGTTTATCCCGTACCTATACGGGGTCAGCCCGGTATTGGTATTGTTAACTGGAGGGGATGGCCGGATCCCCTTCCTGCCGTCACCCCTTTAACTGCCGGGACGGAATTTGTCTACCTCAACTGTCTGCCTGTGGAAGTGTGCGAACGTTTTCTAAATATTTGGGGATCGTGTAGCTGAGGGGGGATGCGGGTACCAGCCCAGTATTCACCTAGCCGGATGTAGTAAACTGCATGAAACGACAACCAGACTGGCCGGCACACGGACCATCGTCGTTAATCCCCGGGAGAATACGATCTGGGGGCGGCTCGGCTGACCGAATCCCGAAAGCGGCCTGCTAACACGCGTGGCTTTCCGGGAGGGTATATTAACCCCGTAGACAGTTCGTTATTCTTCCACAAAAGCAGTTTATTTTAACATGTGGACATCTACACATCTGAAATAGCTTTCCTAACACCCTATGGAAGTTCGCCTACACACGATCCAATCTCTGTAAAGTGGGCTACGAGACTATCTGAAAACACCAACGCGAGCTACGGCGTTGTAAGTTTCAGGAATAGCTTCGTTTCTGCAACAGATGCTATTTTACTGGGAAAAATTGGACTGAGACAGCAAATGGAGCATTCCAAGCGTAAATGTGCAATCAATTCAACCCATTGTCGATTCGATTTATACACGGTGTTTCAAAGAAAGTAACCGTAAGAATGAAGGTGGAAGAAAGTTTTTATCTTCCTCGTAAACTTCAAGTTAAGAATTCTTCTGTTTGGCATTATCTATGAAAACCGCAAAGTGTCAAAAATCAGGTCCGTAGTTTTCATGTGTTGAGACTACCTCGTGTACTTGCGTTTACTCTGATAACATAAGCACTGTTGTCTATCTTTTCTTTGATGAAAAGGAATTTTTTTACCGTCTCCATCTGGAACATCTAAGCCGTATTTCCGAGAGCAGAACAGATAGTAAAAGAAGAAATGCCACATATAGAACCGTACTGATATTCACGTAGTAATAACGAAAATCCACGAACACCACCGTCGGCACAGTTATATCTTACCTTGATCGAAAACTTTAAATTTCAAACACGTTTTGCAGCAGCCAGGGCATATTGCACAGACTTTGAGACATCTGCTTAAGTTACTTGGGGGTTCACGCCGCTGGGGGAAGTGGATGATGCGCCTCTCGCACTGGTGCTATTCTGGGGCGGCGGGTGTCTCCAGCTGTGTCCGTTCTCATATTGACACCCCATTACCTCTCCCATTACGCCGAAATAATCCTATCACTATTACTAGCAGTATATTTCGCCTTTTATTTTAGTCCTATGTTATACGAGGGCCGTTCAGAAAGTAACCTCCGGTTGATTTAAAAAAATACACCAAGTTAAATAAAAATATTTTAATATATACATCTTACAACTACATCTTTGCACTATTTTTCTACATAGTCTCCATAGCGATTGAGGCACTTATCGTATCTCTTCACAAGCTTTGAAATTCCTTCTGCATAAAAATCACCCGCTTGTGCCTGGAGCCAGCCTGTGACCGCATCTTTGAGCTTTTCGTCGTCATCAAACCGCTGTGACCCGAGCCATTTCTTCAAATGCATGAAGAGGTGATAATCACTTGGCGCCAGGTCTGGGCTGTAAGGTGGATGGTTGATAACGTCCCACTTGAAGGACTCAAGAAGGGCCGTTGTTCTGCGAGCAGAGTGAGGACGGGCGTTATCGTGCAAAAAAACGATACCGGAAGTCAGCATACCACGGCGTTTGTTCTGTATAGCCCGTCGTAACTTTTTTATTGTTTCACGGTACACGTCTTGATTAATGGTCGTACCACCCCTTTGGCATCCCAAAACACCGTTGCCATCAGTTTTCTGGCAGAAAAATCTTGCGAGGCTTTTCTTGGTTTGGTAGGCGAATTTGAATGTGCCCACATCTTTGATTGTTCTTTTGTCTCAGGGTTCACGTACTTAATCCAGGTTTCGTCACCGGTCAAGATTCTGTTTAACAATGGTTCTCCTTCGTCCTCATAACGTGACAGAAAGTCTAATGCAGAGGCCATTCTTTGAGTTTTGTGGTGGTCGGTAAGAATTTTGGGCACCCATCGTGCACAGAACTTACGGTAACCCAATCTTGCTGTCACTATCTCGTACGAGAGAGTCTTAGAAATCTGTGGAAAACCAGTAGACAACTCCGACATTGAGAAACGTCGATTTTCACGAACTTTTGCATCAACTGTCTGAACGAGTTCGTCAGTCACCAATGATGGTCTACCACTCCTCTCTTCATCATGAACGTTTTCTCGTCCACTTTTAAATAAACGTACCCATTCACGGACAACTCCTTCACTCATATCTCTTGGTCCATACACGGCACAAAGCTCACGATGAATAGCTGCTGCAGAATATCCTTTGGCTGCAAAAAACCTTATGACAGCATGCACTTCACATTTGGCGGGGTTTTCTATTGCAGCACACATTTCAAATTGCCACAAAACTAAACTAGCGCAGGTACGACGTTCACTCGACCACGGCTTGATGCCGACTGACCTTTTGAGTGCGTGAACGCACAGATGGCGTCGCTACTCCCCCCACAACCCGCACTGTGACCAATCGCAGCTTACTTCCTGAACCGCCCTCGTATAAAGCTACTTATAACTTGTGTTAACTAAATGTACTAGAGCTTCAAATTTTTGAAACTTTTAAACATTCTCCCTCGTTTTACTGCTCTTCGCTTCATGAATGAGGATGAATGGGCTGATAACCTCGTAGCTGAGTCCCGTTAAATCATCATCACTGCAATCACTCTGGTACCTCAGGCACTGGCCAGCCGAGCATTGCCACACATTTCCCGAACGCCTCCCTCGTTAGTGATCGTTCGCTCGGCGCCTCTTCCAAAGTCTGTCACGGGCGAGTCCTAATATTGCGCCGCTGCGGGTGCATCGGCAACAGGCGGCCAACTTGTCGTCGGCACGCGCCTTCTGTTTGATGTTGCTGCCGCTGTATGTTTTCCTAGCAAAGTCCGCGTTCCGAAATACAGTTCTGCGAACTCTACTGCGAGTGGCTGTCTCCTTCTGCTTCGTTATGCGGCACGATGCGCAGCGTTGGCGTACCATGTGGCTACCTTACGACTCGGTTCCGTACGGCGATATCCGTAACGCAGTGTTCACATAGTACACTATTTCACGTATGACGTAACACCTATCTTACTTGGTGAACGGTACAAGATTTCGAAACGAGGTTTTCTGCAAATGACAGTAAGCAAACGAATAGAAAATTTTTATGTATGTTAAATCCTCGTAACAAACGAAATCTTGGAGCAAGTATGCTTTATTTCACAAAATGGAACGATATATTTTCTTAAGGGGAGGTTTACTATCTTTGGCCCGAAAAAAGAATGTTATTTGAGAACTTTTTTCTCGGGGTGTGTTAAAGGTACCAATGTCAAATTTGGTCAAAATGTTTATTGATATTTCCTCTACAAACTGGAATTTTTTAGACCGGAAATGCCGAAAAGCCAAGGTTGAAGTGCCGTCGGAACGAAACGTCGATGTAGACCTCCAAGCGCGGTATGTCACAGGTCAGCCGGCTCGTCTGAAATCAAAATTAAGTTGACGTTAGCGAAGTATATAAGATTCCTTAGGAGTTGTACCTCGCTTAAGTTATTTGGACCAAAGAAGAATATAATAATTCCAATCCCAAAGAAAGCAGGTGTTGACAAATGTGAAAATTACCGAACTATTAGTTTAATAAGTCGCGGCTGCAAAACACTAACGCGGATTCTTTACAGACGAATGGAAAAACTAGTAGAAGCCGACCTCGGGGAAGATCAGTTTGGATTCCGTGTTGGGGCCACGTGAGGCAATACTGACCCTAAGACTTATCTTAGAAGCTAGATTAAGGAAAGGCAAACCTACGTTTCTAGCATTTATAGACTTAGAGAAAGCTTTTGACAATGTCGACTGGCATACTCTCTTTCAAATTCTGAAGGTGGCAGGGGTAAAATACAGGGAGCGAAAGGCTATTTACAATTTGTGCACAAACCAGATGGCAGTTATAAGAGTCGAGGGGCATGAAAGGGAAGCAGTGGTTGGGAAGGGAGTGAGACAGGGTTGTAGTCTCTCCCAGATGTTATTCAATCTCTATATTGAGCAAGCAGTGAAGGAAACAAATGAAAAATTTGGAGTAGGTATTAAAATCCATGGAGAAGAAATAAAAACTTTAAGGTTCGCCGATGACAGAGACAGCAAAGGACTTGGAAGAGCAATTGAATGGAATGGATAGTGTCTTGAAAGGAGGGTATAAGATGAACATCAACAAAAGCAAAACGAGGATAATGGAATGTAGTCGAATTAAGTCGGGTGATGCTGAGGGAATTAGATTAGGAAATGACACACTTAAAGTAGTAAAGGAGTTTTGCTATTTGGGGAGCAAAATAACTGATGATGGTCGAAGTAGAGGGGATATAAAATGTAGACTGGCAATGGAAAGTAAAGCGTTTCTGAAGAAGAGAAATTTGTTAACATCGAGTATAGATTTAAATGTCAGGAAGTCATATCTGAAAGTACTTGTACGGAGTGTAGCCATGTATGGAAGTGGAACATGGGCGATAAATAGTTTGGACAAGAAGAGAATAGATGCTTTCGAAATGTGGTGCTACAGAAGAATGCTGAAGATTAGATGGGTAGATCACATAACTAACGAGGAAGTATTGAATAGGATTGGGGAGAAGAGAAGTTTGTGGTACAACTTGACTAGAAGAAGGGATCGGTTGGTAGGACATGTGTTGAGGCATCAAGGGATCACCAATTTAGTATTGGAGGGCAGCGTGGAGGGTAGAAATCGTAGAGGGAGACCAAGAGATGAATACACTAAGCAGACTCAGAAGGATGTAGGTTGCAGTAGGTACTGGGAGATGAAGAAGCTTGCACAGGATAGAGTAGCTTGGAGAGCTGCATCAAACCAGTCTCAGGACTGAAGACCACAACAACAACAACAACAACAACAGGAAACAAAATGGCGGCCATTTGAAAAAATAGGGTTTCTTTCATCGCGTGTAAATTCAAGCGGCGCGCCAGATACAATTACTGTCAGTTGTTCTCATAGCGCAGATGATAGCACAGCAGACTGCTCAGAGTTTGATTTGGATTCGATCCTCACTGCGGTCCCGTGTACACTGTCTTGTTCGGTTTTAGGAACCCAACCCAATTGGCGATACCGTCTCTGGCAGGCGGCTTGAATTTGCATGTGCAACGGCCTGAATGTCTAACTTCAGTGCTATTGAACTCGGAAACAGCGCAACGTATCGATTTTTTCTTTACAATTATTTCCGTACGCAGCCTACCCTGCAATACCCGTGAAAGCCCTTCAGACTGTTTCCGTCCACTCTCTGTGTAGTGATTTGACCGGCTGCGCTAGGTTTTGTCCGAAGGTGGTGTTAGTGTCGCTTTGTAAGTAGCTTACGGTCAGAGTGCCGGGTCGTCACTCCTTGTATGACATTTCGGGTCCGCCATCTGGCCAATACAGTACATGTCCCCGTCGTGGTTTGTGCCAACGGCCTTTCTGCGGTAATATCTTTTGTCTTTATGTGTACGACACTGGTGCGCATTATTTGTAGCCTTTGAGAAAACTACTGTAGCACGAGCTAACAAAAGGTGTGTCAGTATACTCATAAAATTTTAAACACAATTTCCAATTTATTTTAATGCTTTCCCTTTTATAGGAGTGAGAAAATATTATAATTTTGAGGAGTAAGTGATTTTAGAGCAATTAGGATTCTAGCAAAATGTTATCTTTTAAGAAGTCTATATTTCAAACACACCAAAGAGTAACTAGTCGAACAATTATTCAATGCTTTGGCACGAATTAAACTCGTAATGATGCACTTCTTTTTTCAAAGTATGCACTCAAATCTAAGTGCCAAGAACAACAGAAATCCTAATGCCCTTTTATTCGAGAACAATAAAATTCACTATCAATCTCAAATTCGAAAACAGTCAGGTCCAAATTAAGTTTCCGAAAGAATGTTTCAGTCTGTATGCCTAAAACTGTTCATAGAAGTATCAGGCAGAGCAGAAAAGCAGATGCAGCATAAAAAAGCCTTAAGATGGAATTGAACAAGAGAGAATAAATGTTTAAATTTTTAACGATGAGCTCATAAACTTTTGTCTCGAATTAAAATTGCAATTATGCGTGTGCGTAACTATTCAGCGTAATAGGTTCTGAATGAGAGGTTTAAATTCTGTCAAACAATATTTATTAAAACCCTGTTGGATGTGTGTAATTAATGATCAGGAAGAGATAAGCGGATACGAAATTGCGTGACCTTCTAATTGACAGGACAAGCATAGAACATTGCTTTCCAACGGAAATTTCGGAATAATTTCGGTGGTACGTGGATATGAAATTAAAGTCGCAAGATGATGGAACGCACTGCTCTTCGTTTTACTGCATTTAGAATTTGAGAAAATGACTATTTATGTTATGATTTGACATTTTTTAATTTATCCAAAAGATACTACCATTACTGGGAATGATTTTGTATACAGAGGAAAGGTGCCTATTGTGGGAGAGTTCGCTAGTGCGAGACAGTTAGATGCTGACTGAAGTAAGTGCTCAGTTGGTGTTGGGAATTATCAGAACTTATTTACCACAGCGGCTGAGGCACAAAGCAGTGACAGTACGACCATTATTCTACTGGATACTGTCGAGAATCCTTGATTTTAAAAGCGTTGAATTTCAAATTTGTGAGTGTAATATGCTCACAGGGTTTTAATAGCTGAAGTTCAGTAGCTGTTGCAACAATATTCATATGATTACATTGTGCACGCAGTATTCTTTCATTCGCTGTAATGAACTGTCCTTCAAATCCAGCAGCTTGTCTGTGAGGCTAGGTTTATAGCAGACGATGAGTTATTTCTAATATGCGACATCACGCGTGGGTATCCTAATAAGCGGCAGTATCACATATTTGGACGCAGTATCTTATATTGGGGTAATTTCAGCTTGCCATCCTAGTAGCTGGATTCATACTCCTTTTTTACCAAGTGGTCTGGTGATGATCCAGTTGTGCTAATATTTTACGTGCATTTATCACATTTGAATGGTAGATTTACCGATTCATCCGACGCATAAAAAACAGTATATTGTAGGGAATTCATGGGACCGTCCAAAACGTATTACTCCCAAGAAATAGAAACCTGGTGTGCAAATAACCCAGGTCGTATAGTAACATCTTTTTTGATTACGAAGTTATTTGAAGCAGCCACTTTCTGAGCAGTAATAACATAAAATGCTATATCTGCCTCTGGAAAACGGGTCTCGTCCCCTGTAACAGACGTGTACTTAAAGACAATAACATTGCAGTACACCAGGCGGTTGACATTCAAGATGCGAACAGCAGTGTAAATGCGAGTCCAAATGGTATCCGACCAGCTCCTAAAATCAGCAAGCCAGACCAAGAGTCAAGTGATCTAGTAAAATCAGTAGTTCTGAAACTGTTAAGTAGCTGACATCGTCTCCATACAGGAAACATGTGAAACAATTCACAAAGAAGAAGGCTGTAGCGGAATCAGAAGCGAATGTTTTGTTCCTGTAACAGAAAAAGAGAAAAACACCGGAAAAAATCTTACAATCATTGGTAATCGGATATAAATTTAACTGAGGAGAGTGCTTCAGATGTGCAATCTGAAGAAGAAGATTCTGAGTGCATATTCTGCAGTGTACGTTTCTCTGAAGAGTAACATACAGAAAGGGCAACAGTGCATAGAATGCTGCCCTTCGGATCTCTAAGGATGCTAACTTGGAAAGAAAAAGGGTTTTGTAAGCCCCGACAGCACTTCTCTTGCACAGTAAACACAGAAATTGTTGGAGTGGCATTAAAGAAGAGAATATTATTTTAGAGTTCTTACGTTTGTCGATATTATGTTTTGTCTATCCCGTATTAGGAAACTATTTCTACTTCGGCTGAAATTGACTTGTTAGTGCTTTCGAATTCAGTAAATAAAATGTAAAGTACAATGATTTCAGGCAGTTCTCCAGTTAACAAACACACGGTTATATCACGTGTTGTAGTATAAAGTGGAGTAATGTGAGACGAGGAAAGTTTCACGTTAGGAATGTGGCTGGTATGATACCTACCCACCATTCGCATCAATTACCTGCACGTAACTAACGAGGAGGTACTGATTCGAATTACGGAGAAATGAAATTTGTGGCACAACTCGACTAAAGGAAAAGGGATCGGTTGATAGGACACATGCTGAGGCAACAAGGAATTGTCGGTTTCACATCAGAGGGAATCATGGGGCGACCATGGTATGAATACCAGCAAGCAGGCTCATATGGATGTTGGATGCAGTAGTTACGTGGAGGTGAAGAGTCTAGCACAGGATATAGAGTAGCAAGGAGAACTGCATCAAACCAAAGTGAGCTTACAATACCTTAGTTCGTCCAGTCTTAGAATATTGTTCGTCTGGATGGGACCCTTACCAGTTGGGTCTGATTCAAGTGATTGCGAAGGTCCAAGGAAGAGCGGCAAGATTCGTGACTGGTACATTTAGCCATCGCGAGAGCGTTAAAAAATCTCGAAGAAAGTTTAAAGTGGGACACACTTGCAGATAGACGACGGGCTAAACAGAAGGGGTTGCTCACTAAATTCCGAAATCCGATCTTCGCCGAGGATGTAGAGCATATATTATTACCACCAACTTTCAAATCGCGTAATGATCATCATTCAAAGATAAGGGAAATAAGAGCTCGTACTGAGGCAATTGAATATCGATGTAGACAAGTGTAATGTGCTGCGAATACACAGAAAGAAAGATCCTTTGTCATTTAGCTACAATATAGCAGGTCAGCAACTGGAAGCAGTTAATTCCATAAATTCTCTGGGAGTACGCATTAGGAGTGATTTAAAATGGAATGATTATATAAAGTTGATCGTCGGTAAAGCAGATGCCAGACAGATTCATTGGAAGAATCCTAAGGAAATGCAATCCAAAAACAAAGGAAGTAGGTTACAGTACGCCTATTTGCCCACTGCTTGAATATTGCTCAGCAGTGTGGTATCCGTACCAGATAGGGTTGATAGAAGAGATAGAGAAAATCCAATGGAGAGCAGCGCGCTTCGTTACAGGATCATTTAGTAATCGCGAAAGCGTTACGGAGATGATAGATAAACTCCAGTGTAAGACTCTGCAGGAGAGACGCTCAGTAGCTCGGTACGGGCTTTTGTTGAAGTTTCAAGAACATACCTTCACCAAGGAGTCAAGCAGTACATTGCTCCCTCCTACGTATATCTCGCGAAGAGACCATGAGGATAAAATTAGGGAGATTAGAGCCCACACAGAGGCATACCGACAATCCTTCTTTCCACGAACAATACGAGACTGGAATAGAAAGGAGAACCGATAGAGGTACTCAAGGTACCCTCCGCCACACACCGTCAGGTGGCTTGCGGAGTATGGATGTAGATGTAGATGTAGAGGCGTTCAGACAGTCGTTTTTCCATCGGGCGATCCGCGAGTGGAATAGAGGGGGGGGGGGGGGGGGGATATGACTTTAATCATCCAATGAAGGCTTTCACGACCGGATGGTACTGTTGTTGATAATTCTTCCGGGTTATATGGCCGTGGTCCATGGAATTCTAAATTGCTAACGTTTCGTCCAATACTACGTTGGACATCTTCAGAGGTATCGCCGGTCCTGCGGAGTCCTGCCGACTGACGAGCCGGGCGTCGGAGAGCGGCCTAAATACCGAGGAAAGTGGGCGTGGTCTATCTTGCACGTAGTTATCTTTGACTAGTTTTCTCTCTGCTACTATGTGCAAGCTAGACCACGCCCACATTCCTCGGTATTTAGGCCGCTCTCCGACGCCCGGCTAGTCAGTCGTCGGGACTCAGCAGGACCAGCCATACCTCTGAAGATGTCCAACGTAGTATTGGACGAAACGTTAGGAATTGAAGAATTCCATGGACCACGGCCACTTAACCCGGAAGAATTATCAAAAAAAAATATGACTTTGGCGCAATTGTGCCCTCCGACACACACCGCTTGGTGGCTAGCGGAGTATATATGTAGATGTAGATGTAGACCACAACAACAACAAAAAACAACTAGAATGTCTTTGAGAATTACTAATGACGTCAACGCTGCTGCTGCTGCTGCTGTGTGTGTGTGTGTGTGTGTGTGTGTGTGTGTGTGTGTGTGCAGTGCGCCTGATGTAGCCAACAACAGCCAAGAGCGCCGCGGCAGCGAAGTCGTTGGCGAGCTTGTCTTGTCCCATGTGACCGTTTCTGAGCGCTCACCAGCCACGCTGAAAACCACACCCGTCTCCAAGAGTACGTAACAGTTCGTGCCCCATTTGAGAATGACTTCGTTCTTTCTGAGCGGATTGACTTATTATCACAGAGCGGAGACCTGCAGCACGCCCCCACCCCGCCCTCGCCCCTGCCCGGGCTGCGCTGCGTGCACGCACGCGCGTGTGCGTACGCACGCATGAGACCGCGCCAAGCCTGGCTGCAGATAGCGGGCCCAGGAGGCGCCCATTTGCACACAATCGTCTGTCGCGTTGCGCCGCCCGCAGCATACAAACGCACGCGCCGCTTCCCCTCCGCACCTCCCCCCCTCCCCCCTTCTCCTTCTCTCTCTCAAACACAGGCCGGTATCCTTCCTTCTCTGATCTTCTGTGTGCCCGTGCCGCCTGGCCCGACCGGGACGAGGCTATTCTTCCGAAAAGGATCTATTTCATCACGCCACTCTGGCGGTGGTCCCCTTCCTTCCCTTCTCTCCAGTCTCCTCGGACTAACTGCGCCCTCCGGTGCTCTGGAATTCGGCCGTTCGGGAGAGGGAAAAGGAGGGGTCAGCTGCCTTATGCGGAAATTCTACGAAAGGCGGTCGTAGGACCACACAGCTGGTGCACTGAAAGAGCCATTACATTACACTCACACATGGTACTCAGTGATGAACAAAGAACAAGGATACTACTGAAAGTCACGAGCAGTTCACTATTATGAATATTAATTTTTTAGGCTAACCAATACTTAGCCTTCGTCTGAAGACTTTTCCGCTTTTTTTCCTGTATAGCTTCTATTTCTTTATACACATTTCTCCAACCGCGCCGGCCGCTGTGGCCGAGCGGTTCTAGGCGCTTTGGAACCGCGCTGCTGTTACGGTCGCAGGTTTGACTCCTGCCTCGGGCATGGATGTGTGTGATGTCCTTAGGTTAGTTAGGTTTAAGTAGTTCTAAGTCTAGCGGACTGATGACCTCAGTCCCATAGTGCTTAGAGCCATCTGAAACATCTCTAACCGCTCTGCAAGTCTCAAAACGGGCTTGCTGTAGAAGTCTGTCCAGATTAATATAGACAACCCATAGATGAGTTGGAACAGGTTCCACGAAGATTTATATACGGAAACCAGCGATGAGTTTGAATGCTCGCTCGGTATGGTACAGAGCGGGGTATACAATAAAGATGGGAAAAACCGACCGGTTAAGACTGATACAGGTATTTCAGTTCCGAATAACTGGTATTTTTCCGTATTTGTTTGGCAACGGTTTAGCAGAAGTTTTTCTTAATTTTTGTAATATCCGGATAAAAAGAAAAATATCACATAGCAATAACAGCAGAGCCAAAAGTTTTGG
Organism: Schistocerca serialis cubense; assembly: GCF_023864345.2. Classification (NCBI taxonomy): domain Eukaryota; kingdom Metazoa; phylum Arthropoda; class Insecta; order Orthoptera; family Acrididae; genus Schistocerca; species Schistocerca serialis. The sequence continues at coordinate 96,175,028 of NC_064646.1, read as the reverse complement.
TTTTAAATAAATTTTTATTCGTAAAATTTCCATTGCTTTAAAATATTACGATAGAGGCCGGCCGTTGTAGCCGTGCGGTTCTAGGTGCTTCAGTCCACGCTGCTGCTACGGTCGCAGGTTCGAATCCTGCCTCGGGCATGGATGTGTGTGATGTCCTTAGGTTTAAATAGTTCTGAGTCCAGGGGACTGATGACCTCAGATGTTAAGTCCCACAGTGCTTGGAGCCAGTTTTTGAATTACGATACAATACAAAATGGGAAAAGTTGGGTTGGGTTGGTTGGAGTAAGAGACCAAACAGCGAGGTCATCAGTCTCATCGGATTAGGGAAGGATGGGGAAGGAAGTCGGCCGTGCCCTTTCAAAGAAACCACCCCGGCATTTGCCTGGAGCGATTTAGGGAAATCACGTAAAACCTAAATCAGGATAGCAGGATTGAACCGTCGTCCTTCCGAATGAGAGTCCAGTGTGCTAACCACTGCGCCACTTCGCTGTGTTTGGTAAAATGATCGGTGGAATTTTAATAATAATGCCGACAGAAATGAGCAACAAATACGTGGCATAAGAATTGTTATAGCGTTGCTGAGACAATAATGTGATGTGGCCTATTAGATGGTACGTGTGCACGAGTACACGCATTTTGCAAGATTTTTTCATCTGGTCTATATGGTAGTTTCTAGCTGCCGTCGTCGGATATGAGTTGTATTACAGAATGGCGTCATCCCTAGCCTGAAACTATTTTACGAAGTACAATTTTCCATTAGCTTTAAAAGATTAGAAACTGGAGCAGCCACAACAAGCCTGTGACATAATGTGAGGAGAAAACTTAAGTCTTAAAAATTCAGTCATAGTTTGTGATAAAAATAGAAAGTTTCTGATCTGCTTTCTGTGTCGGCCTAACATGCCTTCATCTGTTTGTAGACCTTGAAATCGGGAATATTAATACGAAATATTGAGTTCTTGAGCCTCAGTTTTCACCCTTTTGCACTGACGATTCGTAATGGCCAAATAGTGGTATGATACTCGGATACAACTTGATTTTTGAGGAAGAGTCACAAATTTAGAGTACTGGTGGTTTTTCGTAGCATTCAAACAGTCACCACTTTCCGAGAAGAGCAGCGAACGATGGACGGACTACGTTTTCTTTTATTTGCCTGTTTAATTTAATTTTTTGAGTGTATGCATCTTGAAACAAGGGAGTAAAAATTTTTGAATATTGGTCGATTTCTACATTTACTACAAGAAACAGTGGGAACAAAAAACCGAAAATCGGTTACTTCGGAAACCTCTTATTTTTGGCGCTTTTAACAGTCAGGTTAAACTGGCATTGGGCGTTGGAAAAAAAAAATCAGTATAACCGAAAGCCTGTTGCTCCATCGATATCCGCCACCCCTAGCATACAATGATCACAACAAACACCAAATTACTGGAAACAAAACTTAGTCTTTCGCGGGCAACTATCACACCGACTGCACTATACAGATAAGACTCTTCGCCTTCACAACCTTGGTTCCGGAGGTAGCTCTCTCTCTTACCTACCACAAGGAAAGCTTCCGGAACTGAATCCCGACTCGACACACAGTTGTCATCTACAAGGAATTTTCACACCGCTGTGCAGTGAAAAATGTTCTCACGGTTTGGTTTCTCGCACAAGTGTGTGTTACTCAGCTAGGACGTTGGCGCACAAACTGATAAGATGCGAAACACAGATGACATGGAAATAGACGCAAGAAGAATTTGCTTTTGTAATGAGGACATCGCCAAACATAGTAACCATAGAAAACCTATTGATTCCGGACAATACATCTTACCCGAAAACGATGAAGTATGTTACCGTTAGTTACTGGCCAGCTACTCATAGTGTGTGATGTCAAGGAGAATAGGCAAGCCTGGAGGATTACTGGTACTACATTATTACGGAACATAACAAGAACAGAAACACACAGGAAGTCTTAAAAATTATCCTGTGCCAACTTGTCAGTTTTTAAAAGTACATGAAACACAAATGGTCAAAGATAACCGCAGCCTAAAGGAGACGATACAAACATGTATCTGTTCCAATGGAACCGTGTTCAGACACACCGATCACAAAGAAGACAAACAAAAGGAACACGCTGTGTCACGATTTCCACTCCGAAGTGTGAATGTGTTACACTCTATAAACTTATTTATAAATGCTGTTACGTACTGTGATGTAATTGAGTGAAAGTTGTAATTTGTAAAATAAAATATTTTGAAAACGCATTGGTGTGCCGCTTTCTGGATGTCACTACCATCTTGCGAAGGTGGCTATGCAGGTAGAACGGAGAAGATGGATTATCAGAGGGTGTAAAGTCAGGACTATAAGAGGTTGACGAAGATCTTGCCACGCACATGTAAGTATCTTCACAATTTCCGGGTAGTTTGACGTCACCCGTTGTCGTATTGCAGGATCGTCTTCGCTTTCTCGTTCAAAATGACGGAAACACCTTTCGTTGTCTGTACTAGTAAAAAGAAAAAGTCTTCTTCGTTTAGAAATCTCTGATGATCACTTGGGATATCGGTTCTTCTCTCAACTTTGGGATCTTCGGTGAATAATCATGAAACTTAACGGGCTCAAAGATTTCGATGACCCAAGGTTTGAGTCGTTCCCTGCACTGCACTATGTCTTACTGCAAGTTTTATTATGAGTCAATTCACAGTGACACGCTTGTCTTCTCTAACGAACCCAATAGCTACTTCCTTGTCGTGTACCTTGGGGACAGTTGCAGGAGACCGATGCAAGGTTCATCTGAGTCTTTGAAGGGCTTCACCCATCTGCTAACACTGCTGTCACCCATGTAAATATCTCCACGTGAACACTGAAGTCTCATATGAATTACAGCAGCAAGTTTCTCCTCGTACACAAGGAATTTAATGAATGTGCGGTACCGAGACGAAACATCGATGTTGACGATTTTAACTATAGCCTGTGGTCACGTGATAGAAATTAGCGACGTCATAATGTGTCAACATATAAAGTCTGCAGATAGGCATAATGTAGTACTTTCTTCTACTTTCGTTGCAGGCCGCTAACGGCCACAATTAAGCCATTACGTTAACTTTACGCATTCTCCAATACTCCTTTTTATGTTCATTTCTTCTTTCCCACTATTCGTTTTCTTCCTTCTCTTTTTGGAAATGTTTCCTTTGGAAACCTTCCCATCTCTTAATTCTGTTTCCAGTTTTATTCTCCCTTCCTTGTTAATGATAACCTTTCTATCTCTTCATGTACTTTGTTACGTCAGTTGGGTTTGCCTGAAAATCTTTCAAAATGCTCTGCAATTTTTCTTATCAGTCTGCTAGCACTCATTCTTTGGATGTGTGCATAGAACATTAGTCTTATTTTCTTAATTTCGTTTCTAATTGTGTCTACATGCTTGTTTACATTTTCAATCTTGGTTCAAATGGCTCTGAGCACTATGGGACTTAACTTCTGAGGTCATCAGTCCCCTAGAACTAGGAACTAGTTAAACCTAAGTAACCTAAGGACATCACACACATCCATGCCCGAGGCAGGATTCGAGCCTGCGACCGTAGCGGTCGCGCGGTTCCAGACTGTAGTGCCTAGAACCGCTCGGCCACTCCGGCCGGCTTTTCAATCTTGCGATTTACTTCAGCATCTTGGTAGCAAACTATTCTTAAAGTAACTAAGCATGCTGGCATTTTCTTAATAAATTGTTGGAATTTCAGTTGTAACTAAGGGTTGTTCACGACTTTCAGGACAGGCTGTGTGGCCGAGCGGTTCTAGGCGCTTCAGTCCGGAACCACGCTGCTGCTACGGTCGCAGGTTCGAATCCTGCCTCGGGCATCGATGTGTGTGCTGTCCTTAGGTTAGATAGGTTTAAGTAGTTCTAAGTCTAGGGGACTGATGACCTCAGATGTTGAGTCCCATAGTGCTCAGAGCCATTTGAACCATTTTTGAGCGAATTTCAGTATGACTCCAGTTGATGTTTCATGCGCTGGTGGGAAACCGATAACGAAGGCATCTAAATACGGGGGCAGTACAAAAAAGTATGATTAAGGTTGAACGTCCCATTCATGACGCATCTGTTACAAACAGAGTTGAGAAAGGAACTCGGCCGTGTCATCTGCACTTTCGGAATTCTGCCTCGCCAAAAAGACGGAAAAATCTGTATTTCTGACATTGTTCAGTTCACAGGAAAAAAAAAGTCTCTTAAAAATCGGTGTTAAATACAGTTACTGTACTGACTGACCGTCACCACAGCCACACAAAAATTTAAGTATTAAGTGAAGAATTTAGGTTGTTTTCATTATACATATATTTAGTAGTGCCGTATCTACTCGAGGAATTAAAGGTTTCAAGTTCTATATTTTATTTCCTTTCAAAACGCGTAAAATACGTATCACACATACACGATCTTAGGCCTAATTTTTCTGGTATACAAGTTTTTATTCTTAACGTTCGTTTAACTGCATTAATATTATACACGTATATTAGTGTTCCACATAACTTTAGTGACTTTTGTGATCTGTAGTTAATAGAACATTACAGTTATTGCCTAGATAAATTTTGTAAAAAATATTGTGAATGACCATGAGCGAGAAGTGTTTGAGCTGCCCTAGAAAAGTCAGTTCTGGGGTTCTGTGCAGCTGTTGTGGCGGATGTTTGCACTGCGGTGAATGTAGTGTCATGGGAATTGGGGAAGTAAATGGGTCTCTTCCATGGTATTGCAGATTATGTTCAAGGGATAGGAAAATAGTGGAACAGGAAGGGAAGATTAGAGCCTTAAGCCCTTCAGGCTGAACTGGATAGTGCTAGACAGGAACTGATGAGGTCAAGAGGGGACGAGGGTGAAGACAGGTGGGAAGTGGTAGCAAGTAAGGGCTACAGAAATAGAACAGTATCAGACAGTTTCATCATTGGCACAAACAATAAATTTGCCTTGCTACCTCAGTCAGCTAAGGAGGAGGCTGAAGTAGATGTAAGTGTAGTCAGCACTCAACAGACTTTCACTAGGAAACCTACTGTTGCAAAAAAAATAGAAAGTAGGAGGAAAGTTCTGTTTTTAGGTAGTAGCCATGGAAGAGGTGTAGGCCAGATCTTGCAGGAAAAATTAGGTGACAGGTACCAGGTCACAAGTATTTTCAAGCCCAGTGCATGTCTTAGCCAAGTGATAGAGGATGTAGGATCATTTTGCAAGGGGCTTACAAGGCAGGATCATGTTGTGGTAGTGGGTGGAGCGGAAAACAGTATTGATAGGGACCAGGGCTACAATATTACCTGGTAAAAGTAGCGTCTGCAACGAACCATACAAATGTTGGCTTGGTTCCTGCTCTAATGCGGTATGACCAGCTCCAATTGAACAGCTCTGTCAGGAGGGTCAATATGGAGCTAGATCAGCTGCTTCGGGCGGCTACTTTGTCAGGCATAGGTTGTATTGGTAGGTGAGTCTTCACAAGACATGGCCTGTATCTCAGTAGGAAATGGAAAGGTAAACTAGCTGGGATGATACCAAAATTTTTAAAGGGGGTGGGGGTCACTGAAACTCATGGGAGTACTTTTTTATGCTAAGATCAGTGTCCAGTCATCGTACATTAATTGAAATTAAACTTAATGAGAAGTTCAGACAGGCAGGTAGTGGAGATGTGAAAATATCACAAGATTCTCGTAACAGTATAGTGAAAAAATGTTAGTATGTCACAGGATTCACATAAAAGCACAGTGCAAAATAATGTTAATATATTGCATCAGAATATCAGGGGATTAAAAAATAAAGTAGATGAGCTTCTTGTTTGTTTAGAAGATTTAGAAACTGAGGGTGGAATAGATGTACTGTGCCTGTCTGAGCATCGTACTGTCACAGGTATGGAAATGATAAATGTAGGTGGAGATAAGCTTTCAGCACATGGAGAGAGGATGGGTTGCCATATATGTCAAAACCAGTCACAGTGTGAGAAATATGGAAACTAAAAATTTTCGCGTAGAGCAACATATAGAAGCATGTGCATGTGAGCTTAAACTAAATAATGGCACTTTTATAATTGTCGCTATGTTTAGGTCCCCATTGGGAAATTTTCAACTATTTTTGAGAAACTTGGATTTTTTTTTGTGCTACCTGTAAGACAAAGGAAAGCAAATTATTGTTTGTGGGGATTTCAACGTAGAGTCCGATAGAAAGCTTGACGTTGAAGTATTACTTGGTTCTTTCAATTTGACATCATTTATTGATTTTTCTACTCAGATGGTACAGGAAAGCAGCACACTGATAGATAACGCCGGCCGCTGTGGCCGAGCGGTTCTAGGCGCTTCAGTCCAGAGCCGCACTGTTGCTACGGTCGCAGGTTCGAATTCTGCCTCGGCCATGGATGTGTATGATGTCCTTAGGTTAGTTAGGTTTAAGAAGTTCTAAGTCTGGGGGACTGATGACCTCCAATGTTAAGTCCCACAGTGCTTAGAGCCATTTGAACCATTTGAAAGTAACTTTTTCATAGACCAAGATAAAGTTAAACAAATAAAAACTTTTCCTCTGGTCTGTATGACCATGATGCACAGCTAGTTACAGTATGTGATGTAGCTCCATATAGTAGTGCAAAACAGTCCTCCAAAATAGTGCGTTCCATTAATGATTTAACAATTCAAAATTTTAGGGAAGTTTGCAAAAGTTAGACTGAAATGAGGTGTAAAGGGAACATGATGATAATTTAAAATTTAACCTATTTCATGATACCTTTGTGAGTATTTTTGAAAACAGTTTCCCTAAGAAAACAGTGAAATATAATTGTAAGGAACCATGTAAAAAGGCGTGGCTTACTGAAGAGATAAAAATATCTTGTAAACATAACAGGGAAATGTATCTTATTGCTAGGAGGAGTAATGATCCCAAAACATTATAAGAACTACTGCACTGTATTAAGAAAAGTTATTAAAAAGTCCAGAAGTATGTGCATTATGTCTGAGATTATCACATCTGATGATAAAATTAAAACAATTTGGAACATTGTGAAAAGGGAAACGGGGCAACCGAGAGCACAGGAAGACTATATTTCTATCAAACACAATGAAAAGTTTATTAACAGGAAGTCAGAAGTAGAAAACATATTTCATAATTATTTTTTAAGTGTTGTAGAGAAAATAGGAAGCAGCTATTCATTAGAAAATGCAAGGCAGTATATGGAAGAGGCAGTACCTATGCAATTTGATAAAATTGAAATTCGACCCTCCTCTCCTATGGAAATTAGGCAAATAATAAATTCATTTAAAAGTAAAAGCTCACACGGAATTGGTGGCATTTCCAACAGAGTACTAAAAGCTTGTTCCCAACAAATAAGTAGCATTCTCAGCGACATATGTAGTAGCTCACTGAAACAGGCATTTTTCCAGATAGACTAAAATATACTAGTGTTAAACCATTGCATAAATAGGGGATAGCTCTGATGCTAACAACTACTGCCCAATCTCACTTCTGACAGCTTTATCCAAAATTCTTGAAAAAGTAATGTATTCAAGAGTAACTTCACACATTTGTAAAAATGAAGTACTAACAAAATGTCAGTTTGGTTTTCAGAAAGGCTTTTCAACAGAAAATGCTACATATGCTTTCGCTGATCAAATAATAAAAGGCTTTAGTAACTGAACATCACCCATTGGAATATTTTGTGATCTCTCAAAGGCTTTTGATTGTGTGAATCATGAAATACTTCTAGATAAGCTTAAGTATTGTGGAATGAGTGGGACAGTGCACAAATGGTTTAATTCATACTTAACTGGAAGAATGCAGAAAGTTGAAATTAACAGTACAGATAGTCTGCAAAACCCGGTACAGTCCTCTAACTGGGGAGGTATCAACAATGGTGTCTCACAGGGTTCAGTCTTGTGTCCCTTACTGTTCTTAATATATATTAACGACTTGCCACTCTATGGTCATGAAGATGCAAAGCTAGTTCTTTTTGCTGATGATACAAGTATAGCAATCACACCTAAGAAGCAGCTGAAGAAATTGCAAATAATGTCTTTCAGAAAATTAGTAAGTGGTTCTCTGCAAGTGGTCTCTCACTAAATTTTGAGAAAACACAGTTGATACAATTCTGTGGAGTAAATGGCATAACACCATTGATAAATATAAACTATGAACGGAAGTCTGTTGCTAAGTAAGAATACTCAAAATTTCTGGGTGTATGCATTGATGAGAAATGGAATTGGAAGAAACACATCGATGATCTGATGAAAGGGTTAGGTTCAGCCACTTATGCTATTAGGGTTATAGCAAATTTTGATGATGAATATATCAGTAAATTAGCCTACTATGCCTATTTTCATTCACTGCTTTCGTATTTTGGGGCAATTCGTCATTAAGAGAGAAAGTATTCATTGACCAAAGCGTGTAAGCAGAATAATAGCTGGATCCCACCCAAGATCACCTTGCAGGCATTTGTTTACAAAACTCGGGATATTCACAGTACCGTCGCAATTCATATATTCATTTCTGAAATTTGTCATTAATAACCCATCGAAGTTCAAAAATAACAGCGAAGTGCATAGCTACAACACTAGAAGAAAGGATGATGTTCACTATGCTGGATAAAATCTCACTTTGGCACAGAAAGGGGTGAATTATGCTGCCACAAAAATCTTTGGTCACTTGCCAAATAGTATTAAAAGTCTGACAGATAGCCAACCAACATTTAAAAGCAAATTAAAAGAATTTCTGAATGACAACTCCTTCTACTCAATAGACGAATTCTTAAATATGAACTGGTAACTGTAAAAAGAAACTTAAATTAATTAATTATTTTCTGTAAAGAAAAGTTATGCTAAAGTGACACGTTCCACATCATTACGAAATGTCGTATTCATGGTCTATGAAACTAGGATTAATGTATGTATGTATGTAGTGAATCGTTACTATTTAACGAATGTTAATCTTTACTTAAGAGTACAAACTTATCATCCAGACTTACTGATACAATGTCTGATGAGATTATTCGCGATAGTATTTCGTCTCTGTCCTGTTAAGAAACTAGTTATATCCACTTTAATATCTTTAACGTGACCACGTGCCTCGCGTCCTTATTTTGGCCCCAGACTCGGTACTGTTGACACGGACAGTATCGCCGAAGCAGACGTGTTGCAGTTCAAAGAGAACCAACGGCGGAAGAAAGGTTATACCGTTCCTAGCTATGGCGAGCGGTACGGTTACGCTTATCACACTTACTTTTTGTTGTGTGCTGTCCTTAGGTTAGTTAGGTTTAAGTAGTTCTAAGTTCTAGGGGACTGATGACCATAGATGTTAAGTCCCATAGTGCTCAGAGCCATTTGAACCTTACTTTTTGATGGCGCACGGAGTTCCGGTTGCTAGCTCGCCTTCCCACCAAAGCTTATGAAGTACTTCCGACTAGCACCACAACTACAATATTTACCGAGCGGCTCGCCACTTTGCAGCAATTAATATGAAAGATGAAACCCCCACTGCACAAATCATCCTAGTAACACGAGTTGCTCACTTGTGTTTCATGTGGGAAGGCTTCAAGGGGCGCTCGTAAATCTGAGCACAGTAGCGTCCGACTGCTATAAAATGAGACAGTGTTACCTAAGCGTTTAGCCATGCCGTCTCGTGAGACTCGGAATGTGTGAAGTATGAGCCACGCGCCCGGTAAATCACGCCTAATGGCATCCTCTCCGGCTTCCGACTGCCTCTTGGGCGCTTGAGGCGTCTGCACTGCGCCGCCGTACTGTGTGTGTCTCCGAGGGGCGTTCAGCAAGTCATGCAGAACTCTTTTTTGCGGCCAATTTAGGCTGAAAAATGCGGAATTTGTTGTGGGATATCGCGCAATATTCCCGCTCCACCCCCTGTAGTTTCATAAAGTTCCGAGAGGTGGCGACGCTGTACGTAGTCTATAATTGACCAGGGGAGGCCACGACGTTTGGAACGCAGATTTGCTGTAAACTTCGTACACTCGCAGTAATCCATGAGGACAACAAAATGTGTAAGCAGTAGCGCGTAGTTCTCAAGCGTTACTGAAAAAATCACAAGGTAATTTCGGTCGTCAAATATATATCTGTGCGTGGCTATTTTAACCATAAAGCGGCTGCAGCCGAGTCGTGACAGCACGGTAGCTCAGCGTGTTCGGTCAGAGGGACTGCCGGCACGGTAGCTCAGCGTGTTCGGTCAGAGGGTTAGCTGCCCTCTGTAATAAAAAAAACTGAGTTAATCGATCAACAACGAACTTAAATGGATGTCTTACGACGTCCGCCCCGAGCAGATGCAACGAACGAAACCGAACAAAATGAGATTTAAAAAAATAAAAAATCAAAATCAAAAAAGAGGGTTTAGCCACATTCTGTAATAAAAACTGAGTGAAAGGATCCACGAACAACCTGAAAGGGTGTCATCGGACGTCCGCCCTGAACAAATTCAGCCAACAATATAGAACAAAATGTTTTTTTTTTTTTTAATGTGGTTGGCGTTGAAGCCCGCTGGATTGCTGGATCGAGTTACGTTCGTCAGTTTTTTTCTTTTTATTTTCAACATAGTCATTTTCTTTACTATTTATGTTACAATTGATATAATGGGAGAAATGCCTGTAATCGGACGGACTTTTATTATATTTACAATGTTATTTGGCAGTCTACTAATTTTTATTACCACAGATAATATAATATTCATAACTATCGTCTAGTAAACGACCAAACGCATAAAGTGATACTGAAAATGTATGCTTGTCCGTGTCTTCAAAACTGTTCGTATTTAATCGAAAGAGAACGAGAAATTGCTTCTTGAAAGACGCTATTAAAATACACTCGATACTGCATAACCAATTATCGGCGCCGATTTTTAAGGAAATACTGTGTTATGCATGGTTTGCTTCCAAACTGTCGTCTGAAAGAGAGGTTTTTGAAGATGTTTACGAGGTTTGTTTTTCCACGGAAAACGTCAAAAGACCTTGCGTATGAGGAAACATAGCATTTATTCAATGTAGCTGGTGCGGTTTAACTTCACGTTTTCCATGTTTTTACGGAAAATACCATCCTCCAACTTGTACCCGTAAAGTCGAAAGCGACGTTTAATAGTACATCTTTCGAAAGCCGTCTGTGCCGCTCAAAACTTGGAGGTAACAAGTCGTTTCGGGCTCCTTCCAGGTATAAGGGAGTTCTCAAATTACGGACAACCATACATTTTCAGTATCACTTTATGCGTTTGGCCGTTTACTAGTCGATAGTTATAAATATTACATCATTTGTGATAATAAAAATTAGTAGACTGCCAAATAACATTGTAAATTTAATAAAAGTTCATCCGATTAAACGTATTTTCCCCATTATATCTATTGTAATATAAATAATAAAGAAAATGACTGTGTTGAAAATAAAAAAAGAAACTGACGAACGGAACTCGATCCAGCAATCCAGCGGTTTGAACGCCAACCACGTCTTTAAAAAAAAAAATCTTTTCTGTATTCTTCGTTGAATTTGCTGAGGGCGGACGTCATCCGATACCCGTTCACTTTGTTCGGTGGTCCGTTCGCTCAGTTCTTTTATTAGAAGAGAATGCTAATGCTCTAGCCGAACACGCTTTTTTTACCACTTTTCTTTTTTTTAATCTCATTTTTGTTCGTTTTCGTTCGTTGCATCTGCTCGGGGCGGACGTCGTAAGACATCCGTTTAAGTTCGTTGTTGATCGATTAACTCAGTTTTTTTTATTAGAGAGGGCTGCTAACCCTCTTTTTTTAGTAAGGATTTTATTTCATTGTTGTAATCCTACAAATGTTCATGATACTATGCAGTTTCTTTTGACAGTCAGATATATTATGTAGAAAGTACCTTGAAAATATATGTAGATATGGTCTGGTGAAGAAAGTGTGCGTATTAAAATTTAAAGTAAGTGTTTGCAACAGCATAATCAGGTTTAGTTTGTAGTGTGGGAGTGAGCTCCACGTGGGATCCGAAGCACGGACCCCACGGGGGTACCCGGCATGCGCCACAAGCCAGGGCAGAGCTGGAGGCTAGTGTTCGGAAGTCTGAAAATTCCAGCGCCGGCCGGGCTAGAACTTCCAGACCACTTACCACTTTTTTGTTTTTTGTTTTTTTTGTTTTTCTGTTTTTTTTATTTTATTTTTACACAAATAGATAAAGGACAGCTGTTCCTCTTCGGCTACATAAACAGAATAATCGGAAGTCGTCCCGTTACGACATAAGGATGCTCCATACTATAGCCCGCTGCGAATTTTTCGATTACTGTCGTCTCGATGCTGTGTTATTTCCGTTGTTGTTCAATCTCATAAAAAAGGGAACTGTAAAGGGGTGCTATGGCTATCTTCTCATGTCATCGATAATCCAGCTGCGTGGCGGATTATGGAATGCGCTCCAAAGAAAATTAGAAAAATACTGCCTGTATTTAGGGTTCTTGATGATCGCACAATGTCGTTCGTTGAGGTAATACCAAAAATCGGGTACTGCCTTTTCGCCATTACCGAATAGGTAGTGAACAGCGTGGCCGCTAATCCACGTTACACAGTTCGTTTTTCCTCTTGGGAAATACATCTCATCGGGGAAAAGAAGTGATCGGGTAGTTATCCTGTCGGGAGTCGTGCGTGTGAGAAAACCCAATATCTGGCACACCAAATACCAAACGTCCTTTGCCGTCCCGCATTCGAAACGACCCTCTGACCGAACACGCTGAGCTACCGTGCCGGCTGTCACGCCGAGCTACCTTGCCGGAACTGCTGCCGCTTCATGGTTAAAATGGCCACGCACAGATATATATTTGACGACCGAAATTATCTTGCGATTTTCTCAGTAACGCTTGAGAAGTGCGGACTATTGCTTACACATTTTGTTGTCTTCATGGAGTACTACGAGTGTACGAAGTATGCAGTAAATCCGCGTTCCAAATGTCGTGGCCTCCCCTTGTGAGTGTCTGTCACGGAGGTGCATTCCAAGTAGAGAAGTGTCATTCAGTTAGTTTTGGCGTAAAAATCAGAGCTTCGCAGATATTCATAGGCACTTGCGGAATGTCGACTGAGACCTGACAGTGCACAAAAGCTCGGTGAGTCGTTCGGCGAGGCGTCTGTTATCATCCCACAAAGGTCGCACAAACCTATCTGGTCTCCTGCATGCCGTCCGGCTGCCCACATCTGTCGTGACTCCTGCAATGTTGGAACGTATGGAGACTCTCATTCGCGGTGATGACGAATCTCAATCAAACACCTCGCTGCTCAACTGGAAGTCTGTGTTGGTAATGCTGACACACTCGTCCTCGAGTTGCGGTACTCAAAGCTGTGTGCTCATTGGGTTCCTCGCCACCTAACAGAAGACTTCCACGTGTTTGACCCATGGAGGATGCTGAGTAGGTTACTCATGCAACAAGACACTGGCTGCGACTTCGGCCAATAGACTGTTACCCCGAGGGCATACAGCGCTCCCAATAAGATTGCCTAAGGAGGTTATGCTGAAGAATAGGGTTTTGTAGCCAAAAGTGGAGGGATAGTAACGTGTATTGGTACGCTGAAACCAACCTGCTTCCAGAGAAAAAATATGTTGCATTACCTATTGAACACCCCTCGTACATCAGTGCCCCGCAAGCCACCAAATGGTCTGAGGCGGGCCATACTTCTGGTCCACTAACTGAACCCCTCTACCCTGTTCCACTCGCGAACGGCGCGCTGGAAGAATAATCGTCGGTAATCCTCAGTATTGGCTCTTAATTCTCGAATTTTCTCGTCGTGATCATTACGCGAGATGTACGTGGGAGGAAGTAATATGCTGCACGACTCTTCCAGTAAAGTGCTCTCTCGACATCTCAATTCGAGACCTATCCGCGATGCACAAAGTCTCTCTTACAGCGCCTGCCAGTGAAGTTGTTTGGCTTCTCTGTAATGCTCTCGCGCCGACTAAACGATTCCTCTGTAATGCTCTCGGGCCGACTAAACGATTCCGTGGAGGAACGCGCCGCTCTTCGTTGGATCTTCTCTACCTCTTCTATCTGTCCTACACGGGAACGGTCCCATATTGATGGACAATACTCAAGAATCAGTCGAACAAGCACCTTTAAGCCGCTTCCTTCGTGAATGAGTAACATTTCCGTAATATTCTTCCTATGAATCTCAGTCTGGCATCAGTTTTTTCTATTGGCTTTATATTGTCATTCCAGTGATGTTCGCTCTGGATAGTTGCTCTAGATACTTGTTGGTTGACACTGTTTCAAGCAGGTTTCTCATCAACAGTGTAGAAAATGGAAATGCTTTGTGGCTAGGGCCTCCCGTCGGGTAGACCATTCGCCTGGTGCGAAGTGTACGCCATTCGGCGACTTGCGTGTCGATGGCGATGAAACAGTGTAGTTGTACGATAGTACTTTTTTTCCCTCTGGATACGCAATATATGCTGCATGTGTTTACCTTCAGGGTCAACTGCCAGAACCTGCACCATTTATCAATTCTCTGCAGGTCATTTACAAATAGATACTGTCTTTCTGGCGTTGCCACTTCGTTACAGACAACCGGACAGACTTAAAGAGCATCCGACGCTTTCTACTACATCATTTATATACATTGTAAACAGTAACAGTCTAATCACATTTCCTTGGGGTACTCCGGAATTTATCTTTACATCTGTCGATTTTGATCCGTTGAGAGTGGTGTGTTATTATCTGCTAGAAAGTCTTGGATCCAGTCGTAGATCTGTTCTGATTCTCGATAAGCTCCTACTTCTTTCACTAAGTGTCAAATGCCTTCGTTAAGTCAGGCAACACGGCATCAAGCTCAACACCGTTCTCTACAGCGCTATGGAGTCATGGAGGAACAGAGCGAGCTGAGTTTAAAGCACAAGGTATTTCAAGATCCGTCGATTTCACACGAAGATCAGAGACGTGAGGTAAATTTTAAATTACGCATAAAAGTCCAAAGTTTAACTTTCAAAAGAATCGTCCGTTGGAGACAACAAGTTTACTTTTATCAGTCGTGACTTATTTTATTTTCACTACGCGTATCAGAGTGTAAAGCTCCGTCATCAGTTGGATGTATCTGAAGAAATACGGCATATAATTTACGTGTTGTGTTTACCACTTTCGGGTAGCCAATGCCATTACGTAGCAGAAGAACAAAAAACGAAACACTATTTTAATACGTTGCTCATAGTTTGTGTGGAGGTCTCCAGCGGTCGTCGTATAACAAGCTCACTCGCCGTTTGTAAACTCTTAAGTGACCAGAAATGGAGTCAAGAATCTAATACGTGCAAATAGCACAGAAGATAATAATTTTGACTACAATGACAAAAACAAAACACTAATTTGGAATAGGGTCTCAAAGGACTGTGGAGGTCTTCGGTTGTATAGATGAGCGGAATATAAATGTTATCGCCGGCCGGAGTGGCCAAGCGGTTCTAGGCGCTACAGTCTGGAGCCGCGGGACCGCTACGGTCGCAGGTTCGAATCCTGCCTCGGGCATGGATGTGTGTGATGTCCTTAGGTTAGTTAGGTTTAAGTAGTTCTCAGTTCTAGGGGACTGATGACCTCAGAAATTGAGTCCCATAGTGCTCAGAGCCATTTGAAACATTTTTTATAAATGTTATCTCCATTAACCACAGATTGTTTTCTGCCGTATTTACATAACTTAATACTTTGTATGCGATGTAACAAAAGAGAAGGAGCCTGCGACCATTTCAGGCAATGTCCTGTACAATGTTTTGAAACTTGTTTCAAAACAGTGTTTTTCACTACATAGCGTCGCAATTCATCCAGTGTTGGAATGGGAGGCGAATAGACACAGTACTTACGAATTCTCACAATAAACAAATAAAAAAATAGTGTATCTTGCGATCTCCCGAAATTGCTGTCGATGCAGTGTTAAGAAATGCCCATTTGTGCAGCTGCTAGTGCGGTGGTGCTTCTTCCTATTGGAAAATGAAATTTTTCTCATGGTCTTGCAAATGTGGGGAACACTTCGTCTAATCGAGCGAGCGAGCGGCATCCCAGTTTTTATCTTCATCCACTTAGAAAATGAGAGTCCTGCGTAATCGTTTGTTGTTTATTCTTTCATATTTGTGGGGACGCAAATCAGTCACCAAACAAACATAATATTATATCTTAATGTCTCATAACGTCCACAGTTTCGTTGAGTTTCGACCCGGAAGGACGTAGTAGATCACAAATTTCGAATGACTCATTATTTTCCAATAGACAATGAGTGAGTAATGGGATTTAAAATGCTGTACTTGAGCAGGAGGGTTTTTGTCAGATTAGAAAGAGATTAGGCAAATTCCACCTCAAAGAATACGATATACAAACAATTACGAAAACACAGTTTACACAGTTCGCAGACAGAGGCGAACACGGCTTCCTTCTCTTAGGTTACCTTAAGAGCTGTGCCGTCTGGAAGAGGATCAGGTCACAAAGCTTGGTAATAAAATAAAATTTGCCAATTTCTGAAATAGCAGGCCACGTACTAGACGGGATAAACACTAGGGAACAGAAAGAATGGTAACATTCTTATATTTCTGTGAACATTGTATAGATTGGGGATGTGCTCTTAGCAGATAGAAGTGGTAACAGTCTGGTAACTGTAGTAGAGGATAATCAGGAAGCAATAATGAACGACAGCTCACCGACGATAATTCGGGATCTTTTTCGGTAACTCTCGGCATTCAATTTGATTTTATGCTCGGTTTCCTGGTATCATACACCGTCCAGTGACATTAACGTGACGACTTGTAAAAAGACTGAATAACCACCTTGTGTACTGCGGAATGTTCTGGAAGGCACCGACAGAGATGTGGAGCCATGCCGACTACATTGCCGGGACCAGCTGCTCTAGGTTTCTCGGTAGAGGATCCACAGCCCGATGGAGATGGTTCAAAGATTCTCGACTGGGTTTAAATCCGGCGAGTTTGGTGGCTAGGGGAATACGGTAGACTTATCCTGGTGCTCTTCGAATCACGCACGTACAGTCCCAACTGTCTGACACGTTGCATTGTCCTGCTGGTAGATGCCATCGTGCGGAGGAAAAATAAACTGCATGTAGGGATGGGCATGGTACCCAAGGATAGATGCATACTCGTGCTCATTTAGAGTGCCACGAAAACATTCCCCAGACCATAACGCATGCACGGTGTTTGCTTTCAGACGTTTCACGCCGTACACGCCAACGGTCATCTGTCCGATGAGCACAAAACGTGATTCATTCGAAAAGATCACATGTCATGACGCAGTGGACGTCCAGTTGCGGTACTGGTGTGCAAATTCCAGCCTTCATCGCCGACGGACAGCAGTCAGCACGCATGCGTGAGCCAGGTGCCTGCTGCGGAGGTCCATAGACAGCAGAGTTTGCGGTCCAGTCGTTGAGATGACACTTGGCAGCCCTTGGTTCATCTGGGTGGTCAGATGCTCAACAGTTCCACGACTAACGTTGGAAGCTGAAGAAGTGAATTAAAATTTGCGCTGCGGCCGGGACTCGAACCACGGTCTTCTTGATTTCTAGACACATACGCCGACCATTACACCACCACAGAACTATGGTCAACATAGCTGCACAAACTACATAAGTCAATTAGCCTCCTCAACACAACCTCTAATTCACATCTCCCCTTGTTGTTGTTGTTGTGGTCTTCAGTCCTGAGACTGGTTTGATGCAGCTCTCCATGCTCCTCTATCCTGTACAAGCTTCTTCATCTCCCAGTATCTACTGCAACCTACATCCCTCTGAATCTGCTTAGTGTATTGATCTCTTGGTCTCCCTCTACGATTTTTACCCTCCAAGCTGCCCTCCAATACTAAATTGGTGATCCCTTGATGCCTCAGAACATGTCCTACCAACCGATCCCTTCTTCTAGTCAAGTTGTGCCACAAACTCGTCTACTCCCCAATTCTATTCAGTACCTCCTCATTAGTTATGTGATCTACCCATCTAATCTTCTGTAGCACCACATTTCAAAAGCTTCTGTTCTCTTCTTGTCCAAACTATTTATCGTCCATGTTTCACTTCCATACATGGCTACGCTCCATACAAATACTTTCAGAAACGACTTCCTGACACTTAAATCTATACTTGATGTTAACAAATTTCTCTTCTTTAGAAACGCTTTCCCTGCAATTGCCAGTCTACATTTTATATCCCCTCTACTTCGACCATCATCAGTTATTTTGCTCCCCAAGTAGCAAAACTCCTTTACTACTTTAGGTGTCTCATTTCCTAATCTAATTCCCTCAGCATCACCCGACTTAATTCGACTACATTCCATTATCCCCGTTTTGCTTTTGTTGATGTTCATCTTATATCCTCCTTTCAAGACACTATCCATTTCGTTCAACTGCTCTTCCAAGTCCTTTGCTGTCTCTGACAGAATTACAATGTCATCGGCGAAGCTCAAAGTTTTCATTTCTTCTCCATGGATTTTAATACCTACTCCGAATTTCTCTTTTGTTTCCTTTACTGCTTGCTCAATATTCAGATTGAATAACATCGGGTATAAGCTACAACCCTGTCTCACTCCCTTCCCAACCACTGCTTATATTGTCACTATTACTAGGGCATCCCAGAATTGGACGTAATAGGGAAGTACTATATTGCATGTGGTCGTATAGATCTTAAATTAAATGTTCCCTGAGACATTTAAATCTCTAATTTATCTACGATAACGTTGGAAGCTGAAGAAGTGAATTAAAATTTGTGCTGCGGCCGGGACTCGAACTCCGCTCTTCTTACTTAGTAGGCAGATATGCCGACCTCGAACTACACATTTCACCAGCCGATCATCACTGCTGTCTATGGCCTCTGGTGCACTGCAGCTGCCTCGGCGCCGGTTTTGGAAGGCGCCATTTTGCCATGCACGGTATACTTTAACAGTTTACAGACTTACCTATTTCGGAAATGCTTCCACCGTTGGGCCAAAAGCCAATGATCGTGCCTAGAGACATAAAACTACAGTAGACTATCGTATGCAAGCGTAATCTACGGTAGTCTTGCTACTAGCTTTAACCAGTTATGGACGTACCCGCATTACCTGTACACAAGGCTTGTCGGATACATATTGGGCGTTATCTCAAATCGATCGCTTTTTTCTTGTGTGCGAGCAGTGTCTTACTGGTTCCTTTTGGAAACAGGAAGCGATGAACCGTCTAGAAACTGAGAGACGATATCAAAAGGGCCGACCTACGGGACATTTTTGTTCTGTTCTCCTGTCTGTTACTTAAAAACAAACAGCGTAATAGCAATATCGAAATGGTCAGCGTTTAATTTAAGCTTTTATTCCATGTTTGTTGATTTGTAACGTGAAACAGAGGGATGTTGCAGTAAAGATAAAAGAAAAAAATACAGTTTTATAATGTTGCGCTGGAAAACGCAGTTTCTTAAAGAAGATAATACTAAAACAAATCTGCAAAATAAAAATTAACCAAACATCGCTTCAATAGTTCATCAAACTTGTACAAAACATTTAGTTCTCATTCATACAGAACTTTCGGATTTACCACCAATAACAGGACTATCTTGTGATTGATCATGATGAAGAATGTTCTATTGAATGCAAAATAATAATAATTGTCCAGATTTTTTTAATGTTTGTGCACGTAAACAGTACTTGCATCAGAAGCGACTTCTTTGGTTACACAAAAGGACGGAAGTTACGCGGTCAGCTAATTTTAATTATGTATAAAATGCAATTTATATTCTGTAAGGATATAAAGTACACAACGGACTAGCACTGAATAATGTGCGGTTCTAATTATGTGCAAAACAAACTACCAAAGAAAGAAAGAAACAGAGAGGAGCCGTCGGCTCCCAATTGCTCTCTCACACATTCATGTATGTTTCTTTCCCTAACAATGTTACCAGTACCACCGGTAATCCTACAGTTTATTACGTCATTTATATACTCTACCAAAACTACCAAATCGTAGTTTTAGTGGAGCGTAACTTTATCATACCCTTGAACGTCAGATAAATCTCTCCGGTACTGCCGCGTGGTGTGGCCGTGCGGTCTCAGGCGCCTTGCCACGGTTCGCGCAGCTCACCCCGTTGGGGGTTCGATCCTCTCTTGGGCATGGTTGTGTGTTCCCTTAGCGTAAGTTAAAGTTAGATTAAGTAGTGTGTAAGCCTAGGGACTGATGACGTCAGTAGTTTGGTCCCATAGAACTTACCACAAATATCCAGTATCTCCGTTTCCGCATTACTACAACTACTGCACTTTTTCAGTGTCTATCCATTGGGTGACAATTAATGAACTATATGAAATAAAATTGTCATAGCTTGTGAACGGTCTGCGTTAGGACGTTCAAACTGTAAGGTTGGCAGCAGGACATAATGGGAATAGTATGAGCATGCGCGCGAGCCTTGTTGCCGGCCATTTTTCATTTGGATGAGTTCGTCAGTAAGCAAAATTGTCGCATTTAGGGGACTGCGAATCCGCACTTCGCGATCGAGAAGTCTGTTCATCTTCAACGGGTGACTGTATGGTGTGTAATGTCCAGTCACGAAATAATTAGTGCGATATTCATTGGTGGCACGGTGACTACTGAACGGTACGTGAAGGTTTTGGAAGATGATTTCATCCCCACTGTTCAAAGTGACACTGATTTCAACAAGATGTGGTTCATGCACGACCGAGCTCGACGCCATCGAAGCAGAAGATTGTTTGATGTCCTGGAGGAGCACTTTGGGAACCGCATTCAGCCTTTCGGATGCCCAGAGGCCACTGGCATCGACCTCGATTGGCTGTCGTATTCTCCGAATCTCAACACATGCATCTCCTTTTTGTGTATTAAAGACAAGGTGTACAGCAGTAACCCAGAAACCGTTGTTGAGCTGAAAACATTCAGGAGGCCATCGACAGCATCGATGTTCCGACAGTTCAGCTATTCGTCTGCGCCAAGATCATCGCCAATGATGGCAGACATATCGAACATGTCATAACCAAAATCCGAATATCTGTAATGACGTTTACATGTTGAATAAAATGTGTGCACGTCGTAGTTTGTAAATATATTAACGTTTTTTTTCATAGAGTTCAGTAGTTGTCACCCCGTATATCCTCCACTGCTAGTGCTGCCACATGTCGGCTGTGAGTTGTTATTGCGCGATGACTTCGAACATAGGTGGTGGTCACATTGAAGTAACTTGACGGCGTAGTACTGATTACTTCCAGATGGATCGCCGTCGTATCCACGTAAATAAGGAAACACAAGATTTTTCTTAATGTTTCATCACCGAGAGCCAGTTTTTATAATGTGATTCAATGTACGTCGTCAATTCCGCATTTAAAAACGGTCTAAGAGCTTCAGTAAATTAATGTGCGGGCGTTGCCTTCAGTCACTGGCTGGTCAAACACTGAGACACAAATCCTTCATTTTAATGCACATTAAGTACGTTACAATGAGATAACTAACGAAGTTTGCAAATGGATGGAACATTTCCTTACAAAAAAGAGGCAGCACTTTTTCCTGGATGGAGAGTCAGCTCCAGATACTTAAGTAATATCTGGTACGTCCCAGGGGAGTGAAGAAAGATTGTTGCTTTGGTGTTATTGTTGTTGTTGTGGTCTTCAGTCCTGAGACTGGTTTGATGCAGCTCTCCATGCTACTCTATCCTGTGCAAGCTTTTTCATCTCCCAGTACCTACTGCAACGTACATCCTTCTGAATCTGCTTAGTGTATTCATCTCTTGGTCTCCCTCTACGATTTTTACCCTCCACGCTGCCCTCCAATACTAAATTGGTGATCCCTTGATGCCTCAGAACATGTCCTACCAACCGATCCCTTCTTCTGGTCAAGTTGTGCCACATACTTCTCTTCTCCCCAATCCTATTCAATACTTCCTCATTAGTTATGTGATCTACCCATCTAATCTTCAGCATTCTTCTGTAGCACCACATTTCGAAAGCTTCTATTCTCTTCCGGTCCAAACTATTTATCGTCCATGTTTCACTTCCATACATGGCTACACTCCATACGAATACTTTCAGAAATGACTTCCTGACACTTAAATCAATACTGGATGTTAACAAATTTCTCTTCTTCAGAAACGCTTTCCTTGCCATTGCCAGCCTACATTTTATATCCTCTCTACTTCGACCATCATCAGTTATTTTGCTCCCCAAATAGCAAAACTCCTTTACTACTATAAGTGTCTCATTTCCTAATCTAATTCCCTCAGCATCACCCGACTTAATTAGACTACATTCCATTATCCTTGTTTTGCTTTTGTTGATGTTCATCTTATATCCTCCTTTCAAGACACTGTCCATTCCATTCAACTGCTCTTCCAAGTCCTTTGCTGTCTCTGACAGAATTACAATGTCATCGGCGAACCTCAAAGTTTTTATTTCTTCTCCATGAATTTTAATACCTACTCCGAATTTTTCTTTTGTTTCCTTTACTGCTTGCTCAATATACAGATTGAACAACATCGGGGAGAGGCTACAACCCTGTCTTACTCCCTTCCCAACCACTGCTTCCCTTTCATGTCCCTCGACTCTTATAACTGCCATCTGGTTTCTGTACAAATTGTAAATAGCCTTTCGCTCCCTGTATTTTACCCCTGCCACCTTTAGAATTTGAAAGAGAGTATTCCAGTCAACATTGTCAAAAGCTTTCTCTAAGTCTACAAATCCTAGAAACGTAGGTTTGCCTTTCCTTAATCTTTCTTCTAAGATAAGTCGTAAGGTCAGTATTGCCTCACGTGTTCCAGTGTTTCTACGGAATCCAAACTGATCTTCCCCGAGGTTGGCTTCTACTAGTTTTTCCATTCGTCTGTAAAGAATTCGTGTTAGTATTTTGCAGCTGTGACTTATTAAGCTGATAGTTCGGTAATATTCACATCTGTCAACACCTGCTTTCTTTGGGATTGGAATTATTATATTCTTCTTGAAGTCTGAGGGTATTTCGCCTGTTTCATACATCTTGCTCACAAGATGGTAGAGTTTTGTCAGGACTGGCTCTCCCACGGCCGTCAGAAGTTCCAATGGAATATTGTCTACTCCGGGGGCCTTGTTTCGACTCAGGTCTTTCAGTGCTCTGTCAAACTCTTCACACAGTATCGTATCTCCCATTTCATCTTCATCTACATCCTCTTCCATTTCCATAATATTGTCCTCAAGTACATCGCCCTTGTATAGACCCTCTATATACTCCTTGCACCTTTCTGCTTTCCCTTCTTTGCTTAGAACTGGGTTTCCATCTGAACTCTTGATATTCATACAAGTCGTTCTCTTATCTCCAAAGGTCTCTTTAATTTTCCTGTAGGCGGTATCTATCTTACCCCTAGTGAGATGGGCCTCTACATCCTTACATTTGTCCTCTAGCCATCCCTGCTTAGCCATTTTGCACTTCCTGTCGATCTCATTTTTGAGACGTTTGTATTCCTTTTTGCCTATTTCACTTACTGCATTTTTATATTTTCTCCTTTCATCAATTGAATTCAATATTTCTTCTGTTACCCAAGGATTTCTACTAGCCCTCGTCTTTTTACCTACTTGACCCTCTGCTGCCTTCACTACTTCATCCCTCAAAGCTACCCATTCTTCTTCTACTGTATTTCTTTCCCCCATTCCTGTCAATTGCTCCCTTATGCTCTCCCTGAATCTCTGTACAACCTCTGGTTCTTTTAGTTTATCCAGGTCCCATCTCCTTAAATTCCCACCTTTTTGCAGTTTCTTCAGTTTTAATCTACAGGTCATAACCAATAGATTATGGTCAGAGTCCACATCTGCCCCTGGAAATGTCTTACAATTTAAAACCTGGTTCCTAAATCTCTGTCTTACCATTATATAATCTATCTGATACCTTTTAGTATCTCCAGGGTTCTTCCAGGTATACAACCTTCTTTCATGATTCTTAAACCAAGTGTTAGTTATGATTATGTTGTGCTCTGTGCAAAATTCTACCAGGCGGCTTCCTCTTTCATTTCTGTCCCCCAATCCATATTCACCTACTATGTTTCCTTCTCTTTCTTTTCCTACACTCGAATTCCAGTCACCCATGACTATTAAATTTTCGTCTCCCTTCACAATCTGGATAATTTCTTTTATTTCATCATACATTTCTTCAATTTCTTCGTCATCTGCAGAGCTAGTTGGCATATAAACTTGAACTACTGTAGTAGGTGTGGGCTTCGTATCTATCGTGGCCACAATAATGCGTTCACTATGCTGTTTGTAGTAGCTTACCCGCATTCCTATTTTCCTATTCATTATTAAACCTACTCCTGCATTACCCCTATTTGATTTTGTGTTTATAACCCTGTAGTCACCTGACCAGAAGTCTTGTTCCTCCTGCCACCGAACTTCACTAATTCCCACTATATCTAACTTCAACCAATCCATTTCCCTTTTTAAATTTTCTAACCTACCTGCCCGATTAAGGGATCTGACATTCCACGCTCCGATCCGTAGAACGCCAGTTTTCTTTCTCCTGATAACGACATCCTCTTGAGTAGTCCCCGCCCGGAGATCCGAATGGGGGACTATTTTACCTCCGGAATATTTTACCCAAGAGGACGCCATCATCATGTAATCATACAGTAAAGCTGCATGCCCTCGGGAAAAATTACGGCTGTAGCTTCCCCTTGCTTTCAGCCGTTCGCAGTACCAGCACAGCAAGGCCGTTTTGGTTATTGTTACAAGGCCAGATCAGTCAATCATCCAGACTGTTGCCCTTGCAACTACTGAAAAGGCTGCTGCCCCTCTTCAGGAACCACACGTTTGTCTGGCCTCTCAACAGATACCCCTCCGTTGTGGTTGCACCTACGGTACGGCTATCTGTATCGCTGAGGCACGCAAGCCTCCCCACCAACGGCAAGGTCCATGGTTCATGGGGGGTTATAGATTCACTATTTATCGGATAGCATTAGTTTCCTTCTCAGCCTTTTACAGATGATCTACAAAGGCATTCAGCCTGAGAAAAATTGCAGCAATATCCAGATAGATCTGTACACAGTATCGTATTCGTGCAAATACTGACAGTATTTCTTATTTTGAGAAACGAGAAGTTTTGCGATTCACCTAGCGTACTAGGTGTAAAAGTATGAAACCGGAATTTGGTTGCAATAAATACACGTCTGTTGTTTGAAATTGATAAACAATATTTTATTCAAAATAATTTTCATTGCTATTTACTAATTTCTCCCACCTCTCCGACAGTCTGCGAACCATTTTCGTACATTTTCATATGAATTGTAGCGTTGTTCAGTGAGAGTGTGTCCTAGTGACGCAAATAGATGATAATGGAATGGAACCAAGTCTGGAGAATAAGCCGCATGCCTTAGTATTTCGCAACTAAAGGCCTCGATCGTTTACCTGACTCGTTTTGCTGTGGGGCTTTATCATGGAGCGATATGGCTTTGTGTTGCCTTTTTCCATATTCCGGTTGTTTTTCACATAATGCTCGATTTATATCTATCTTTTACTGTTTGTAGCGATCAGTGTTAACGGGTTCACCAGGTTTTAGGAGCTCATAATAGACGACACCCTTCTGATCCCACCAAACACAGGGCATTGTCTTCTTTCCAAAGCGACTTGGTCTTGCAGTGGATGTCGATGGTTTACCTGGATCACCCATAATTTACGACGATTAGGATTCTCAAAATATATCCTTTTTTCATCACCTGTCACTATTCGACGGAGAAACGACTTTCTTTTGTATCTGGCGAGCAGTATTTCACAGGTGGTCTTTAGATTTGCTTGCTGTCTTTCATACAGATCATGCGGAACCCGTTTCCCCAATTACTGCATCTTCCCCATAGTCTTCAAGCGAAGACATACTGCTTTCTGTCTCACAATCAATTGTTCCGCGAGTTCCTGTTGAGTTTGAGTATCATCTTCATCCAACAAAGCCTGCAATTCGTTGTCTTCGAACTTTTTCGGTGGTTTCCCGAGCTCATCGTTTTACACGTCAGAATCACCACTTTTGAAATTTTTGAACCACTCGTGATACTGTGTTCTCCCAAGAGCATGTTCGCCGAAAGCTTCGACGAGCATTCGATGCGATTCTGCAGCAGTTTTCTTCTGATGGTAACAGGAAACCAATGCTGACCGCAAATCGTAGTTCGTAGGCATAAAACTCGACGTGTTTACGGGTTTGAAACAGAAAACGATGTATGGAACTTGGGTTACCGTGTGTTGACATTCGTCGTCAGCCGTTACAGGAAGCAGATGGAGCTGCTGCGTGGTGTCATTGACCCTACACTGACGGAAAGCACCATCTATGGGGAAATTCCGGTTTCATACTTCCACACAGGGTAAAATCGTGTTACCTTTTACTACAGCGTGAATGAGCTGCAACTGGTGTCAATCATTTATTAAAAATATTTGAGAGTAGCAATTTGTAGAGACACAAAATAGAACGACCGTTAGGCTCAATTTTCGGGAAAGGAAATGGCAGGCACTGGAAGATAGTGGGAAACTGCAAATTGTACATAAAAGGGTCAATATACAAAACATGTTTACGGGCCATCCTTGAATGTGGGTCAGGCGTATAAGACCCATATCAGATCAAACAGGAGACATCGGTCGGGTACCAAAGAATGGTTGCACGAATGGTCCTCACTCTTGGGATAACGATAAAGTGTTCAGTAAAAAATGTTGAAAATTCTTAACTGGTTTCCACTCGAAGGAAGGCACCATACATCTATCGAAAACCTGATAGAGAAGTTCAAAAACCTGACAGAATTGCAGATGATATCAGACAACTCGTAGCGAGGCATATAAGCCGTCATTCTTACCAAACTCCATCCGTGAATGGAGTGGGAAGAGACGGAGGAGGTTGTAGTGGAAAGCCCGAGTTTTTATTGTAGTTTGACACAGCAAATAAGACATTTGAACACACTGTTTCAGGATGCCGTGACGAGAAACTTCGTTCCCATCCGAAACGATGTCACATGTTTGAGTGTCAACAAAATATCCACTGGACACTCGCGAATAGACTTTTGTATACCACGTGTACCGGTATGAAATGAGCGTTTTTTTGTGAAAATGAAACACATTTCATTCAAAGTACTGACCATTGCTTTCTATACATTTTGACCACCTTTCTGGCAATTTGTGGACACCACGCCAATAGAAATGTTGGTCTTTTGAAGCAAACCATCAGACGCCCAATTTTCGACTTCTTCGTAGGAATCGAAGTGTTCCTCAGCCAATGCGTGTCCCATTGATGAAAGCAACTGGTAGTCGGAAGGGGCCAAGTCTGGTGAATACGGCGGGTTGGGTAACAGCTCCCAGTCAAGTTTTTTGATTGTATTCTGAACCACTTTTGCTTTGTGTGCAGGTGCATTGTCGTGTAAAAAAAATTACTTTGCCATGTCTTCTGGCCCATTATGGTCTTTTTTCGATCAATGAATAGTTCAAATTGATCATTTGTTGTCTGTAGCGATTAGTATTCACAGTTTCACCGGGTTTTAGAAGCTCATGATACACCACACCTTTCTGATCCCACCAAACACAGAGCATTGTCTTCTTGCCGAATCGATCTGGTTTTGCAGTCGATGTTGATGGTTGTCCCGGATTAACCCATGATTTTTCCCGTTTAGGATTCTTAAAATAAATCCATGTTTCATCGCCAGTAACAATTCGATGCAAAACTGATTTTCTTTCATGTCTTTGAAGCAAAATTTGACAAACGGTTTTTCGGTTTTCCATCTGTCTTTCATTCAATTCATGTGGCTCCCATTTTCCCACACTTTTGGATCTTTCCCATAGCTTTCGAACGGTCAGAAATTGTTTTTGTGCAACATTTAGCATTGCTGCCATTTGCTTCTGACTCAAAGTATCATCTACATCCAGTACTGCTTGCAATTCGGCGTCTTCGAACTTTTTTGGTGATCTTCCACGTTCTTCGTATCTTACATCAAAATCATTATTTCTGAACCGTTGAAACCATCTTTTGCATGTTGCTTCTGGTAGAGCATGATCACCATATGCCTCGACAAGCATTCGATGCGACTCTGCAGCACTTTTTTTTTTTCAAATGAAAACAAAAAATTAATGCTTTCCGCAAATCATCACTTTCTGGTACAAAATTCGACATTGTTAACACGATAAAAACATTCGATGTTGTTTCTTCCATGACTTGATGTATACTAAATATTTTTCACAGATGTCATACCAACCAAAAAAAAAAAAATTAAGGCTCGTTCACAACAAATGTTCCCTATCGACACATTTGAGTAGGTTAGAAGCATAACTCACATTCTCCAGAATCATAAATTTTCGCAAATGACTAAAAACGTGTTTTACATGCGTCGTGCTCATATCCCATATATTGACATCAGTATGTGCAAGAACAATGCTATAAATCATTATGTATATTTCAGATTATGTTTGCTTATTGAGAAATTACAATTATTTAAGGTCATATTATGGATCATGTGAGTTTTGTTAATGAGCTATGGAACATGTAAGTTTTAACAATCCCCATATTGGATCTTGTGAGTTTTGGTACTGAGCTGTTTGGACGATGTTGGTTTCGCAGAAACTATCGTGTTGCGACTCGATATGCAACACTTTTTGATACCGACCGCAAGCCACTTTCACTTCTACCGTGTATTATTATATTCCCCAAAATAACTGAACAGAACAGAAAACGCACTCCACTGGCATCAATATTTACTAAATGGTTCAAATGGCTCTGAGCACTATGGGACTCAACATCTTAGGTCATAAGTCCCCTAGAACTTAGAACTACTTAAACCTAACTAACCTAAGGACATCACACACACCCATGCCCGAGGCAGGATTCGAACCTGCGACCGTAGCAGTCCCGCGGTTCCGGACTGCAGCGCCAGAACCGCACGGCCACCGCGGCCGGCAATATTTACTACTACACAAGAAAATGGCAGCGAGTGAGCTAATCGCTGATTGGTTAAGATGAGGTACGGGACAAAACTCACAAGATTCGGCGGATCATGAGACTTTTGAAACTAACCATGAAGTTTAACACCGGATTTCTCAATGATCTTGTGCTAAATGTGAATAATTGTTTCGTGAATTATGTCGTATGTATAAAGCTATATGAGAATATGTCGGCATCTCAATTTTCATTATTTTGGAGCATGTGAGTTATGACTCTGACCTACACATTTGTATCTTAACGCTCATTTCATACCAGTACACCTGGTAAATCCACTTAATTTCTAATGAAAGCTGCACACTAGAGATGGGTAGTTCGCGAACGAACGGGTGCAAAGGAACGGTTCACCAAGATGAACGAAAGGACCGTGAAACGAATTCCAAGGAACGATCGGTTCATGGTTCACTTCGGTCGCGGCGGTCTACGTATAGTTCCTGGGAACGAGGAACGATTGGTTCATAGTTCACTTCGGTCGCGGCGGTCTACTTATAGTTCCCGGGAACGAGGAACGATCGGTTCATAGTTTACTTCGGTCGCGGCGGTCACTTCGGCAGTTCTCGTTCCAGCCTCGGTCGCGTGCTCGTCTCAGTCTCGGTCTCCCTCGGCCGCACTCGTCGTTCTTCGCATGACCACCTGTCTCAGTTCCACTGCCGACTGTTCCTAGTTAGTTCAGTATACAGATGTTCGTTTCGTTCACTGCGCTCGCCCATTTTACATGTGTTCCAAGCTGTTCTTGCACTTGGTTCTGGCTATTAAGCATCCACGACCGGTAATCAAAAAGTATTTTACAGTTACGTAAATTACATAAAAATCACGTTGTATGTAATAGGTACGTCTTTTCAGGTAACAAAAGGGCATATCAGCTCACTTCATTATATCGATGAACAGCAGAAGACATACTTATAACAAGGCAAGTTTTTTTTGTTATTCATATATTTTTTTGGTTTCATCGATTTGATTTAGGAACTAACTTTCAATAATTTGCTTAATTTTTTGTGTAAGAAAGTTCATATAAAACTATTTTCGTGTATCTTTCATATACAAAACATTACATTTAGGAAGGCTCTAATTATTTTTTAAGTTTGGTTGTTTCCAATTTGCATTACCTGCTAGTTTGGTTTCCTTGAAAAAAAAAAGTGGGTTGTGGTTTATTTTGGCTCAGTAGCAAAAGCGGTGCCTCTCCATTTGAAAAGACATAGATTGCCATAAAATCGTATTTACTTATTATCTCAAAAACATTTGTTGAGAAGGAGCTTTCAAACCAAAAACTTTATTACTGCGAACTTAATTATTTTTATTACTGCTGCATTCACTTTAATAATGCAACATAAAAACCTAATTTTTACTAAGCGTGTGACGCAAGTATGATGAGAAAAAAACCACATTCTATTTTATGCTTCCATAAAGTCTATTTCGCCTACAAACTCAGAGACAACTTGAGTATATATAGAGTGTAAACGATTATTGTTTACAACGTAGCATAGCTATGTAGTGGAAGTCGAGACGAAGAATTTTATAGAAGACACTTGTGGTCTATTAAGTTGGGAAACAGCCACCAACAGGTTTACAAAAACACGTGCTATAGCCCATGTGCGTCGCGTGAGATTTTCATGCTCTCTTCTCCAGCTCCCTACACATCGTCAACGATTGCTTCGCCATTGTTGCTTGCATTAGCTTGTTATTTCTTCACTGCCTAGTTATTACATGTTTGTCTGTTTGTTGTATCTGCTCGTAACGGGCAACACATCGTTCGTAATTGGCGAGCAGTCTGTACTCGGGCCGGTTTTCCGTGCGCCACCCTATATATTATTTCCCAGCGATCAGCCACACAACGCTACAGTTGGCTAAACGAGAGTTTCTGCAGAAGCGCAGCAATTACTTCTAAAAGTGTGTAAGAATTCTGTAATGAATAAAAACTCTATACTCCAGGGGGGAGGCCAGTGCCCCCTTATGGTGCCCTCCATCCTTCAGTCACCTATACTACTATTTTTCAGCTTTTCATAAGAACCATATACCAAGCACAAACGAACGACGAACGAGTAAAAATGAACGGTTCCCAAAAAAGAACGATCAGCAGTGAACTAGTTCCCAAGGACGAACGAGTTTGCCCATCTCTACTGCACACCAGAAGACGCGCGACAGATGCCGGAACACGTCGTGGGTGTTCTCGAGAAAGAAAGTGTAACTGGCTCATGTATCTGCTTCTCTTGCTTCATACTGCAAATGTTCGAGATAGCGGTCCAGCCTGGACGGCACAGGATTAGCTCCTATCATTTTTAGGAAAGTTAAAAGAAACAGGGCGTCAGGAGCGTTTGGAAGAGCGAGGGAACTGTGGGAGCGCGTGGGTAATTATCGCGTTCCTGCAGCGACGGGACACTGGAGGTGGTTGTGGAGGGGGAGGAGGAGGAGGAGGAGGAAGAAGCCATGAGCCTCTTCCCGTCCCGTCCCGTCCCAGCGGCTGCTAAATAAGTTGTAACGGCGGCGGCAGACGGCAGCCAGACTGCGTGGCTGTGTGGCTGGCGCCCGGCGCGCTACGGTCCGTTCTGAAAACGTCGGCCGCTACTGTGCGCGGCAGCGCTGCCCGGCCAGAGGCGAGCATCTGCGGGCGATCACGTCACGCGTCAAATGGGGCCCCGCGCTGGGCCAAAGCCGCCGCAGTCCTGCAGGGGTCAATGCGATTCTTTGCCGCAACTCACAAACAGTCTGCCCCGATTCTTTCAGACGGCCACATTTTCATCTATATTCTGCGTATTACTGCGCAACAGAGGCTATTTTTTGTTTACTGTTTTGTGGATAAAACCATCTAGGTCACTTAACAACTTTCTTTGCTTATTACGCCGTTTCGGATATTGCCATAATCAGATACACTCAGTCCAAAAGTATTCGGACAGTGGGAAGTTTCACAATGAGTACTCAAGAAACACTGACTATGAAACCAAAACATATTTATTAGCAATGTATATGCGTAACAACATTAATTACAAAAGAATTATTGTATTATTTCGTTTCCAAAACATAAATAATAGAAAAATTAACAACGAAAATGAAGCATCCTGCACACCCTGCTGCTGCAAAAGTATTTGGACACTGTCCAATAAATGTTCATAAGTTGTACGACGAAAATGTCAATACCTTGTGGGTCCACCTTTCATTTTCAATACCTCCTCCAATCTACTGGGAATACTTTCCACGAGTTTTTTCGTGAAACCTGTGCCTATATCTGCCCATTCTTGGCGCAGGTTCTCTTTCAAGGTCTCCTTCGTATAGATGTTGTCCGCGCGGAGGGTCCGTTTCAATTCATCCCACAAATGTTCGATTGGGTTAAGGTCTGGTGATTGGGGAGGGGGGTGCAATACTTTCGGGCAATTGAAGACCAACCACATTTGTACAATATGCGCGGTATGCTTGGGATCACTATCCTGATAAAAATGAAAGTTGTCCGCAATACCTGGATGTCGTGCACTCTCCTTCAAATGTCCTCGCAGTATATTCAAATACGCTTCCTTGTTCATCGTATCATCAATGAACACTAAATCACCCACACCATTGCCGGACATGCATCCCCACACCATGATGCTCCCACCTCCAAACTTTACTGTTCGTTTGTGGTTCCTGGGATTCAGCTCTTCATTGGTCTTTCGCCACTCGTTTGCCTTTCCGTCGCTTCGCCATAATGTAAATTTACATTCGTCGCAAAATATCACCCGATTCCACCAAGCCTGATCGTATTCAGCGTATTCCCTCGCAAACTGCATACGTTTTTTCTGGTTCACTGCATTTATGAATGGCTTTCGCCGTGCCACTCGACCATGGTACTGCGATCGCCGTAGTACTCTCCGCACGGTTTCGGGATGAATTTTTGTACCAAGGTCTCCCTCCACCTCACTTGCAATTCGTGCGGCAGATATTTTCGGATTCTGTTGTACCTTTCGCACAATCACACGTTCATCTCTCTGTGAAAATGTCCGTGGCCGTCCTGTACTGCAACGGAATTCCAATCGGTCTTCTTTCTCGAACCGTTTAATAATGTCGTGAACTGTACTTTTCTTCATGTTCACTATTGCGGCAATTTCCCTGCAGGTTTCCCCTTCGCGTGATGATAAACGACAAGTTGCCTTTGCTCGAACGTAGCACACTTCCCTCTGCGTCCCATCGTCGACCTGCACAGGCTCGCGATACGTGTTTACTAACCATCGCTATCGTCTCGCGGAAATGTCGGACACACTGCAGTCGCTTCACCCTCTCTGCGTCTCGGAATGAACTATTCTCTCACGTTGTCCGCCTTTGTCCGAATGCTTTTGTTGCACCTTCTCGTGCCGTTTTCAGGAAATATTACGTAACAGACACATGTCCAACAACAATTCTTCGTGTTTGACGCGTGTTTCACGTTGCGACGTCGTACCCAGAGTCCCAAATACATTACCAAGTGCAATTTCTGTAATTGTTCATGCGGCAAACTGCAAAATTATGCGCCGTTACGTGCTGTCCGAATACTTTTGCGACTGGGTGTATCTGCAATTACGAACATAAAGAGCGAGAGGCGTTTGTTACATAACACCACTGCAAAAGTTGATTTTGTCTTTAAATGTTCATCTACCAGCAAAACGATGTTCAGCTTCAGTATTTAAAATTTTTTTTGTTTTTAAAATTCAGTCATAATCACACCACGTATGTTACAAGAACATAGGTGACCGGTTTCGGTCATATCACCTGACCAAAATCAGACCTGTAATTTAATTTAGAAAGTAATAGAAACCTTACTAGATTTACAATAAAATAAGACATAATGCTTATAAGGAAAAAATACAATAAGACGTGCTATACCCATGGCATCCTTCGAAGATGGTAGGTGGAGCAATCTTCTCAGATGCTATGATGTCAATTGGTGCCAGCAAGCGACGAGCATACGCTTAAGTACGAAGATGCTCCGCCTATCTCTTCTCCCTCCATCTCACATCAACCAATCAGTATAAAAATGGGTTCACATAAAGTGTTATTTCTCTTGGTCTCATTGAGTATTTTTCTTTCAAATATCTTCCGTACTTCACTGTAATATATCTTTCTATGCATGGTCCTAGTTTCATCGAGCTGTCTTACTTGTTGGTGACACATCGTACGAAAGTGTATTCCTCACATCGTCAAATTCTACAGCGGAGTACCCTTCAGAAAAAGGCAGATGCTTACTTCAGTACAGAGGTGTTCATATTTACTTTCTCCACCCCTGTCAACGAATCGTTGCCTCGAAACACTATCCTTCACTGGTTCAAACAGGTAGAAGTGGAAGACTTCATATCCTAGCTGCATAGTGAATTGGCTGCTACGGACCAAACTTCGAGTGTTCATTAATTGTCATGAACACCGATTGATATCGAATGTTCTTCTTCTTCTGGGCTTCTCTAAGCTTCTGATGTGTCTTAGTGCTTTTTATGCTGATCGTTGAATCTCATACTTAGGTTTGGGGAATGGCTGTGACTGCTCAATTGCTTCTCTGAGCTTCTAGCGTGTCTGAGTACTTTTCTTGCTGGTAGTTGAATCTTATACTTAGGCCTGTAAAATGACTGTGACTCGTTCGTCGATTCTGCATCAAAAAAAGCTCCCTGTTATCCTCATTTCAACAGGTTGAAGCCAATTGAGATCAAGGTTTTTTCCCAACACAAATCAGAGCAGACTTTTATGTTTGTGTGATGGTACCCGTAAGTTTTCCACCATCATCCGTACGGAACTGTGGCCACAGCTCAGTCGCGCCGCAATCCCACAGGTTGTGACACAGCCGTCCGCCTGAATCAACTCGTCCTCTAGCTCACTGTTCGTGCAAACAGTCACAGCTGACTATCTCCCATTGCGCTCTTTATCTTCATTGACTATTTTCTCTTCTGTCAACTTTTTCGTCTATCTGTGTGCACATTGCTCTCATAATCTAAGGAAACACTCAGTAACCATCCTAAATTTTACACACATCAATAACACCGTCGCACCTGCTTGAAAAACGTTAGTCCCAGCTACATGTGAAATTTGAACGATTTACTTTCTGTCTGCCGTCAGACTTCCCGCTTTCAGTACAGCCGCTTTATTGGGGAATATCCTGTACTGCTATAACTGCCTGCCTTATTGGGTGAAGAATTTGGAAGGAAGTCTGTACTGTTAGTTCATCCCACTGCTCTCCAGATGGCAAGCACGTTCTGCTATAACGAACATCCAGAAAATAGAATTACAAGGTCAAATGACGCGTTACCACAGCTAGTTAGTCCTAGTTGAGTGCTTGTTGCAAACTGAAGCCTCTCCTTTGCGTCGCATGGTTTAGAAGTCTGAAAATGGGAGCTCATCCGTGAATGTTGTGTACGCAGTTGTATACACAATTTTATCTAGAGGCACAGTATCTTCAGCAGCTGCTTTCGTGGTGGCAGTCTTTCATTACACGTAAATATCCTTCTTATTACTGTCCTATCTTTATTTGTAAGATTGCTGTACCCAGAACTATTGCTTTTTAACACAAAGCTGAACTTTGTCACAAGATTTACGATTGTTGTCACAATTCTAGCACGTCAGATTAACGCAATGTGCGGGAAAACGTCCTTATAAGGTAAGCGATTATACTGGGAGCTGTAGTGTTCAGTATAGATCGAAATTTATCAAAATACCTTACGCGATTAACGCGTTTCAACGAACACTATCAACAGTATCAGCGATAGCAAAAAAAACAAATTATAATTAGGAGTATCTATATAATTACAAGCCGACTAAATATACTGTGAGTCATACATGCTAGAAATTAATACAGTTTATTATATCAGGACTGGTATTTTTTTATGGCCATTTCGTTGTTGGGCTGAACATGGTAACCTTCAACCGAGAGTATAAAAATGTGCATCCGCTGTCAAAAAGCAATAATAAAGTGAAAAATTATGTACATTTTTAATTATCAATAAGAGCAGTTGTAAATTTAAGTTCTCGGTTATGGCAATGTCAGTAAAGAAAACGAATAACTACACTGCACTAAGCTGTGGAATATGCACTACGAAGCATAAATTTGGAGGAGGACTGTTGACTGGTACTGCGAGAAGTGGGATGATAAAGGAGTTTGTGGTCTGGTGTATGGGGATGTGTAATGGGTGGTAGGAGACAAGGCTTACGGGAGAGGAGTGTCTAGGATGGAGGATAGTACTTGGTTGTGGATAGGGAGGACAAGTATGGGTGGGAAAGCTGTCCGCGGGAAGATGTGTTGCATCGCACTACTAGGATATTAATGTGGCACCTATATTCAGCAGTCGCAGTTTTGCAAGTAATATGATAGATACTCTGTTTCTTGAGACTGTAGTGAAAGTCGTATAATTATGTACTACACGCGTTTCGCCTCTTCAGCGGCCAGTTTTCTGGCTGTTACGTTATTTCCATGTGTTATTCTACACACAGGATTTCGATTTTTAGCACGCAGCACTGCACTGAATCGAACTCCTGTGTGTAGAAGTAGGGATGGAAGTATCGTTAGAGCCAAAAAACTGACCAGTAAAGAAGCGAAACGCGTTTAGTACAAGTAAGTCCTTATTACAGTCGCAAAAGACGGAATAACGTTCACATTACTGGCGGACACCTGTATCTCTTGAACGAAAGATGAGATGCTGTCCTACGACCAGCGCGATCACCGCTTCTCACTGTTAAAGCATTTTTCTCCTTTGTTGATGAGATGAAGTCGTCGATGTACGGCACTCTGGTAGGAACTGAATCCAGGAATAATTACTCGGGCGAAACACGCTTGCTTTATCAGTAACCCATCACGTCCGTAATACCCTCTTAGGTCGCTAATAACGAGAGACTACTTGTTGTTAAAACTTTTTAATTACTGCGTTTC
The DNA here is from genome assembly GCF_023864345.2 of Schistocerca serialis cubense. Taxonomy (NCBI): domain Eukaryota; kingdom Metazoa; phylum Arthropoda; class Insecta; order Orthoptera; family Acrididae; genus Schistocerca; species Schistocerca serialis. The sequence continues at coordinate 96,138,381 of NC_064646.1, read as the reverse complement.
ACTCATGACGGAACGTCGGATAAGAGAAAAACTTAATCCAGAGGTATTCAGCCAAGTGGTATCTTTATTATTATTATTATTATTATTATTGTTATTATTAATGTCATTCTTTCACTCAGCATATTTTGCGAATAGCAGCTGCAGATGAGCATGTAGGTGAGCAGATTTCCGAAAGGCATGTGACACTGGAGCATATACTCTTCTTTCTTCTCCTTTTCCTTCTTCATCTCCTTTAGTGTTCAGCCCCGAGATTGGTTTGCAGCAATACGCCAGCCCACTCTACTGTCTGCCTTCCTCTTCATTTCCGTGTGCGTGGTACATAATCTTCTGCATGTTCTAATATCGTTGGCCGTCACCGGCGATTCTACCCCCAAATAGATCTTTGTACCATAGTTCCAATGACGTTACTGTGCCTTAAAATGTGTCCTATTCTCTCTTTTTCCATTTGTCTCCGGAGAGACCTGGTTTCCGTACTCTTCTGAGCACCTCCTCGTTGGTAACTCTTATCTCTCGAACTGGTCTTCATCATCTTTTTGTAGCACCAAATCTCCAGGGCTTCGTGGGCTAATAGCAAAAGTATGATGTACGAAGTATCTTCACTGATATGCGATTTTCTCGATGTGTTTTCGATTAACAGAACCCAGTTGGTAGAATGTCGAACGGAAAATAAAGTAACACCGACCGTACCCCAAAGAAGAGTAAATGGCCTCTATCACAAGCATAAAGGCTTCATCAGATAGGATCAGAGTACTGTCAAATTGTTCACTTACGATACTTGTGTGTACCGTAATTGGGCGATCATATGGAAATGCAGAAAGACTTGAACAAAGTTTCTACTTTGTGTTACGAATTGCAGCTCTCTTTAAATGTGGATAAACAAGAACCCATAGGGCCCGTCTGTGAGATCAGATGTGAATATCTAGACTCTAGAACAATCAAACTGTGTAAGTATTTTGCGATAATGCTAAATATGTACCGAGTATGCAAACTACTTAGTGGGGAAGGCGAATGGGAAACTTAGGTTTGTTGGAAGGGCTCTAAGGAAAAGTGCGCTGGATGTGTAATAAATATTGCGTCAAGAAGCTAGTGCGACTAGTTTTAGAGTATTTATTCAGTATTTTCTAGTCCCTGCCAAGCATGCAAGGCATTTCTAGAAAGTGTATTGGAAGAAACTTCCTGGCAGATTAAAACTGTGTGCCCGACCGAGACTCAAACTCGGGACCTTTGCCTTTCGCGGGCAAGTGCTCTACCATCTGAGCTACCGAAGCACGACTCACGCCCGGTACTCACAGCTTTACTTCTGCCAGTACCTCGCCTCCTACATTCCAAACTTTACAGAAGCTCTCCTGGTTCGCAGGAGAGCTTCTGTAAAGTTTGGAATGTAGGAGGCGAGGTACTGGCAGAAGTAAAGCTGTGAGTACCGGGCGTGAGTCGTGCTTCGGTAGCTCAGATGGTAGAGCACTTTCCCGCGAAAGGCAAAGGTCCCGAGTTCGAGTCTCGGTCGGGCACACAGTTTTAATCTGCCAGGAAGTTTCATATCAGCGCACACTCCGCTGCAGAGTGAAAATCTAATTCTGTATTGGAAGAAGACTGTACAAGTATTATGCTGCCACCGTTGTATATCTCGCATAGGGCTCATGAAAGATAAGGGAGATAGGGATTGTACATTTTTCTTCGTCTCCGTATGCGGCAGGGAACTGGTGACATAATTCTTCTGATCATAGGAGTTTCCACCAGTGTCCTGGTTGGAATTTCAAACATAATGTCTCATGAAGTGAGGGCATGTAACGCTGCTGATGGTGATCTATCCTCCGCCAAATGGCGACGCTGAGCATGACTACGTCCCACCTTCTCCGGATTTTACCCTCTCCTTTCTCTCCATCATCATATAAAACAATCAAGACACCCCGTATACACGCCTACACAATCACCTACACTCAACTGATACATTTGACACACAACTTCCTAACTTCGCGACAGCAATGTGTCACTGTGCACGAAAGAAGAAAAATCTTTCCGATTAGGCAGATAAACCGACCCCTTGGCATCTCCAAGCCATCCATGCCATTCGACAGTATCCCTGATACTGGTGTAGGACGAAATTGCATATTTTTAAAGATACTTTTCACAGGGATAAACGCCTTTGATTCCATTGACACTTGCAGACTGTTCTTCGAGTTTTTCGCTGCACTTCTTTGAGAATTACAAAGTTGCTGTTTCACGCGTGTCCATTGTCAGAATAAAACTTTGTCTGCGTGCATGGGTATCTCCGAGTGCGTTTTTGTGTGTGTATGTTTCTCTGTCTGTCTGTCTCTCTCTCTCTCTCTCTCTCTCTCTCTCTCTCTCTCTCTCTCTCTATGTGTCTGTGTGTGTGTGTGTGTGTTTGTCTCTCTCTGAGAGTGTGTGTGTGTGTGTGTGTGTGTGTGTGTGTGTGTGTGTGTGTGTGCGCGCATGAGAATCAGATGAGATTCGGCTGTGCAGAGAGGCATATACTCAGTCATTTTTCGTTCGCTCAGTACGTGAATGGATCGGAACATAGCACTGAAGGGGTCGGCGGAAGGAATTGCTAAACCTCAAGATCACAATTTGCGTTGCTACATGCTATATGTCTGGTTAAATTCAGAGACAAGAACATAAATATAATAAGACCGAACTAATTATATAGCAGGCAGCATTTTCTAGTGATCATACCGAAACTATTTGTTAGCAGTGTGTGGTAAACACGAAAGCACAACAGATAATTTGATAGACTAATCTTTAGTAAACTGGGGGTTGACACTTTCCACCGTCATTTCAATTACCAACGCTAGTTCGAACTACCGTCCGCCAAGCACTGTATAGTGGCTGCGTAATATGTATTAGACGTCGATATTTTCCAAATGCAGTAATACAGTAACAGAGTGAAAGATTTTTTTGGAGAATTAGTTGTTAATTATTATTTCCATAGATCATATTCGTGATAAACGTTATGATGTGGAACGTGTCAACATAGAACATATATATCTACTTCTTTTTTGTGGTTTTGGCCCACATCTACTTTTGGTCGACATGGTTACCACTGTGTCTGGCGTGGTTCATTTAAGGCCTGTCCGGATACTCTTCCTGTCGTTAACCAAACTCTCCGCGTGCAGTGTTACCAACTTAATGTTTCGAAATATTTCCTAATCGTGTAATTGAGGCGGCATGGGGGTACCAGCTCGGTATTCACCTAGTAGGATGTAGCAAACCGCCTTAAAACCACATCCAGGCTGGTCGGTTCGCCGGCCCTCGTCGTTAATCTGTCCTTTAACACGCACGGCTATCAGGACGGGTAGACTTAGAAAGCCGGCCGCGGTGGCCGTGCGGTTCTAGGCGCTGCAGTCCGGAACCGCGGGACTGCTACGGTCGCAGGTTCGAATCCTGCCTCGGGAATGGATGTGTGTGATGTCCTTAGGTTAGTTAGGTTTAAGTAGTTCTAAGTTCTAGGGGACTACTGACCTAAGATGTTAAGTCCCATAGTGCTCAGAGCCATTTGGACCATTTTTGTAGACATAGAAAACACACACACACACACACACAAACATATAAATAGGGTGAGTCAGGAGGAAAGGTACGTGTTTTGACGGGTGGTAGCATTACTGATTCTGAACAAAAAACTTGATGTGGATATATGCCCTATTCCGAATAGAACATGTTTTACGTACATCTCTATTTATTTTCTGTATTATTCATTGTCATTGTTTACAACGTACCACAGTGATAATGAGGAAGTTGAGACTAACATTTTGATACAGGGCGATTGTGGTCTATCAAGTCGGAAAACTACCTCAAACTGGCCTACAAAAAGTACCTAAGCTACAGCGCACTCGCGTCGCGCGAGATTTTCAATATTCCCGCGATCTCTCCGCGCCAACTGTTAGTCCTAGACAAAAAAATAAATAGGGCCTGTTTTGCAGCAAATTTAATTTAATCCAATTGTGTACTGAGACACGTCTGCGTTGGAGTATGCGGTTTTTGAGTTATTAAAGAAAAACGTACAAAAGTGATATTAGACGTGTTCCATCTCGGGAACCATTAGCAATAGGGCACATATCCAAATGAAGTTTTTCGTTCAGAATCACTAATATTATCGCATCTCAAAGCATGCACCTTTCCTCTTGACTCACCATATATATCACCCTGCAAAAATAATGACTTGCTCATATTCAAGAATTCCTCTATAGTGTAGAATGAGCTGTTAAGGAGAAACACACATAATTTACATTTGGATATACTTCTACTAGCTATCAGACATCTTATTCCTAAGGGCACACAGTCAGAGAGTTATATAGCTGCATGTATCATCCCTCTGTGTCCAAAGTTAGATTTGTTAAAGGGTAATGCAGATCATTTTTCCTTCTACTGACGTACTTGTGAATATTACTTTTACTCTGAAATTCATATGGGCTGTTGATAACAAAATTCGTAAGTGGATAAAGGTAATGTGAAGCTACGGTTAATATTCTCAGCTTCTTAGAGAGATGCCTTCAAGATGTACGTGAGTGAACGATCCCCACACATGATTCTAATTATTTTCTTTTGTGCAAAGATTACTTTTTGCCAAAGTGAGGAGTTACCCGAGAGTTTATCCCATAAGATATCAGTGAATGATAACGCGTAAAATATCTTAACTCACTGACTTTTTTATATCCCCAAAGTTGGCAGTTATTCTTATGACAAAACTAGTCGAACCTAAACGATTTAGCAGGTCTACTACATGGTTTTTCCAGTTTATGTTTTCTTTATTATGCATAACTAAAGACTTAGAACTTTCTATCATGTTTATTATTTCTTGTTGGTGTGATAGGTTAATAAGGAGGGCATTTATGACACTGCAAAAGTGGATAACCTCTGTTTCTTATGGATTTAAGCTAGCCCATTTGTGCATAACCAGCCGACAGCTTTCACAAAAACATTCTGTACTTTTTCCTGTGTTTACAGCAATGCTTATACCATCTACAAACAGGACTAAGTCTGCCTCTGGATTCATATAAAATGGGGTGGGGGATGGAAATCGTTAGCACAAAGCCATTCCAATCCCAAAGGAAGTAGGTGTCGACAGATGTGAAAATTACCGAACTATCAGTTAAATAAGCCACAGCTGCAAAATACTAACACTAATTCTTTACAGACGAATGGAAAAACTAGTAGAACCCGACCTCGAGGAAGATCAGTTTGGATTCCGTAGAAATGTTGAAACACGTGAGGCAGTACTGACCCTACGACGTATCTTACAAAATAGATTAAGGAAAGACAAATCTATGTTTCTAACATTTGTAGACTTAGAGAAAGCTTTTGACAATGTTGACTGGAATACTCTCTTTCAAATTCTGAAGGTGGTAGGGGTAAAATACAGGGAGCGAAAGGCTATTTACAATTTGTACACAAACCAGATGGCAGTTACAAGAGTCGAGTTGCATGAAAGGGAAGCAGTGGTTGGTAAGGGAGTGAGACAGGGTTGTAACCTATCCCCGATGTTATTCAACCTGTAAATTGAGCAAGCAGTAAAGGAAACAAAATAAAAATTCGTAGTAGGAATTAAAATCTATGGAGTAGAAATAAAAACTTTTGAGGATCGCCGATGACATTGTAATTCGGTCAGAGGCAGCAAAGGACCTGGAAGAGCAGCTGAACGGAATGGACAGTGTCTTGAAAGGAGGATTTAAGATGAACGTCAACAGAAGCAAAACGAGGACAATGGAATGTAGTCGAATTGAATCGGGCGATGCTGCGGGAATTAGATTTGGAAATGAGAGGCTTAAAGTAGTAAATGGGTTTTGCTATTTGGGGAGCAAAATAACTGATGGTGGTCGAAGTAGAGAGGATATAAAATGTAGACTAGCAATGGTAAGGAAAGCGTTTCTGAAGAAGAGAAATTTGTTAACATCGAGTATAGAGTTAAGTAGAACTTCCTGGCAGATTAAAACTGTATGCCGGGCCGAGACTCGAACTCGGGACCTTTGCCTTTCGCGGGCAAGTGCTCAACCAACTGAGCTACCCAAGCACGACTCACGCCCCGTCCTCACAGCTGTACTTGTGCCAGTACCTCGTGTCCTAGCTTCCAAACTTTACAGAAGCTTTTTCGTTCTATAGAGTTAAGTGTCAGGAAGTCGATTCTGAAAGTATTTGTATGGAGTGTAGACATATATGGAAGTGAAACGTGGACGATAAATAATTTAGACAAGAAGAGAATAGAAGCTTTCGAAAAGTGGTGCTACAGAAGAATGCTGAAGATTAGATGGGTAGATCACGTAGCTAAGAAGGAGGTATTGAATAGAATTGGAGAGAAGAGATATTTGTGGCACAACTTGAGTAGAAGAAGGGATCAGTTGGTAGGACATATTCTGTGGCATCAAGGGATCACCAATTTAGTATTGGAGGGCAGCGCGGAGGGTAAAAATCGTAGAGGGAGACCAAGAGATGAATACACTAAACAGATTCAGAAGGATGTAGGCTGCAGTAGGTACTGAGAGATGAAGAAGCTTGCAAAGGATAGAGTAGCATGGAGAGCTGCATCAAACCAGTCTCTCGACTGAAGACCACAACAACAACAACAACAAAGCAGTAACATTGGGGGGGGGCGGGGGGGGGGCAATGGTCGAACTCAGTGGGACTACCATTGTAATGCAGGCGATGCGGCGTGAGCGGCCGCGAGACAGGGAGACTGTAGGTAAACTGGTCGGCTAAGGAAGCAGGAAGGAAAAATATGAGGAGGGATTTATTTGGGGAGCGAGCGCAAAGAGGAGTTAAGTGGAAGGCGGCCCCAGTTGCGCGCAGCTGTCGCGCCGGAAGTGGGCGCCAGCGGGCGGGACGGGCAGGCTCTGCCGCCAGTGAGGGCCTGCGTGCCGCCGCAGCACCTGCGACGCCAGGGGAGCTGACCGGCGCCACACGTTCACCACTTTTCGTTACCGTCATCAGTTCTTACACAGGCGTGATGCGACTCCACACAATCGCCTGTGTTGTACAAGGCACTTCATCTCTGCATAACCAACACATAACGAGTGGTTATAATTAAGATGCAGCTACTCACACAGGACCAGTGTAGCTTGCAATTATCGTACGGTAGCGAAACTTGCCAGGTATTCTAATGCGTTAATGCAGAACCGATTTACGCTGGAAAAAAAATTAGTTCCGATTTTCGCCACTAGGTGCAAAAGTAGCTTGCGAATGCGAGAAAAACGTACACTACTGGCCATTAAAACTGCTACACCACGAAGATGACGTGCTACAGACGCGAAATTTAAGCGACAGTAAGAAGATGCTGTGATATGCAAAAGATCAGCATTTCATAGCATTCACACAAGGTTGGCGCCGGTAGTGACACCTACAACGTGCCGACATGAGAAAAGTTTCCAACCGATTTCTCATACACAAGTAGCAGCTGACCGGCGTTGCCTGGTGAAACGTTGTTGTGATGCCTCGTGTAAGGAGGAGAAATGCGTACCACCACGTTTCCGACTTTGATAAAGGTCGGATCGTAGCCTATCGCAATTGCAGTTTATCGTATCGCGACATTGTTGCTCGCGTTGGTCGACATCCAATGACTGTTGGCAGAATGTGGAATCGGTGGGTTCACGATGGTAATACGGAACTCCGTGCTGGATCCCAACGGCCTCGTATCACTAACAGTCGAGATGACAGGCATCTTATCCGCGTGGCTGTAACGGATCGTGCAGCCACGTCTCGGTTCCTGAGTCAACAGATGGGGACGTATGCAAGACAACAACCAAGTGCGCGAACAGTTCGACGACGTTTGCAACAGCACGGACTATCAGCTCGGAGACCGTGGCTGCGGTTACCCTTGACGCTGCATCACAGACATGAGCGCCTGCGATGGTGTACTCGACGATGAACCTGGGTGCACGAATGGCAAAAGGTCATTTTTTTCGGATGAATCCAGGTTCTCTTTACAGCATCATGATGGTCGCATCCGTGTTTGGCGACATAGCGGTGAACGCATGTTGGAAGCGTGTATTCGTCATCGCCATACTGGAGTATCACCCGGCGTGATGGTATGTGGTGCCATTGGTTACACGTCTCGGTCACGTCTTGTTCGCATTGACGGCACTTTGAACAGTGGACGTTACATTTAAGATGTGTTACGACCCGTGGCTCTACCTTCATTCGATCCCTGCGAAACCCTACATTTCAGCAGGATAACGCACAACGCCATGTTGCGGGTCCTGTACGGGCCTTTCTGGATGCAGAAAATGTTCGACTGCTGTCCTGGCCAGCACATTCACCACATCTATCACCAATTGAAAACGTCTGGTCAATGGTGGCCGAGCATCTGGCTCATCACAATACGCCAGTCACTACTCTTGATGAACTGTGGTATCGTGTTGAAGCTGCATGGGCAACTGTACCTCTACACGCCATCCAAACTCTGTTTGACTCAATGCCCAGGCGTATCAAGGCCGTTATTGTGGCCAGAGGTGGTTGTTCTGGGTACTTATTTCTCAGGATCCATACACGCAAATTTCGTGAAAATGTAATTAATGTCAGTTGTAGTATAATATATTTGTCCAATGAATACCCGTTTATCATCTGCATTTCTTCTTGGTGTAGCAATTTTAATGGCCATTAGTGTAGTTCCATTTGCACTGCCAGGGAAAACTGTCTACTACATAAATTGTTTGTCTAATTGTATTGATCTTCTTGTCTGTGAATTTAACCAACATATTCTCATACAGTAATATCAAAATGACTCAGTCGTGTGTTAGCACTTTCTTCCACCGAGCCTTTCAGTTCTGTCTGGAAAAAATTAAAATAATGTCCAGTCACACCTCGATAAGACATCAGCATGGAGCAAAAGCTGGTAAGTAGCACCTAAAAGTGAAAAATGCAAACTTATAGCTGCCATACCAGTGAACTTTTTTCATATCGATCACACAGGGCTTATTTCCATTCAGGTGCGATTTGTTTATTTTTTGTTCCTTTTTTTGTGCATGTTGGTCAACTTCAGAGAGAACATTCCCCCTTCACAGTGAAGTTACCAGAATGGAGAAGAGGCCTTTTTTGGTATCTTGGAAGCTTATCCGCGCACCAGTGAAGTAAGCGAAAGAAAATCTGAGAAAAGGAACAAATACCAGAACTACAGAACTAGATAGCTCTTCTGGCGGTCGTAAAGAAGTCTCAGAATACCTGTCGATAGGAGTAGGTAACAGAATAAGGATAAAAAAGTAAAGGTGAAGGTGATGAGCAGCAATCAAAAGGAGAATAACCACTTGCTTAACATACAAATTGGAAACGACTTAGCAATGCAGGCGACAAAAGGTTTTCTTCTGTATGTAGGTCTACTGGTGTCGGGTATTGATGTGGAACCGAAGGGGAAGTTGCTGGACGTGTTGGACCAGAGCACAGGAGTGTATGGAAGTGAAATGTGGGCACCGGAAATACGGAGATGCAGAAACTGGAAGCATTTGAAATGAGTTACTATCGAAGTATGTTCAGAATTAAGTGGACAGGTGAAGTACGAAATAAGTTACTTCTTATTACAAAGAGTAGGTGATGGTAGATATCTATGGAACAACTTTCCCAAAAGAAGGGACATCTTAATGATATATGAGGTTTTTTTTATTTATTTATATTTTTTTTATCTTACGCTGGGAGGAACAGTAGAGGGAAAAACAGGGGAAAGATGAGATATAAAGAATACATTCTAGAGAATGGTGGGTGTCAGTAGTTCTACAGGGACGAAATTATCAGCTGGCCTTTTTCTCTTCTTCCCTCCAACTAGGATGAGGCTTTAATGATGCTTTTCTAGCTTTGCTGGATTTATTCCCAATTTTTTTATTCGTCTTCTCACAATTCGACTTCCGACTGCCTAGTCATCTGCTTGCTGCTTTTAAAATGGCTCTGAGCACTATGGGACTTAACATCTATGGTCATCAGTCCCCTAGAACTTAGAACTACTTAAACCTAAGTAACCTAAAGAGAACACACAACACCCAGTCATCACGAGGCAGAGAAAATCTCTAACCCCGCCGGGAATCGAACCCGGGAACCTGGGCATGCTGCTTTTGGTGGTCTTCTTTCACACATATGTTTTAGACGGTCTTTCCATTTTTACGTAGTTGTATTTCATCATTTAGGTTGTATATCTACAACTCTCCTCTAATATCTTCATCTCTAAATCGATCTTCTCGTAAATTTAATTCCAGCGGTTTGCACGCGGCATCTATCGCCCTCTGCCTCTCATTATCTACGACTCACTTCAGTCAAAGTAGCATAGAGACAGCCATTGCACTTTACAACCTGAGATATGTGTCCTTCAGCCTGCCGAGGTGGCCGAGCGGCTCTAGGCGCTACAGTCTGGAACCGCGCGACCGCTACGGTCGCAGGTTCGAATCCTGCCTCGGACATGGATGTGTGTGATGTCCTTAGGTTAGTTAGGTTTAAGTAGTTCTAAGTTCTAGGGGACTGATGACATCAGAGGTTAAGTCCCATAGTGCTCAGAGCCATTTGAACCATATGTGTCCTTCCGGGTTTTGTTTTTTAATGGTCTCCTTATTGTGCTGTATATCCTATGGAATTTATTTAATTCAATATCTATGCCTTCAGCACAATACAGGACCGCACCGAAGACTGGAAACTTAAAAGAAATGGAAAAGGCGTACAGTTAGCTCACTATTCAAAAATGGTACAAATGACTCTGAGCACTACGGGACTTAACATCTGAGGTCATCAGTCCCCTAGAACTTGGAACTACTTAAACCTAACTAACCTAAGGACATCACACACATCCATGCCCGTGGCAGGATTCGAACCTGCCACCGTAGCGGTCTCGCGGTTCCATACTGAAGCGCCTAGAACCGCTCGACCACTGCGGCCGGCAGCTCACTATTCATATTTTGTGAAGAAAATCCGTAAAGCCAGCTCACTATGCATATTTAGTGACACCTTTTTCTTTTTAGAGGATACACAACACGTTAAGTTACAATCGGACGCCACGTAGGAATACTGTGATGTAGAGACAAGTGACCAATATTGAAAACACAAACAGATACCTTCGAAACGGCGACCTCAGGTTCATCGGACAGTGAAACAATTCATTCTATGTCACACAAAATGCGCCACTGCCATCGAAAACCTATATATTTCAGTCGATGGCCTAGAATTATAACTGAATTTCTTGAAGCTACACGGTTGCATTACTCTGTTGAGTATGAACTGAACTAAGCTACGACGAAAAATTGGAAGGACGACGTGTAAGTACTTGAAGCGGACGTTTAGCTACTGGAGGAGTAGAAAGTGGTGAAAGTGACAGAGACCACAGGGAGACTGTATGAAACACAATACCAAAGTAAACAAGAATGTAGCACATAGTTTTTCAAACAATGGACATGCAGATGGAAGAAAAAGAAAAAATCCAGAACTCGCAAGTAGGGAAAGGGATGAAGCACCAGACAGAGGAAGATGGCGACTAGGAAGACTGGAACATGTGTGACGGAATAGTGAAGACAATGACAGTAACACGTTTGTAGAAGAACTGAATGTACGATAACATCGAGCAATGTTTTGACCACGCTCATTAGCTATGTTCAGACGGAAGTTTTGTCTTGAACCTGCGATAAATTTCTTGTCGCGTCATGCTTCCTATGACATTTTTCTTTACTAGAGGGAGAGACGCAACTCGAAAATTTCGCATGCGTGACAAGGTCAATAACACTCGCAGCGCGCCTTGTCGCGGCGTTCCCCTGGATGTCAGGCTGACCCGCCAAACGTGACGTGCTGCGCTGGGGGCCCCTCGCAGCCGGGCGGCGGCGGACGCCTTTGAAGATTTTCTGTGTGTGGCCAGCGTGGCCTCGACGTCATCACAACAGAACGAGATGCGCTCTGAACCTTTAACGAGCACGTTGCGAATTGACCGCTCCCAGATTGGAGTTGCTGGCACTGTGCTATGTGACAGACGTCACAGCGCTTTTAGGTATGATGACCCCTTCCTGATCCTCTGTCCTGTGGTTTCCTGAATCACACTGTGCTGACAGTCCGCCGCCGGTAGCTGAGTGGTCAGCGCGACAGACTGTCAAATCCTAAAGGCCCGGGTTCGATTCCCGGCTGGGTCGGAGATTTTCTCCGCTCAGGGACTGGGTGTTGTGTTGTCCTAATCATCATCATTTCATCACCATCGACACGCAAGTCGCCGAAGTGGCGTCAAATAGAAAGACTTGCACCAGGCGAGCGGTCTACCCGACGGGAGGCCCTCGCCATACGCCATTATTATTATTATTATTATTACTGTGCTGACACAGAGAAATTTCTCCGAGTATTCGTGGGATTGTACGTATTGTCACTAGTCGCATCTGAAGCTTTGAAGATATCCGAGACGCTTCGATGTCTGGCTGTGGAGAACTACAAACAAAAAGTTGCGACATTTAGTAATCCATCATGATATGAAAACCAGCAAAAGATACGTATGTACTATATCTGTCTACGTAGTTGTGAACATATAAAAAGATACTGCTAAGTGCAGATATTTCCATATAGACCTTCAAGGAACGTTAAAAAAATTACGAGGATCACTCCAAAAGAAATGCACACTATTTTTTTTTAAATCCATCTTTTATTCTACACGTTTGAAAGTATTAGAGTGTGTAGATACATCCTTTAGGAACAATATTTTCGTTTCTCCATATAATTTCCATCCCTCTCAACTGCCTCACGCCATCTTGGAACCAGCGCCTGTATACCCACACGGTAAAATTCTGGACCAACCTGTTAGAGCCACTGTTTCGCAGCGTGCACAAGGGAGTCGTCATCTTCAAACCTTGTTCCACGAAGAGAGTCTTTCAGTTTCCCAAAGAGATGGTAGTCACATGGAGCCACGTCAGGACTGTAAGGCGGGCGTTTCAGTGTTGTCCATCCGAGTTTTGTGATCGCTTCCATGGTTTTTTGACTGAAATGTGGTCGTGCATTGTCTTGCAACAGCAAAACATCCTGCTTTTTCCGATGTGGTCAAACACGACTCAGTCGAGCTTGAAGTTTCTTCAGTGTCGTCACATATGCATCAGAATTTATGGTGGTCCCACTTGGCATGATGTCCACAAGCAAGAGTCCTTCGGAATCGAAAATCACCGCAGCCACAACTTTTCCAGCAGAAGGTGGGGTTTTGAATTACTTTTCCTTGGGTGAATTTGCTGATACCACTCCGTTGATGGCCTCTTCGTCTCTGGTGAAAAATGATGGAGCCATGTTTCATCACCTGTCACAATTCTTGCAAGAAATTCATCTCCACCATTCTCGTACTGTTCCAAAAGTTCGCTGCATACCGTTTTTCTTGTTTCCTTGTGAGCCACTGTCAACATCCTGGGAACCCACTTGGCACAAACCTTTTTTAACGCCAACACTTTCAGTATTCTGCGAACACTTCCTTTCCGTATCGTGACAATTGGTTCACTGTGAAGCGTCTGTCAGCAGTCACCAATTCGTTAACTCTCTGCACATTGTCTGGAGTGTGTGCAGTACGAGGCCTGCGAGGACAATCCTCAATATTGCCGTGCCCGCTTTCATCACGTAACCTGCTTGCCCACCGACTGACTGTACTGTGATCGACAGCAGCATCTCCATACACCTTTTTTCAACCTCTTGTGGATGTTTCCCACTTTCTCGTTTCCACAGCACAGCAATTCTATGACAGCACGTTGCTTCTGACGAACGTCAAGTGTAGCACCCATCTTGAAGACATGCTGTGACGGCGCCACTCACGGGAACAGGTTGAACTAAATTTGAAAACAAGCGGAAAGGATGTGTTTACACAGTATAAAACTTTCACACATGCAGAATGAAAACTATTTTTACAAAAATAGTGTGCATTTGTTTTGGAGTGACTCTCCCTCGTAATCGAACGTCGCTTACAAGCGAACGTTGACTAAAGAAAAAAATCTAATGAAATGCAATGTGTTATTATGTTTGCCGGCCGTGGTGGCCAAGCGGTTAAAGGCGCTACAGTCTGGAACCGCGCGGCCGCTACGGTCGCAGGTTCGAATCCTGCCTCGGGCATGGATGTGTGTGATGTCCTTAGGTTGGTTAGGTTTAAGTAGTTCTCAGTTCTAGGGGACTGATGACCTTAGCAGTTAAGTCCCACAGTGCTCAGAGCCATTTGGACCATTTTTGTTATTATGTTTGATACATAAATAATAATATGAATATGTGATAGGATATGGGTAACATTGGTAGACAACCTGGAAAACGTTCTCATAATACAGGCTGTTATAATAAGATTCATCCAATTTCACAAGCCGGCCGATGTGGCCGAGCGGTTCTAGGCGCTTCAGTCCGGAACCACGAGGCTGCTACGGTCGCAGGTTCGAATCCTGCCGCGGACATGGATGTGTGTGATGTCCTTAGCTTAGTTAGGTTTAAGTAGTTCTAAGTCTAGGGGACTGATGACCTCCGATGTTAAGTCCCATAGTGCTTAGAGCCATTTGAACCAATTTCACAAGTCTATATCTTCTATATGAATGACGACAGAAACAGGGGGTGAATATTAACTTATGCCTAACGAAGTTGTTATTTTAAAATGAACCATTATATTTTAAATGGGTATATCCATTACATGCAATCACTTCCAACCTTGGGATACTTTTTACTATTACGCTTAGTACAAAAGTTTCATTTAACTTTCGCAAGTATTCAATGCGCATTCTGTCTGACGTAAAAGAAACATCCACACGGTACTCAAACTCCTCTCATACTCTGGCGAGCGTGTATGGCAGTAAACTTCATTCACTGCTGTTGTTATGCAGCGTCGCAATATGCACAAAGTTGTTGGAACGTTAGGCGCCAAGACGAAATGTTTCATAAAACCTCCACAATTTCCACTTAAATAAATCAAATAGTGTCTAGGAACTGCTGGTGCCATAGACGAATATTTTGGTGCAGTACTGTATTCTTGGCGAAAACACCTTTTGCTGCTGTTATCGATTCTACGCATACTGAGTAAAGCTAACAGCACCAGAGAGACCCCCCCCTGGTAACCACATGAAATGACTGGCGCCAAGGTAAACTTTTTATTTCAATGTATAATTAAAATACGCCCCATCTTCTTTCCTTTAGAAGTTCAATATGTGCCAGACTTACCGCTCGTAGAACATCAAGACGGTTAGTAGGGTTCTGCCCACGTACGAGTCAGCACTACAGCATCAACAATTCTGATTGCTTCATTAGTTAGTGCACGAAGGGTAGCAATGTCATTGACTGGTGTTGTGTACACGCGATTTTTGACGTAATCCCACAAAACAGGAATAATGGCACGAAATCGGGAGAGCGCGGGGGCCATGCTATGGGACCATCACGAACCATCCACCTCTAAGGAAATGTGTCATTCAGCAAATCCTGCACGTTCAGACTCCAATGTAAGGGTGCACCATCATTCTGGAAGAAGCTCTTCGATCTGTGATAGCGGGAACTGTTGGAGCACGTCCAGGTAAGCATTTCCCGTTATGGTTTTCTCTGCGAAGAAAAATGGGATCATCAACCTCTCGTGCATTAGATCACACCGCACACTCAGCTTCGGGCTATCGTGGACGTGTTCACGTATGCTGTGTGTGTTTTCGGAGCCCCAAATCCTAATATTGTGGCGATTCACGTTTCTAGAAATGTGAAATGTTGATTCATCTAAAAACAGGCATTTTTCTGGGTAGTCGTTGTCCGCGGAGGATGTCGTCGTAGAATACGAGAATTCATATCACATAGGACGATGGTCTGGCTCCGATGCTCGGAGCATTTCCACTTTGTACGCAGTGAGGCGCAGTCGCTTATGTAACGCTTTATGAACAGTTGATCTTGTTTCCTGCAACTCGCGTGATGCACGACGAATTGACCTCTGAGGGTTGCGTTCAAATGCATCTTGCACTCTGTCAGTACACGCTTAAGACACGGGAGGGCGCACATTCCGAGGAAGGTCTTTGACACTGTCTGTCTCTTTAAAGTTTTTGAACCGCCTCAGTATGCTAGTTTTTGCCGGAGGTGACCTCCCACACTAGCGTCGATAATTCCGCACTACCGTTGTCACAGATTTGGACTCTGCATACCACACGACACATTACTCCTTTTTCTGATCTTTTGCCATTTTGATGCAGTCCAAGCCGAATCCCATTTAACAATAAAAATCTGTAGTATCTTCAAAGATTTTCGGAAATGATAGCGAACCCCTGTAGAGTATATAATTTTGTCTATGACTTTCATGTCGCCATCGAGTACCTGAATGTCTTTGACATCGAAGAATTAATATCGTCTCTCATAATCTCAACATCGATTTTTTTTTATTTTTATTTTTTTAATCCAAGCAACCTCCCTTTTACCTGTTTACTGTGATGATAACTTCTGTGAGTATTTTTTTATTTCGATAACTTATTTATATTCATTTTAAATGATTCTGACTTACAGGGTTATTACAAATGATTGAAGCGATTTCACAGCTCTACAATAACTCTATTATTTGAGATATTTTCACAATGCTTTGCACACACATACAAAAACTCAAAAAGTTTTTTTAGGCATTCACAAATGTTCGATATGTGCCCCTTTAGTGATTCGGCAGACATCAAGCCGATAATCAAGTTCCTCCCACACTCGGCGCAGCATGTCCCCATCAATGAGTTCGAAAGCATCGTTGATGCGAGCTCGCAGTTCTTTCACGTTTCTTGGTAGAGGAGGTTTAAACACTGAATCTTTCACATAACCCCACAGAAAGAAATCGCATGGGGTTAAGTCGGGAGAGCGTGGAGGCCATGACATGAATTGCTAATCATGATCTCCACCACGACCGATCCATCGGTTTTCCAATCTCCTGTTTAAGAAATGCCGAACATCATGATGGAAGTGCGGTGGAGCACCATCCTATGGTACGTTTAGCTCCTTGCTTGCTATATTCGTCGACTTCCGCGGGCTACGCGTGAAACTTGTCCGCACGCGTTCAACCGTTTCTTCGTTCACTGCAGGCCGACCCGTTGATTTCCCCTTACAGAGGCATCCAGAAGCTTTAAACTGCGCATACCATCGCCGAATGGAGTTAGCAGTTGGTGGATCTTCGTCGAACTTCGTCCTGAAGTGTCGTTGCACTGTTATGACTGACTGATGTGAGTGCATTTCAAGCACGACATACGCTTTCTCGGCTCCTGTCCCCATTTTGTCTCACTGCGCTCTCGAGCGCTCTGGCGGCAGAAACCTGAAGTGCGGCTTCAGCCGAACAAAACTTTATGAGTTTTTCTACGTATCTGTAGTGTGTCGTGACCATATGTCAATGAATGGAGCTACAGTGAATTTATGAAATCGCTTGAATCATTTGTAATAACCCTGTATATGTTTTTCACCAGCTGCGACATAGTCGCGAATATGAAAAGTGATCTACTACTGTCAAACATTTTTTATTCCAGTCTTTGATCACAATATCAATTCTTTTGACGATGACCGGTTGCAATCCGTAATGGCCATCCTCAGATCTACAATACAAAAATACATACACCTAGTAGGCAGTATGACTTTCAACACAATACAGCATAATGTATCATAATATAATATCATACACCAGCGAAATGTACAGATAAAATACGGTAAAATGTATCTGCTCTACACCATGTCCTAATGTAATAAGGCCGTAATGGCATCGTCAAAACATAAATATACTCAGCACAGCATCGTCACATAGGTCTAAAATAAGGTGTAGAATAGGCCACATCGTACCCACAGTCAATTTTGCAACTGGCTACTGAAGTACAGTAGCTACCCGAAATCTGTTTGCCTACATCCTACATAGATGTCGCTACTGTGGGCTTAGATGTAGTCATTTACGTAAGAAAAATAATCTGATAAAAACACATTAGGTAGCAGACTTTTAAATATTGATCCCTATTGTTGTTGTAGTCTTCAGTCCTGAGACTGGTTTGATGCAGCTCTCCATGCTACCCTATCCTGCGCAAGCTTCTTCATCTCCCAGTACTTACTGCAACCTACATCCTTCTGAATCTGATTAGTGTATTCATCTCTTGGTCTCCCTCTACGATTTTTACCTTCCACGCTGCCCTATTATAGAAACTAATAGTGATACAGTAAAAGACGAATATAGTTACCCATATAAAATTGTTGAAAGGAAATATATAAAGATAATAGGTCTGACACTTTTATGGTCAATTTACGGTCAAAAGTAAATATACGTAATAAATTGCCTGTAGCAACCTACAAATTACCTATGAAAGATAAAATGTCTATATGACAACTGAAGAAAAGACAGATCATGGATCAGCGCCCTCTGTTGCGTCGGCCGCCAGGATGTTACGTATTCGCGCACCGATCGTAAGAACTTAAGCACTAGAGGGCTTTTCATACATCGTTCTTACGATCGGTGCGCGAATACATGACATCCTGGCGGCCGACCCCGGGATTTAATGCCAGTGTAAGTGAGGTTATATATATATATATATATATATATATATATATATATATATATGCTTATTACCATACTTGATTATTATGTTTCTTTGCTTCCCTAATGTCAGGAATTGCTTTACACATTCCACAAAAAATAAAATAAAATTAGGACGACCAATATTAACTCAAGACTGATCTATGTGGTAATATAAGGAAAAGCAAAAGGGCTTTGAAAATTTTTGCTATGGTAAATTTTGTTTAAATATTTTGAATTGTTTACTTACAATTGTTGAAAGTTTTGATCGCAAGTGTGTATTTTGACCTATCTTGAAATTTATAGCAAATATGAGGAATACGTGTAATGTATATAATTGTTTTTTTTTGCAATAGAACAACATGAAGCTGCAGATTTGTGTGTATAATTGTCGTGTTTAAGTTCTGAACTATCACATATTACACCATCTACAAAAAACTCACTGTGGTTTCAAATATTTTTTGAGGCTCATTCATTGTTAACTAACATTACCACAGAGCAATTAATCAATTGTAGCCCTCTTGTACTTTTAAAATGCGCTCGATAATGAAGGGGATAACTAAAGTTTTCCCCCTTGGTTCCTATTGTCTTTTCAGATTTATCGTTAGTTATCTTTTTGGATTGCTCTACGTACAAAGTCGGCAGAGGACTCGTTTCTCAACCACTCCTTTCCTTTCATGCCCTTCAAGTATTGAAAACCAATGCCACTGAAAGCTGTCCCAAGTCACATCGCAAAGGGAAACATATTTCATCATACAGAAGATGCTATGGAAGTACCGGCCTTACGGAACAAATCGTTGGAGCTAATATAATGCAGATTTATCTCTAAGGCACTCCAACAGAGGTTGGTTCAAATGGCTATGAGCACTATGGGACTTAACATCTGAGGTCATAAGTCCCCTAGAACTTAGAACTACTTAAACCTAACTAACCTAAGGACATCGCACACATCCATGCCCGAGGCAGGATTCGAACCTGCGACCGTAGCGGTCACGCGGTTCCAGACTGTAGCGCCTAGAACCGCTCGGCCACCCCGGCCGGATATTTGGCAGAGAGTATAGATACTCGAAATATATGAGAGTGGCGTTTGGTCGAACACGGAGTGCTGTGATTTGTTGGGAGATACAGAGATGCTTAAAAGGAATTGATTGTTTGATTGCAAGTGGCAACTAAGGGGATAATATATCCCGCGGCAAGAGCTGTTCGTTTGGACTGAAGGGGAGGATTAATTCTTGTTCAACGGCTAGGGGTTTTTCCTTACATTTCTGCGAGGAGGTGGAGTCGGTTGCTGGTGCCGCGAAGGGGAGGGATTGTAGATGTAGATGATACAAAAGAAAGAGTCTAAATTTACCTTACGGACAAGTGGGTGAATTTTTTCAGTCTTGAGTTAAATAGTTATTATAGATAAGGTATTTGAGAGGTAAACGAGATCTCTGTTTATAATGAGATAGTCAGAGATCAACTGGAAATCAGAAATATGTAAAAAAGAAAATTGGGATTGTTTTGTTTCATGTGCAGGGAATCTGGATCCGCCACTCACAGTTGGAGATGAGCTACTACAACAACGGCTTGCTCTGTGGCTAACCTTTGGTGGCTTTCAAAAGTGGATGTTTTAGTGTTAGCCCACGAAAGTGAGTAGTCGTGCTGGAAGGCGTCTTCGTGTAATCCCACAAGTGTGACTGGAAGGACTGGGAAAACGATAGACGCGTTCGAACGAGCTCGAGATATCCTGATACACCGCAGAGCTCAATACAGTATCGAGTGCTGCTCAAAGATTCAAAAAATGGCTCTGAGCACTATGGGACTTAACATCTGAGATCATCAGGCCAAGCGGTTCTAGGCGCTACAGTCTGGAACCGCGCGACCGCTACGGTCGCAGGTTCGAATCCTGCCTCGGGCATGGATGTGTGCGATGTCGTTAGGTTAGTTAGGTTTAAGTACTTCTACGTTCTGGGGGACTGATGACCTCAGAAGTCAAGTCCCATAGTGATCAGAGCCATTTGAACCATTTTGAACCTGTATTTATGAATACCACATGTAAGCATTTTATGGTGATTATGTAAAGCTAACAAAGACGAAAGAATGGTCCTCCAAAAATGTTACTCGACTCTCATCCCAATATTTTTTTCTTTATTGTTATTTCGTCCCCCTCGCCCCATATAGGCGGGAGGGTGGGCTCTCAGCAGTACAATTCTCCGCTCTTCAGTCAAGCGAATTAAAAAATGTACGACGAGAAATACAAACAAAATTTGTGGCTGTTTTGTATTTTAAATTAAAAATGAAAGACTGACAGTTAAAAAACGGAAACACATACATGTT
Organism: Schistocerca serialis cubense; assembly: GCF_023864345.2. Lineage (NCBI taxonomy): Eukaryota > Metazoa > Arthropoda > Insecta > Orthoptera > Acrididae > Schistocerca > Schistocerca serialis. Next base: position 96,117,641 of record NC_064646.1, on the reverse strand, counting down.
AAAACATAACGCAAGAAGGTGAAATTACTCTGATAAAAATAACGAAGGACTACTCTTTCACTTAAAATCAGAAGGACCTGCACTAGTTTCAGAAGTATTGCCGGAGGAGAGAGTATATTCCATAGGTTTGAGGGTGTGGATGGAAAGATGGCAAAACTATGTAGATGAGAGGTAGGAGCTGAGTTAGTGGGAAATACAGCCGATGCACTAGTGTGTCTGGTAGCTAGGGCAGTGGTTGTAAGAGGAAAGGAATGAGGATGGAGATAGGAGCCCTGTTGTGAAGTTCGATAGACGGGGAAGAGTTAAAGTATTAGGAGGGATCTCATTGTCTGGGAGAAGGAGTTGGCTGAAGTTGTGCTGGGATAGGATATGGAGTAGTGTGCAGGTGTCGGGACGGAGGGATGTTTTCTTGAAAGTGTGGCGGCATGCTTTGTGATCAGAGGGGGACAAACTGATTGAGGAGGATTTGGAGGGATCTCTGGGATTCTGGAGTGTAGCGCAGAGGACGAGGAAAGCGGTGTCATCGGCATACTGAAGGAGGTGGACTCTTGGGGGTGGTTTGGGCATATCAGCGGTGTAGAGGCGATAAAGCAGTCGACAACAGAGCTTTGGGGCAGTCCTGCAGTGGGATGGAAGGTGTTATTAATAGTGACAAAGGATGGGTGATTGGATAAGAAGGATGCAATAAGGCCCGTCGTTAACTGGAAATGCGTATGGCTGAAGTTTGAAAAGGAGACCGGAATGCCATACACGGTCGCAGGCTTTTTCTAGGTAGGGGAAGACAAAAATAATGGAATTATGGGAGTTGGGTTGGTGGGATAGGAGATGTGTAAGATGCAGGAGCTGGTCATCAGGGGAGAAGTAAGGACGGAAGTACCACTGGTTAACGGGAAGAAAATGGTTTTGGTTCAAATGTTGATGGATGCGTCGGGAGAGGATGGATTCGAAGGCCTTGGTAAACACTGAGGTGAGGCAGATGGAGCGGTTTGAGGTTTCGGTAAGTAATGCAGACGTGAGCGGGGAAAGTGTTGCGCTTGTTGTGGAGTACTTGTTTTATGTTTTTTGGCGTATTTAATACTATATGTAGTATGTTGTCCGAGTATTGGAAGCTGGATGCCGGGCTGGGGCAGCGGTATTTGTATGTTCAAGGATGGTAGAGAAAAATGAGTAATCAAATTGTGGGTCATCAGGGACGGAGTAGATATCAGACAGATATAATTCAAAATTGTTAGCTCTGCTCGGATTAATACGAATACAATGTTTTGGTTATTTATTAGAGACAATAATAGCTTACTGTGTGAACTGCAAATGAGAATTTCGAGATGAATCCTTAATAAACGAAATAATTAATGTTAAATTGACTGTGGTTGCGATCGCGAGAATAAATAACAGCTGCAAGAGCCGTTGTGGATATAGAACCAACACCCGTCGCTAGATCGCAGGACGAGCTAAAGCCGTCGGCACACGGACCGTGCATCCGAACATTGAGCGTTGAGTCGGCACGGTAGCTCAGCATATTCGGTCAGAGAGCTGGATGGTATCTGTAATAAAAAACTGAGTGAAAGGATCAATAACGAACTTGAAAGGATGTTACGTGACGTCCACAACGACGAAACAAAAGGATCAACAACGAACAAAATGTTAAGAAAAAAGTTGCGTCATTGTCCTGAGTAGAGTTATTTGTACGGGCGGTGGTTCGCGTCTTGAGACTTCCAATTTTTTTTCCCAACATTCCTGTTTTTATTAGGTTCTGATACTTTATTATTAGTTTAATATAAGTATATATTATAATATTTGATGTTATGTAAATATAAGTTCACCTTTCTTTGAGGGGTGACTTTGTCGACTGGCTTAATTACAGGACAGCTTGCGCTACTTGTATAAAGATATTTTGCTCCTTTCCTTTACGCTTCGTAATTCATATGTTGCAAAGAGTCTGCTACTGGGTAGGAACAATGATCAAGTAAGACTGACCTTGGGGTTTTACTAAAATGTGGAAATGGTGAAACAATGTTTATCTTATGCGGAGAAGTGTTCCAAATTTATACCGCACTCTTTGTAACGGAACTTTTCCAAGATTGTGTCCTTATTGATTGGACATGGTACTTTCCTAACCGTGGACGATGGAGGAAATGTGCGTTTTAATAGAGCTAACGTGGGAATTTTACGCGCGCCCGCTGAGTAAACAGTGTGATTTACGAAGTAGAAACATCCCTCAACTGCCGCTGGAGTGCGTTGCGATCGCGTATACCATGTTGAGGGCCCACACACCGTACGCACAAGTCGCATCGTTCCTGAGCGTTCAGCAGCACGTCGGACTCGGCACGCTCAACGTTGACGTTCGACAGCACGGTCCATGTGGCGACGGCTTAAGGCTCCACGATTAGACAGAACCGTGTGAACCATGATTGTGGTCATTTATTCCTTAATGGCTTTGTTTGCCGCCAATAAAACGCAGTCGTTGGGCTGGCCGTTGTCGCCGAGCGGTTCTAGGCGCTACAGACTGGAACCGCGCTACCGCAATGGTCGTAGGTCCGAATCCTGCCTCGGGCATGGATGTGTGTGATGTCCTTAGGTTAGTTGGGTTTAAGTAGTTCTAAGTTCTAGGGGACTGATGACCTCAGAAGTTAAGTCCCATAGTGCTCAGAGCCATTTGAATCATTTTTAATGGCTGTGTTTACATATGATCTGTTCTCTGTAAGATACCGCAGCACGTGTTTTACGGTTATTTTTATGTTTAAAATCCATAATACATTAATAATGCGATGACACATGAAAGATTGGGGTTGGGTTGTTTGGGGAAGGAGACCAGACAGCGTGGTCATCGGTCTCATCGGATTAGGGAAGGATGCGGAAGGGAGTCGGCTGTGCCCTTTCAGAGAAACCATCCCGGCATTTGCCTGGAGTGATTTAGGGAAATCACGGAAAACCTAAATCAGGATGGCCGGACGCGGGATTTAACCGCCGTCCTCCCGAATGCGAGTCCAGTGCCTAACCACTGCGTCACCTCGCTCGGTGACACATGATAGAGATGGACGAACAGAATTCGTTAGATTAAAACTGTGTGCCCGACCGAGACTCGAACTCGGGACCTTTGCCTTTCGCGGGCAAGTGCTCTACCATCTGAGCTACCGAAGCACGACTCACGCCCGGTACTCACAGCTTTACTTCTGCCAGTATCTCGTCTCCTACCTTCCAAACTTTACAGAGGCTCTCCTGCGAAGAAGTAAAGCTGTGAGTACCGGGCGTGAGTCGTGCTTCGGTAGCTCAGATGGTAGAGCACTTGCCCGCGAAAGGCAAAGGTCCCGAGTTCGAGTCTCAGTCGGGCACACAGTTTTAATCTGCCAGGAAGTTTCGTATCAGCGCACACTCCGCTGCAGAGTGAAAATCTCATTCTGGAGAATTCGTTAGCCCGAGATTTGACGATCTGTGAACTGCTCGAACTGCACCAGTAGATAGCCGTGTTGCAGGATTTGGCACCTCACTGTGACTGATCGTGTTGACGAAATGAGAAGATCGTATGGCATTTATTGGCCGGGTTCGCCCGTATTGCAAGTCTTTGTAGTTGACGCCACTTCGGCGACTTGCATGTCAATGCTGAAGGACACACAACACCCAATCCCCTGCCGGGAATCGAACCCGGGCCCCCTTGCGTGGTAGACGGTAATGCTACCGCTGCGCTACCGAGGCGGACATCATGTTCATGGAGTACTGGTTTGTGTCAGCCAACATGCGTGGCTGGTCGTGTTAGCCTCAGCATCACTAAAAGCGTTTCTGGTGTGGCTGGCCTCTCGCCGTCGCGGCACCTCGCTAGCGTGTCTGTTGGTCGCGTTGCAGGTTCGCGGCCGCGGCTGTCGCTGCAGGCGCTGCCGGCCACCGTGAGCGTGCGCGAGGGCGACCGCCTGCGACTGGTGTGCCGCGCGCCCGCCAGGCGGCAGCACCAGCGGCCCCGCCAGCGCCAGCGCCAGCGCCAGCGGCCCGGCTACGGCCGGCGGCCCCGCCGGACGTCGGCGTCGGCGTCGGCGTCGGCGCCCTCCTCCCCCTCCTTCTCCTCCTCCTCCTCCACCGGCGCAGTCAGCTTCTCCTGGTACCGCGACAGGGCGCGCCTGCTGCCGGCGCCGGCGCACTCGCGCGGCAAGGGCGCGCCGACCCACCTCAAGATCCGCAATAAAGCGTAAGTACCCACTGCCCGCTGCCGCCTCTCTAGTCTCTTATGGTTCTGCTCTCTGACAAAGTTGATAGTAGGACGGGTTTTCGTAATAGTGCGAATCTGCACGATAGCTTCGTAAATGGGAACGTTATTAAGCACATGAACGATGATCTTCGCCTATTAACAGGTGTCACAAACGGGTTTAAAGCATTGCATTGTTTTCTATACAGGGTGGTCCATTGATCGTGAACGGGCCAAATACTCACGAAATAACCGTCAAACGAAAAAGCTACAAAGAACGAAACTTGTCTAGCTTGAAGGGGGCAACCAGATGGCGCTATGGTTGGCGCGCTAGATGGCGCTGCCATAGGTCAAACGGATATCAACTGCGTTTTTTAAAATACGAACCCACATTTTTTATTACGTATTCGTGCAGTACGTAACGAAATATGATTGTTCTAGTTGGACAACTTTTTTCGCTTTGTGATAGATGGCGCTGTAATAGTCACAAACATATGGCTCACAATTTTAGACGAACAGTTGGTAACAGATACGTTTTTTAAATTAAAACACAGAACGTAGGTGCGTTTGAACATTTTACTTCGGTTGTTCCAATGTACCTTTGTGGAATTATCATTTCTGAAATCGCATGCTGTTACAGCGTGATTACCTGTAAATACCACATTAATGCAATAAATACTCAAAATTATGTCTGTCAATCTCAATGCATTTGGCAATACGCGTGTCGGGGAATGAAGACTCCTACGCCATCTGTTGGTGTTCTGTTAGTTCATGGTAAACAGTTGCAGCGGTGTCACTGTCTCTAACACTGGCTACGAAATCGTCCATGAACACTGACTTGTTTACAAGTCCTGAGGATAGTGGATATTTTTCACTATTTAGTACTGCTAGCTCCCTTATGGCAGCTGACAACAGGAATGGGCTTGGTGTAAGTCCAAATGGCAAACGTTTGAAGCGATATGTAATCACGTCATTTGTGGTCATGTAGGCACCACTTCCAGCTTGCTCAACACGATACCAAAGGAACCTCGTGAGGTCTCTGTCTTCTTCTTTCAACGTTAACTGCAGGAAAGCTTGGTCCACATCACACACTAATCCCACTGGAAGTGTGCGGAATCGTAGTAAGATTGCTAGAATATCCGGAAGTAAATTTGGTCCCTTTTCGAGGGCATCATTCAGCGATAGAGACTCTGGCTCATGTGAGGATGCATCGAAGACTATTCTATACTTCACACTTCCACTGATGCATTTCTTCACAATGTGGTGTGGCAGGTAGAAAGTGTTTTCAGTAGTACAGTCCTCAGGTGCTACCTCTACCTGGTTCTTCTCAATATATTTCGACATGGTCTCGTGGTAAATGACCTTCAGCTCTTCATTCCCTCGCAGCTTGTTTTGTAAGGAGCGAAGACGCGCTTCAGCAGTTGTTCGGTTGCAGGAGAGAGGCATATCCTTCTTTCGAGGCAGAGATACAACTCTGCGGCCAGATTCCACACAGTATGATTCTCGGAATTCCTGATAAATGGGGTGGTCCATGGGTTTTAATGCTCGCTCTTGATGTTCTGTTATCCCGATTGTCTCCAGGTCCCAAAATCGGCGCACTGACTCATCAGATATATCACTGCAGCTGCCCTGAATAAAGTTGACAGTTGCTCTGTTGACGGTGGTGCTAGATCTGTTTCCACTGAGAACATATCCAAAGATTGTTGGGAGAAGAACCAATGATGGTGATACCTTGATTGGTTGTTCCAAAGTCACGATTCTCCAGTAGTAATCAGCTCCAATCAGGATCTCAATAGGTAGATCTTCAGTGTCTCCTTTAGGATCTGCGAGTGGTGTACCACCCCTCAAGGCCATATCTCCTACATCTTGTGGCACTGTTGGTTGCTGTGAAAAATTATTTGTGCTTTCAAAGGCTGTTACTGATATGTGGGAATTAGTGGAGCACCCCATCATATTAAACTGCACCTTCTTCCTTGAGAGTGATGAATTGTAACTGGATTCGAAAGTAGTTATCTCGAGAGTAGTGCTTCCAATGACACTTAGTTGGAGAGATTCGATCAGTGAATGGTGAATGAAACTCGATTGACTCCCTGTGTCCAGGATGGCACGTGTCTGTTTGCTCTTACCAGTGGGTCCTGTGATACTCACACGAGCAGTCTGCAGGTATGTGAAGTTAGAAGTCATAGTTTCAATTTTATTTACTGTTGTGATATGGCTACTGCAGATAGAAATGTGATGCTCCCCCTTACATTTCGCACAGGACGCCTTTCCCCGTTTGAAACACTGATTTCTGTTGTGGCCACGTCTCAGGCATAGAAAGCAACGGTTCATTGTCTTGAGGGCGTCGATTCTTGCCTGCAAGCTTACAATCTTTTGGCAGTGTTGGCCCCAGTGCCCTCTTTCGCCGCAATACACACAGAAGGGCTCTGAATTCTGTTGTTTCTTCTTGTCCCTCTTCGTTTTAACCTTTACGTGGAAGGCAGATGCTGTTGGTACGTAATTTTCGTGTGGTACAGTATCTCCACGAATTTTGCGTGTGTTGATAGCTCCTTCCACCTCTTCATTTAAGAACTCCATAAGGTGGGTGAGGTTCCCTTCTTCAATCTTTTGCCTTCGGGCATGAACAAGCCAATTTTTGCAAATTTCTTCAGGAAAGGCTCGAAGAAGTTTGGGTGCAAGCACTCTCCCATAAGAATCGACATTTTCTCCTAGTGCTCGTAGTGCTTGGATGCGCTTATGGCACTCAATGTAGGTGGAATTGAGAGCCTCTGGACTGCCTGAAGTCGAAGTGTTAAGATTCTCCAAGAAATCCAGGTGACTTTGGATAATTCTGTTCTTATCCCCATATTTGGATTTCAAAATTTGCTTAGTCTGCTCATATGTATCAGCTGTAACAGCAATGCCATCGACCAAGTCCTTAGGTTCCCCATCAAGGTAACCACGGAGGAATACATGCTTGTTCATTGTTGACACCATCGGATTCTCGTCTATGGAAGCTGTGAATTGTTCCCAAAATCGAGGCCAAGCTTCTATATTCCCTGAGAATGCGTGCAGTTTGATAGTAGGCAATTTTATGTCCATACAGGCGTGTTGTTGAGCCGCTGACGTCACGTTTCTGTCTCCTGAGCGCGCTCCTCCTAGAAGGCCTTTCGCCTTTCGGAGGGCGCGTTTGCATTTATCAGTATATTCCTCACAAGCTTCCGTGTCGGCTTCGTATTCAGAGTCATCCAGCAAGTCCTGTATTGTATCGTTGAGTCTGGTCAACTCTTCTAATGTTTCTTGTAGGCGTTCCTGGAAGTGTTCTACTTCTTCTGCAGCTGTAGAACCATCGAAGGCGTTTATTTGGCTGACGAAACGCGTCGCATTCGATCGCAAGGTCGTCCGCTTCCGGCGCAGCCTCCCCAAGTTCGTAGCTACTGCTTCTGCCATGGTGAGTTGGTGGTTTTGCTTTCTGTCGCGAGAGTGCGTTCAAGGTCAAGACACCCCGTCAGTTGGATGCTATCGCTAAGGGATGGCGCTGTCCTGGAGTGTGAACCGTTAGCAGCCCCTAGTGATGTTTGTAGTTCTCAAGAGATGGCGCGGCCGTGCAGTTTTCAACCTCCGCGACCTTTAGTAGTGGTCGCTGTTGCTAACAGATGGCGCTGCAGTCTACCAATACTTCAGCAAGTCCCCTTTGTGCTTTGCAAATAATACGCCAACTGCCCTCTATTGCTCTGCCACCAACAAACATGCACCAAGTAACATCACATACAAATCAATCGCCTCGCAGTGTCCTTTGCTACAGTTTCAGAGCAATGCCGCAACTTATCTGTGTGAGCTGAACGTGGCGTGACGTGACCGGATTTTGAGATTGAAGTCGCTCAAAACCTGCTCCGCCGGCGTCGAGTCCTCTTTAATGTGTAGTAGCACTCTATCTCTTCATGTTCTCCCGGGTTTCGGCACCAAAATGTTGCTACACACTAGTGAAATCAAGGACACAGTAAAACTTCTGCTCACACACACCTTTATTCTCACACGTCCATTTTACAGTTATCGTAGAAATTAGTGGTGGGCAGGAAATCGCGTATCTGTTAGAAATCACAGTGACTGAGAAGTCACAGATATCACAGTAGCAACTTTACAGAATCTAACTGCGATTTCAGTCACAGTTAGCAGTCGCAAGTAGTATTTCACATTGAAAGACGTGAGCCATCTATTGGTCGAATTTAGCACTGCTTTCTGCGATTTCAGTGACAAGTCGCAACTAAGAGTCGCAAGTAGCAACTAAAAAGCGCGGTTAACAGTGGCATCTGTTGGCCGAAGTTCGTACTACGTCCATCTCTGCGGTACGCTATGGAGTCTAACTGCGATTTCCGTGACAAGTCGCAACTAAGAGTCGCAAGTAGCAACTAGAAAGCGCGGTTAACAGTGCCATCTGTGGGTCAAAGTTCGTACTGCGTCCATCTCTGCGATACGCTATGGAGTCTAACTGCGATTTCCGTGACAAGTCGCAACTAAGAGTCGCAAGTAGCAACTAGAAAGCGCGGTTAACAGTGCCATCTGTGGGTCAAAGTTCGTACTACGTCCATCTCTGCGGTACGCTATGGAGTCTAACTGCGATTTCCGTGACAAGTCGCAACTAAGAGTCGCAAGTAGCAACTAGAAAGCGCGGTTAACAGTGCCATCTGTGGGTCAAAGTTCGTACTACGTCCATCTCTGCGATACGCTATGGAGTCTAACTGCGATTTCCGTGACAAGTCGCAACTAAGAGTCACAAGTAGCAACTAAAAAGCGCAGTTAGCACTGCCATCTGCTGAGCAAAGTTCATACTACGCTATTCGCTACCGAGTCAAACTGCGATTTCTGTGACAAATCGCAACTAAGAGTCGCAAGTAGCAACTAAAAAGCGCAGTTAACATACTTCTCCTAGTGTCATCTGTTGACCGACGTATGTACGTTGTGAGAGCCTTGTGCCTCACGAGATCGATGTGCTGTGTGTGCATGTGAAGAGTTTATTTCAATAGTGGTACAAGTCCATTTTTGTTAATTTTGAGATATAGAGTCGTAAAGTTAAATGAGTGCTGAAAAATCTGCAGTTGAGATACCAGAAATATTCACCATATGGCTTCTTGCTAGAGATGAGCCTTTATTTATGTTTATTTGGATCACTAATTTCAGAAGCATTATAGACAGAAAAATGTAGGTAATGGACTTGTACCACTATTGAAATAAGCTCTTCATATTATATGACGACATGCACATTCAGCATCAGTTATGGTTGGTCAAATACTGCTGTGACTCTGAATGTATTATATTAATAAGAAGCGACATTGCCTTTTTCTCCTGAAAATATCGAGTAACGTAACAAATGTGTTTGATTCTGCTTCCAATATGACAGTTTTCGTTAATACTCCACATGCCTACAGGACTTTGCAATGTTAACACAGCAGAACTCAGACATCTGTATAAGTGTAGAGAAATGAAAACAGTCATATGAATGCCTCACAGTTCAAGACTCGGGAGAAAAGTTTTACACCTGGTGTTCTACATGGCAACTTCACACACAAGAACTTTTTACCGACACTACTACCACCTACATAAGTAAGCTTTTCCTGTGTCACTTTCAAGTAATGCACTTAAGCTATTCCTGATTTAACTGGAAGATCTGTACTTCCCACTTTCATATCAACAGCCTCAAAATGCATATTGTAGACTTCAGGATATGTTACAGGTCAGTGTCACACCAAGATTGTGGAGAAAGGGGGGGGGGGGGCGGCATGTCACTCTCCAACAAGTGTTTACCAATAAATAAGTGGCGGAAAATTACAGGTATAGGACGGCTTAACATGTGGAAAATGAGATTTTTATTATTCACTCAATGTATTTAACATTTATTATTCCTTTAAAATCGCACAACAACTTCAATAAAACATTTTAATCAGTCATACACTTATTTCATAATTATTTCACTTTTAAACTGCAAATCCTCTAAGAGCTGTCTTGAATCTTCACGAGTCTCTCTCAACAGCCTTGATGTGGATAGATATGTACAGCAACCAGTAATCAGTCAGAACTGCGTCTGCAAAAACACAAGGATTATTAAACAATTTTTGCTGTCACTAATTACTAGCAATATAATTGACAGAGTAGATTGCTAATATTTGCTATATCACATTCGCAAGAACGATCTCACTGAAGTAATTAAGTCCATCAAAACGCTTAGAAACTAACCTCTCGTCTGACGAAAACGGTCTAAAGACTGGCAATTTCTTCAGATCTGTTGACAATGATATTTTGAGCTATCACTTTACTGAGTGACTGAAATGCAGTTCAGGTACCTGTGAACGTAACAATATGTTAGAATTCATTTTCTAAACACGAACTATTAGGTACTGTACGGCTACTTACATATAAATTATACAATTAATATTTTCACAGTTGTTTCTTTAACACAAAATTAAAGCCAACGGAAGAATAAACGTAAAACATACTTACCAATGACAGGTTTGTTGAGATGCAATTTTCTGTGTGGACAGATGTAACTTTTTCATACGGTGGTACGTCGCAGCAATCGCAGGAGTCACAGAAATCGCAGAAGTAGCAGAAGTCACAGAAATCGCAGAAGTAGCAGAAATCGCAGAAGTCGCAGAAATCGCGGAAGTAGCAGAAGTAGCAGTGGCGGAGGGATACGCGACTTAGGTTCCTTAACTGCGACTCTTAACTGCGACAATTCACAGTTAAGAATAACAGATACTGAAAAGTAGCATTCACAGAAATCACTGATATCGGAAAATCGCAGTTTAGCCCATCACTAGTAGAAATATATCCGCTGCAGAGGGCAGCACAATGTACAGACTTAACAGAACACCAACAGATGGCGTAGGAGTCTTCATTCCCCGACAACGCGTAACGATATTCCTCTCAACAGTGAGTAGTTCACCTTCCGTAATGTTCGCACACGCATTGACAATGCGCTGACGCATGTTGTCAGGAGTTGTCGGTGGATCACGATACCAAATATTCTTCAACTTTCCCCACAGAAAGAAATTCCGGGACGTCAGATCCGGTGAACGTGCGGGCCGTGTTATGGTGCTTCGACGACCAATCCACCTCTCATGAAATATGCTATTCAATACTGCTTCAACCGCACGCCAGCTATGTGCCAGACATGCATCATGTTGGAAGTACATCGCCATTCTGTCGTGCAGTGAAACATCTTGTAGTGACATCGATAGAACATTACGTAAGAAATCAGGATACATTGCGCCATTTAGATTGCCATCGATAAAAAGGGGGCCAATTATCCTTCCTCCCATAATGCCGCACCATACATTAAACCGCCAAGGTCACTGATGTTCCACTTGTCGCAGCCATCGTGCATTTTCCGTTGCCCAATAGTGCATATTATGCCGGTTTATGTTACCGCGCCACGCGGGACTAGCCGAGCGGTTTAAGGCGCTGCAGTCATAGACTGTGCTGCTGGTCCCGGCGGAGGTTCGAGTCCTCCCTCGGGCATGGGTGTGTGTGTTTGTCCTTAGGATAATTTAGATTAAGTAGTGTGTAAGCTTAGGGGCTGATGACCTTAGCAGTTAAGTCCCATAAGATTTCACACACATTTGAACATTTTTTACGTTTCCGCTGTTGGTGAATGACGCTTCGTCGCTAAATAGAACGCGTGCAAAAAATTCGCCATCGTCCCGTAATTTCTCTTGTGCCCAGTGGCAGAACTGTACACGACGTTCAAAGTCGTCGCTACGCAATTCCTGGTGCATAGAAATATGGTACGGGTGCAATCGATGTTGATGTAGCATTCTCAACACCGACGTTTTTGAGATGCCCGATTCTCGCGTAGTTTGTCTGCTACTGATGTGCGGATTAGCCGCGACAGCAGCTAAAAGACCTACTTGGGCATCATCATTTGGTGCAGGTCGTGGTTGACGTTTCATATGTTTCTGAACACTTCCTGTCTCCTTAAATAACGTAACCATCCGGCGAACGGTCCGGACACTTGGATGAAGTCGTCCAGAATACCGAGCAACATACATAGCACACGCCAGTTGGGCATTTTGATCACAACAGCCACACATTAACACGATATCGACCTTTTTCGCAATTGGTAAACGGTTCATTTTAACAGGGGTAGTGTATCACGAAGCAGATACCGTCCGCACTGGCGGAATGTTACGTGATACCACGTACTTATACGTTTGTGCCTATTACAGTGCCATCTATCACAAAGCGAAAAAAGTGGTCCAACTAAAACATTCATATTTCTTTACATACTACACAAATACGTAATAAAAAATGGGGATTCCTATTTTTTTTAAAAAAAACGCAGTTGATGTATGGCAGCGCCATCTAGCGGGCGAACCACAGCGCCATCTGGTTTCCCCTTCAAGCTAGATGAGTTTCGTTCTTTGTAGTTTTTTCGTTTGATGCTTATTTCGTGAGATATTTGGCCCGGTCACTATCAATGGACCACCTGTATATCGTGATCAAGAATGGTGGCAACGACATTCGCTTGAGATGACCCGGCCGTTACTTTTACAACTGGTGACCTCGTCCCTGTGTTGGTAATGTGCTGGTAGATGCCGACAGTGTACCCTTCAGCATTTTACGTCAAACGAGAGAAATACAAGAGCATCTGAGTTAGAGACAGCTTCTTAGCAGCGTGTAGGGTCCCTTCCGCAGTGATGACGGCGGCGAAGTGTCATGGCATCGACTTCACCAGACACTGATGGAATTGGGAGCTGACCGCTCAACATCCACCCGCAATTCACGGAAGTCTTGTCTATGATGGTGCTATAGGTTTGAGTGCAAGTGGCAGGGACCTCGCATAGAGAGGCGATAAGGAACAAGGGCTGGGAGGAAGAGGCGGCATACAAGTACCAACACGCTTGGAAGGGTCATGTTAGCTGCCCGCTATGCTGCTGATGTTACAGGACACTTAGTGCGTTGTAGGCAAAGAAACAGGTGCATATGATTGGACACTTGTTCTTAAATTAACGACGGTAGCAGACTTGTCAACGACCACATTTCATTTAAGGGCATTAGTATGTAAACAAGTACAAAGAAAAAACAGAATTTTTAAATTTTTTTCTTAAAAGTTCTCTGTACTTTTCTGCATAAGATAAAGTTGTCTTCGAGGAAACTGCACCGGACAAAGCCAGAAAACTAGAGGAATTAAAAGTGTATGCACACATGACGACGCGACAATGTGACACAGACAGCTCTGTCAGAAATGCAATTTTGTTCTCACTTGTTTGTTTTTATGGCTTTTAGTCCCATATTTCTTAGTGCACTAGATTGTGACAAGTAATTACACTGCAGGACTCAAAACCCAGATGAAAGTTTTAACAACTGTATACGGGAACTGATACCAAAAACTGTCCTGGTTGGACTAAATACTTTGAAAATAGGTGTCCTGGATGCTGTGCTACGCTTCAGTCGTGGTGCAGTGTCAAGGTTTAAGGTTATCGAATTGATGAGAGTGCCTGTTGGACTAAATATGCAAAGCATTTTAACTGGCGTTGACCCCTGGCAACTATTTGAAGAAGAGAAATCAGTGTTGGGAGCCAATCAAACAAGCAAGCTTTAATTTTAATTTACCGGATGTTCACTTTTTGGATGTTCTGGTACACATGGGTTAAAAACTGTAAAAGACAGAAGGCTGAAATTTTGTATATTCTCTTAAAACATACTTAATTAAAAAGTAGGCTATTATTACGACTGAAATTTGAAAATTAAAGACTTTTTAGATAAAAACTATAATTACTGGCATTTTTATAATCACTATTAAAAAATTGAGCAACATCTTTTAAAAGCCTACTGTAAACATAATTGTGTAAAGAACTCCCAGAAAAATATCAAGCTCTACTTAGTTTTTATTTCTATATACGTGATTGTATGCTGTACATAAAATAATTAACATGCTTTATTTCTGTTGCAACACGAAATGCAATTAAGAAATGGGTGTGAGACCAAAACATGTGGTTCATATACCAAAGTGTTTCCACCAGATCTGTTAAAAGACTGCAAACATCACAAGGGCTTACAGCTCTTATTCTTTGAGCTACACTAATTAGAAAACTGACAAATTTTTCCAGATTTCCCCTAGTGTTCACGAACCAGCTCCCTTAACGTGAACCACCCATCAAGAACACTGCTGTGTTAGAAAGTGGAGCGCATAGCCTCCGGTCGTTTCCGTCACGTGGTGACGTGCGGACTTACGAGCGTTCTCGCTGCTACCTCTTTATCACACAACATTGTACTGAAATATTTGCGCACCACAAAACTAGGGAAAGTTTTTCGTAATCAGGCACGTTTGATTACGCGGAATGTCAGTATATTAATGTCGGAAGAGGCAAGCAAGGAAGCAAAAATCTGATTAAAAGGTGTACTTGAGAGGGTTGCAGGAACTGCCAGTTATTCTAATTCCACAACAAAGAGAATAAAAAAGGAGGGTGTTGGGGGATGTAGATACCAGTAATGCCCCAAGCTTCATTACTGCACGAAAGCTGCACAAGGAGAAGAATTTTTTATTTTTTGATAATAATACCAAACAGGGTATCACACGTGCCCGTTTTTCTTTATTTTACACTGGCAGTATCGTAGTAGGCAACATTGTCCACGGTGCTACATTTCTGACCCATTTTTAGTTTTGCGAGATTTTATTCTAGCAGTGGATGGTCGGACTTATTTTACTTTGAATCTTTGCTTACGTGACCATGCCTTTTGAGCACTCTAGTGAGAAAGTATCGAGTTTTAACGTCCATATTTGTCGAACTACTGGCCGTACTGACGTAAACTGTTAATACGATTCATTTCATACTAGCTAGCTGTAGGAATATGGTCGAATTAAATCGGGTGATGCTGAGGGTATTAGATTAGCAAATGAGACACTTAAAGTAGTATATTCTGAGGCAGCAAGGAATCAGCAACTTAGTATTGGAGGGCAGCGTGGAGGGTAAAAATCGTAGAGGGAGACCAAGAGATGAATACACTAACCAGATTCAGAAGGATGTAGGCTGCAGTGGGTACTAGGAGATGAAGAAGCTTGCACAGGATAGAGTAGCATGGAGAGCTCAGGACCGAAGACCACAATAACAACAACAGCTGTAGCTACTAAATTACACGAGATATGCGTTTATGCATGGGCTCCATCTGTCGAGCTGCACCTCCCCTATTGCAGTGTAGTCGTTCACGACGGAGTCTCTCTCACCCACTACAGCAGTCCCTCTCCTACCTCGCCGTCTGTGCAGATACGGATCATATTATTTTCTGTTTACTCCACAACTCTTGATGGTCGACGCCGTCCGCTGATACCAGAAACTACGACACGCGAAAAGCCCAGTTTGCTTAAAAATAAATAAAAGAGAGACAGAGAATAGCCAGTACCATGCATCTTCCTCATCCTACATTCTACTTTTACTCTGACAGTCAGTACAGGATCCCGAAAATCCGACGACATCGCGTTACTTCACACGCTGAACTATTTCATTTGCAATCCATTCGAGTACTTCTCTCCATCGCAACAGCTGTCATTAATCCGATTGATGATGAGTGTATAACCTACTGAAAAGTAAACTGTAGCCTTCCTCCACAAAACCATTTTGCACATTTTACATACATTGACGAAATCACTCGCATTAGAGCGCCAAAAGGTCCCAAATAATTTATTACACGGTAGTACTATTATAGTAGGAAAACATAAAATGACACTCTAATTAAGAAATGACTTTTCGGCCAACTTTGTGCGGTAACAGAGCCACTTGGGATATAGCGACAGAATGAATTAGCAACGTCGTCGGAACTCAAAATACACTACTGCCCATTAAAATTGCTACACCACGAAGACGACGATCTACAGACGCGGAATTTAGCAGACAGGAAGAAGATGCTGTCATATGCAAATGATTAGCTTTTCAGAGCATGCACACAAGGTTGGCGTCGGTGGTGACGCCTACAACGTGCTGACATCAGGAAAGTTCCAACCGATTTCTCATACACAAACAGCAGTTGTTCGGCGTTGCCTGGTGAAACGCTGTTGTTGTGCCTCGTGTAATGAGGAGAAATGCGTACCATCTCGTTTCAGACTTTGATAAAGGTCGGATTGTAGACTATCGCGATTGCGGTTTATTGTATCGCGACATTGCTGCTCGCGTTGGTCGAGATCCAATGACTGTTAGCAGAATATGGAATCGGTGGATTCAGGAGGGTAATACGGAATGTCGTGCTGGATCCCAACGGCCTCGTATCACTAGCAGTCGAGATGACAGGCATCTTATCCGCATGGCTGTGACGGATCGTGCAGCCACGTTTCGATCCCTGAGTCACCAGATTGGGACGTTTACAAGACAACAACCATCTGCACGAACAGTTCGACGACATTTGCAGCAGCATGGACTATCAGCTCGGCGACCGTGGCTGCGGTTACCCTTGACGCTGCATTACAGACAGGAGCGCCTGCGATGATGAACTCGACGACGGACCTGGGTGTACGAATGGCAAAACGTCATTTTTTCGGATGAATCTATGTTCTGTTTACAGCATCATGATGGTCGCATCCGTGTTTGGCAACATCGCAGTGAACACACATTCGAAGGGTGTATTCGTCATCACCATACTGGCGTATCGCCCGGCGTGATGGTATGGGGTGCCAATGGTTACACGTCTCCGTCACGTCTTGTTCGCATTGACGGCACTTTGAATAGTGGACGTTACATTTCAGATGTGTTACGACCCGTGGCTCTACCTTCATTCGATCCCTGCGAAACCCTACATTGCAGTAGGATAATGCACGACCTCATGTTGCAGGCCCTGTCGGGCGTTTCTGGGTACAGAAAATGTTCGACTGATGCCCTGGCCAGTACATTCTCCATATCTCTCACCAATTGAAAACATCTGGTCAATGGTGGCCGAACAACTGGCTCGTCACAATATGCCAGTCACTATTCTTGATGAACTGTGGTATCGTGTTGAATCTGCATGGGCAGCTGTACCTCTACACGCCATCCAAACTCTGTTTGACTCAATGCCCAGGCGTATCAAGGCCGTTATTATGGCCAGAGGTGGTTGTTCTGGGTACTGATTTCTCAGGATCTATGCACCCAAATTGCGTGAAAATGTAACCACAAGTCAGTTCTAGTATAATATAGTTGTCCAATGAATACCCGTTTACCGTCTGCATTTCTTCTTGGTGCAGCAATTTTAATGGCCAGTAGTGTAACTATTCATGGTGTATAGTGGGCGCATGCAAAACCTGATACTAAGTCAAGGGTCTTCGTACCCAGAAAATTTGCTGTGAGCGCACGAAAGGCTGTTTATCTAATCTGCTTTCCCGCAGCTAACAACTGTTAAGTAAAAGCAGGATTGAGAGACAATCTCCGCTCATTCCAAATTAATAATGTAGGTGTAGACCAGATGTGGCTTGAATTCAAAGAAGTAGTATCGGCAGCAATTGAGAGATTTATAGCAAATAAATTAACAAACGACGGGGCTGATCCTCCTTGGTACACAAAACGGATTAGAACGCTGTTGCAGAAACAACGAAACAAACGTGCCAAATTTAAACAGACGCAAAATCCCCAGGATTAGTGATCTTTTACAGAAGTTCGAAATTTAGCGCGAACTTCAATGCGAGATGCTTATAACAGTTTCAACAACGAAACTGTCTCCAAACTTGGTAGAAAATCCAAATAGATTCTGGTCGTATGTGAAGTATGTTAGCGGCAAGAAACAATCAATGCTTTCTATGCACGATGGCAATGTAGATATTATCGAGAACAGTGCTGCCAAAGCAGAGTTATTAAACACTACCGAAATGCCTTCGCAAAAAGAAGACAAAGTGAATATTCCAGAATCTGAATCAAGAACAGCTGCCAACATGAGTAACGTAGAAGTAAATATCCTCGGAGTAGTGAAGCAACTTAAATCACTTAATAACAGCAAGTCTTCTGGTCCAGACTGTATATCAATTAGGTTCCTTTCGGAGTATGTTGATGCATTAGTCCACACTTCACAATCATATATAACAGCTCGCTCGACCAAAGATCTGCACCCAAACACTGGAAAGTTGCACACGTCACACCAATATTCAAGAAATATAGTAGGAGTAATCCACTAAATTAAAGGCCCATATCGCTAACGTCGATATGCAACAAGATTTTGGAACGTATATTGTGTTCAAACATTATGAATTACCTCGAAGAAAACTGTCTATTGACGCACAAAAAGTGGTTCAACTGGCTCTGAGCACTATGGGACTTAACATCTGGGGTCATCAGTCCCCTAGACTTAGAACTACTTAAACCTAACTAACCTTAGGACATCACACACATCCATGCCCAAGGCAGGATTCAAAGCTGTGACCGTAGCAGCAGCGCGGTTCCGGACTGCAGCGCCTAGAACCTCTCGGCCACAACGGCCGGCCCAGAGACTGCCTTTTATTGGCGGGACACTTAGAAAATGTAACAAATCTACTAAGGAGACTGCCTACACTACACTTGTCCGTACTCTTTTAGAATACTGCTGCACGGTGTGGGATCCTTACCAGATTGGACTGATGGAGAATATCGCAAAAGTTCAAAGAAGGGCAGCACGTTTCGTATTATCACGAAATATGGGAGAGAGTGTCAGAGAAATGATATAGGATTTGGGGTGGACATCATTAAAAGAAAAGCGTTTTTCGTTGCGACGGAATCTTCTCACGAAATTCCAATCACCAACTCTCTCCTCCGAATGCGAAAATACACTCCTGGAAATGGAAAAAAGAACACATTGACACCGGTGTGTCAGACCCACCATACTTGCTCCGGACATTGCGAGAGGGCTGTACAAGCAATGATCACACGCACGCCACAGCGGACGCACCAGGAACCGCGGTGTTGGCCGTCGAATGGCGCTAGCTGCGCAGCATTTGTGCACCGCCGCCGTCAGTGTCAGCGTTTGCCGTGGCATACGGAGCTCCATCGCAGTCTTTAACACTGGTAGCATGCCGCGACAGCGTGGACGTGAACCGTATGTGCAGCTGACGGACTTTGAGCGAGGGCGTATAGTGGGCATGCGGGAGGCCGGGTGGACGTACCGCCGAATTGCTCAACACGTGGGGCGTGAGGTCTCCACAGTACATCGATGTTGTCGCCAGTGGTCGGCGGAAGGTGCACGTGCCCGTCGACCTGGGACCGGACCGCAGCGACGCACGGATGCACGCCAAGACCGTAGGATCCTACGCAGTGCCGTAGGGGACCGCACCGCCACTTCCCAGCAAATTAGGGACACTGTTGCTCCTGGGGTATCGGCGAGGACCATTCGCAACCGTCTCCATGAAGCTGGGCTACGGTCCCGCACACCGTTAGGCCGTCTTCCGCTCACTCCCCAACATCGTGCAGCCCGCCTCCAGTGGTGTCGCGACAGGCGTGAATGGAGGGACGAATGGAGACGTGTCGTCTTCAGCGATGAGAGTCGCTTCTGCCTTGGTGCCAATGATGGTCGTATGCGTGTTTGGCGCCGTGCAGGTGAGCGCCACAATCAGGACTGCATACGACCGAGGCACACAGGGCCAACACCCGGCATCATGGTGTGGGGAGCGATCTCCTACACTGGCCGTACACCACTGGTGATCGTCGAGGGGACACTGAATAGTGCACGGTACATCCAAACCGTCATCGAACCCATCGTTCTACCATTCCTAGACCGGCAAGGGAACTTGCTGTTCCAACAGGACAATGCACGTCCGCATGTATCCCGTGCCACCCAACGTGCTCTAGAAGGTGTAAGTCAACTACCCTGGCCAGCAAGATCTCCGGATCTGTCCCCCATTGAGCATGTTTGGGACTGGATGAAGCGTCGTCTCACGCGGTCTGCACGTCCAGCACGAACGCTGGTCCAACTGAGGCGCCAGGTGGAAATGGCATGGCAAGCCGTTCCACAGGACTACATCCAGCATCTCTACGATCGTCTCCATGGGAGAATAGCAGCCTGCATTGCTGCGAAAGGTGGATATACACTGTACTAGTGCCGACATTGTGCATGCTCTGTTGCCTGTGTCTATGTGCCTGTGGTTCTGTCAGTGTGATCATGTGATGTATCTGACCCCAGGAATGTGTCAATAAAGTTTCCCCTTCCTGGGACAATGAATTCACGGTGTTCTTATTTCAATTTCCAGGAGTGTATTTTGTTGACACCGATCTACATGGGGAGAAACGATCACCACGATAAAATAAGGGAAATCAGAGCTCATACGGAAAGATATAGTTGTTCGTTCTTTCCACGCGCTATACGAGCTTTGAATAATAGAGAATTGTGAAGATGGTTTGATGAACCCTCTGCCAGGCACATTAGCATTTGAAACTTGCCCATGCAGCCAGCAAACCACAGGGAAAAGTCATATTACAATTGGTTTTGACTATTTTGGTAGAAATTATTTATGTCTTACCCTCGTATCATTATACGATGTAACATGGGATTAACAAATGACCAACGTTAATTACTATATATCTAAATTAACAATAAAATGCTCTTCGCATCTGGTGTGAGAACTGCTTTCACAACTTTCGGATAGAGAACTGAATATTTGTGCAGGTGTATTAATACCATTTAGACAGAATAAGAGAATAGTGTATATTAACCAGAATTGTGTGTTACAGCCACACATGTAGTTACATACGTATTCAAACGGGTATACGTAGGAGGTACATAGTGACATACATCTGGAAGTTGACCGTTCCATTTTTTGCAGAGTATTACGTAGGGGTATAGTCAGCTAATTGAGTCTGGGTCTTCCCCTCGCATTCTAAGTACAGGAGCATTACATTAGCAGCGCAAGGAGCTATACCTTGATGTTGGCACTGTTGACGAACCAGTACAGTAGCTTACAAGCTGGCACATTGTTGGATGTTAACAAGGTTTAGAGGCTGCTTGGGAACTTATGAGCAAGAGACTTAAGATTACTAGCAAGGACATTTATTTGGTGCGTTTTTCGGGTTCGGTTTTTCTTGCTCTCCGCATTCACATAGACGGGCTGCGCATACGATGAGGCGACAGAGGTGTTTGTTGAACTTTCATTGACTAAATTTCAGACGTGTTGTAATTGTCGTCAGGCTCGTTGACGTTTCTGTCTTATTACACCATGGTACTCTTGGAATCGTGGGGCGAACTAGTGCGTAGTGACTGCCTTCGATTTTGATGTCCGCGACCATTTATTTTGCTAGTCCGATGATAACCGCTTTCTGAGTATAGGTATTATATTTGTCAGAGGCAGTTTACCATATTTACTTAGTCCATCCAGAGATGCCTGCTTTGCTAGGGCGTCTATTTATTCAATTCCAGATATACCAGAGTGGCATTCCATCCTTACCATCATCACGACGTTGCGACTGTTCCTTTGCACACGAAACACAACGTCGACAATTGCTGCAACTGTGGGGTTGGTACAACTATAATGATAATTACTAATTAGTTGTAGAGCTGGCGTACTATCAGAGATCATAACTATTGGGTCTGTTGTGGACCTCTGTGCGAATTGTAGGGCTTCCAGAGTGGCAGTCAGTTCGGCTAGAACAACTGTGGAGTGTGGATCCATCTTGTATGTCCTTGTTTGCTCCACGGTATCCAAAAACCCTTCACTAGACTTGGGCACATCTGTATACACCAAGCACGTTTGGCAGTAGTGAGACATAAATTCCACAGCTGTTGCGTTAGTTGAATCTTTGCTGTAGAAGAGGGCTTTTGCACACCTGGTGCGTTAATGTCTGCATTTTCATACGATGTGCGACAATAAAGTAATGATACTGATGTGAAAAAAATGTTGCTTACCATTTTAGTCAAGTTTAGTATATTCTCCTTCAAAGTAGTTCCCTTCTGATTGCACACACTTTTTCCAGCACTTCTGCCATTGATGGTAACATTTCTGGAACTCCTCTTCTGTAATATCCTCTAAGACCCTCGTCTCAGCGTTTTGGATGTCTTGTGGTGTTTGAAAATGGTGTCCCTTGACCGCCAATTTGACTCTTGGAAATAGAAAAAAGTCGCATGGAGCGATATCTGGTGAATAAGATGGCTGTGGTAGTACTGAAATTTGTTTTGAGGCTAAAAATTGCTGTACTGAGAGAGCAGTATGGGATGGCGCATTATCGTCATGCAGAATCCAATTATCAGCAATGTTGGCATGGACACAAAGAATTCTTTTACGAAGTCTTTCTAAAATTTCTTTGTAGTAATATTGGTTAACTGTTTGTCCAGGAGGCACCCACTCTTTATGAACAATTCCCTTGGAATCAAAGAAGCAAAGGAGGTTGATGGTCGTCCACTGCGGTCTTCATCTTCAACATTCGTTCTGCCTTTACTAAACATTTTATGCCAACAAAAAACTTGAGCTCTTGACGTAACCTCCTCTCCAAAAGCCTTCTGAAGCTTACTGTAAGTTGTCACCTTTTCACCCAATTTAACTCAAAAAGAAATGGCATACCATTGCGCAATATTATGCGGTTCCATTTCCTTGATGAGAGACACAAACATATGTTAACTTATTACAAAAATGGCTCTGAGCACTATGGGACTCAACTGCTGTGGTCATAAGTCCCCTAGAACTTAGAACTACTTAAACCTAACTAACCTAAGGACATCACACACATCCATGCCCGAGGCAGGATTCGAACCTGCGACCGCAGCGGTCGTACGGTTCCAGACTGTAGCGCCTTTAACCGCTCGGCCACTCTAACTTATTACAGCACAACTCACGACTGAGCAGTTGCATCGATGTGCCGCTTGGATTAGAAGCAGCTTATAGACCAAGGTCAAAGATTTGTACCTACGCACGCGTGCAGGGTTGCCACATCTTGCAAAGAGAATCAGTCTCATTACTTTATTGTCGCACCTCCTATATCCAGCCACGACGGGTGGAAGTTGCTTATTTATCCAGTACCTTCTGCAGACACAGTGGGATATTAATTGCCAGATTTTTTCGTCAAGACACAAGAGGAGGAATTTCTTGCACAAGTATATTCGTCGCAATTTTAACGGTGGTTGGTTGGTGTTGGCATGAACGCCCTAGTGAGCATAGGCAAGGCTTTGTACTGCATAGCTTCGAATCTTTGGAGCGCACTGTCTGATACTGATCCGTAACATAGGTGTCCGTTTCCGTGATACTTAGCGATTAAAACTAGACTACTACATCGATTATGCTATAATTAATGCAATTTTGTTGATTAATATAACAAGACTTACGGCTGTGTAGTCGACATGGTGTACTGTATGACGCAATGTTTTCAATAACAGAATGTAAGGGAGACTTGTTTTCATTGTTGTTAATCTATAGAGAGCATGAATTAACTTTTGTTCCAACAAGCTAATTAGTAACTGTTAACTAAGACAGTAGTAATAAACGAAAACAGAAAATAATTCTCGACATACGTTTTGTATGAAATGTCATTTTCACATTAATTGCCCAAAATTTTTATCTTCAGCACTAGTGCAAAGTTCACACCCTCCAAGAAATGATTGCCCCTTCCTCTAGGAAATTCCTAGAGTTTTGTTAAGGATTGTCGTAATCTAAAAAACTCTTGCAACCAGCTCCTTAAGAGGAACTCCTCGCTGACTGGCAACACTTTCGACTGAAGCACCACAGTGCCACATTAACGCCATGTTATCTTTTTTCTGCGTCATGTAAAAAGCCAATGATGGCAGCTAGAGGGACTATCGCGAAAGAAGCTCTAGAAAATTCTTAATCATTGCAGAAAGGAAAAAACGCCAAGGAACACTTTTAATGTACCAGAAACCAGAAAATTACGACGTTTGGCTTTAATAAATTGAAGCAGTTTATTTTACTAACGACAAACAACCCACTTACAAAACACTCTACAAATCCTCTCCATTATTTGCTTTTGTCACATCTGTCCACGAGCTTAAGAATTCTCATTTCGAAGTAGGCTGCCGCCAATCCATTAAGCCATCGGCTCGCACTGCTTTCGTCACTTCGGCGTCAGTTTCAATTTTTTTTCCGCTCAGGAAGTATGTGGTCCTCGGTGAAAGGATGTACTGCAAGAGTTCATTCTTAACCTGTCTCTTCAAATCCCGTGCGATGAGTGTCGGATGACCGGGTGGAGGTCCATCATTTTTTTTCACAATTGTTCGGATACTGCTCAACATTTACACCACTTTTCCACATTTATTTCGTTTCTTACTGTACCTCCATACTATTTCTTTCGTTTAAGGTAAATGTTTGCGATCTCAACTTCCTAGCATTCTAAAATACACCGCCTGACAGAAAACGTAAAGCACCCAAAAGGGAAGTAGGTCCGAAATGAAACTTCACTGTCTGAGGGGTTATGTGATATTATTGCAGTGATTACAAAATCGATTCAAATTCACAGTGAACTTGGCAGTATGAACCCACTTATCTGTACGGAGTTGCTGGCTCCCTGGTCTGGATGGAAGCACTGATTCGATTGGGAAGGATGTCATAAAGCCAATGTCCCCATTCCTGTGCAGGACTGACCATCAACTGTTGTAACTGGTCCTTGATATATGCCCGAACTGGTCCCACACATATTACATCGCGAACGAATCTAGGGATAATGCTGACCACAGGAGAATCTCAACACCACCCAGGCAATCCATACGTATTTTTCGTGTGCTGATGAGCATTAACCTGTTGAAAAACGGCATCATGAAGGTGTACACAACTAGAGGTGACACATGAAGACGCAGGATGTCGGCGACTGTCAGATTCTCCTCAATCACTACCACCCGTGAACTGATGTCATACACGATCACTCCCCATACTATAGAGCCAAGAGTAACACCGCGGTGCCTCTCGAAAACATTGGAAGAATAGGACTTCTCTACAGGTCGCCATCATCCTCGCCAACCATGATACTCCTGGGTAGTGCAGAACCGAGATTCATCTCTGAACACAGTGCGACGTCATTCACCAGCCCTCAGCGCTTTCCAGTCACTACTCCAAGAACAGCCGTTTGAGTTTTGGTGTTACCAGTAGCCAATGGAAAGGCAATTCCCTGGTTGGTTACTGTATTAGTGTTGCGGGACGACACAGAACACGGCAGGGAGTCCATTACTTGCTCTTTTCATATTCCCAAAAACCGACTTGTTGAGTCCATGTCAAGTCGAGCTGCTGCACCTCGCCGGGCAAAAGGAAGTCCGACACGATATTAGGGCGTTGTTGTTGTTGTGGTCTTCAGTCCTGACACTGGTTTGATTCAGCTCTCGATACTACTCTATCCTGTGCAAGCTACTTCATCTCCCAGTACGTACTGCAGCCTACATCCTTCTGAATCTACTTAGTGTATTCATGTCTTTGTCTCCCTATACGATTTTTACCCTCCACGCTGCCCTCCAATACCAAATTGGTGATCCCTTGATGCCTCAGAACATGTCCTACCAACCGATCCCTTCTTCTAGTCAAGTTGTGCCACAAATTTCTCTTCTCCCCAATTCTATTCAATACCTCCTCATTAGTTATGTGATCTACCCATCTAATCTTCCGCATTCTTCTGTAGCACCACATTTCGAAAGCTTCTATTCTCTTCTTGTCCAAACTATTTGTCGTCCATGTTTCACTTCCATACATGGCTACACTCCATAGAAATACTTTCAGAAACGACTTCTTGACACTTAAATCTATACTCGATGTCAACAAATTTCTCTTCTTCAGAAACGCTTTCCTTGCCATTGCCAGTCTACATTTTATACCCTCTCTACTTCGACCATCAACAGTTATTTTGCTCCCCAAATAGCAAAACTCCTTTGTTACTTTAAGTGTCTCATTTCCTAATCTAATTCCCTCAGCATCACCCGACTTAATTCGACTACATTCCATTATCCCCGTTTTGCTTTTGTTGATGTTCATCTTATATCCTCCTTTCAAGACGCTGTCTGTTCCGTTCAACTGCTCTTCCAAGTCCTTTGCTGTCTCTGACAGAATTACAATGTCATCGGCGAACCTCAAAATTTTTATTTCTTCTCCATGGATTTTAATACCTACTCCGAATTTTTCTTTTGTTTCCTTCACTGGTTGCTCAATATACAGATTGAATAACATCGGGGAGAGGCTACAATCCTGTCTCACTCCCTTCCCAACCACTGCTTCCCTTTCATGTCCCTCGACTCTTATAACTGACATTTTGTTTCTGTACAAATTGTAATTAGCCTTTCGCTCCCTGTATTTTACCCCTGCCACCTTCAGAATTTGAAAGAGAGTATTCCAGTCAACATTGTCAAAAGCTTTCATTAAGTCTACAAATGCTAGAAACGTAGGTTTGCCTTTTCTTAATCT
Source organism: Schistocerca serialis cubense (assembly GCF_023864345.2). NCBI lineage: Eukaryota > Metazoa > Arthropoda > Insecta > Orthoptera > Acrididae > Schistocerca > Schistocerca serialis. The sequence continues at coordinate 96,091,200 of NC_064646.1, read as the reverse complement.
AGCTTCTAAGATAAGCCGTAGGGTCACTATTGCCTCACGTGTTCCAACATTTCTACGGAATCCAAACTGATCTTCCCCGAGGTTGGCTACTTAGGACGTATCCGACGACTTTTGTCACCTCAGTGTAATCTAATACGTCACACTGCATGGTGAATGTTCTACAGAAATAAAACTAACGTGGAGTATGCCCAAGGAAGCTTCATAGAACCTCTCATGTACCTGGATAAACGAATGTAAGACGGGCCGCGGAATGGTTTCTTGGATGTGAAGTACCTGAATAAAAATAATAGAGGCAGTGATGTGAAGACGGGGGAGATTGGAAAAAGCAAGTAAACTGTTTATTATTTGAGAAGTAACAGCTACAGCTGGTAATACGTTTATTCCACTGAGAGACAATACCGTCGAAGCTTTCAGGGAAAAATGTTTGCTGTTGCCTACGGAACCATGATTCTATCCTGCGGTACGTCTTCGTCCGAGGCAAAGTAGTGTATTTCCAGGATGTGTATGAATGAAGTAACCTATGTCGCATAGGGGTGGTTTTCCCTCAACGCGTCATCGTCGGTGTGGAAGCTGACTGCGAACTGTTCACTCAGCGGCCGGTCTGTTTGGTAACACGTCGCGGGAGACGGTACTTGTACGGAAATTGGCACGGTGGATGACAGCTGCTGGGTGGGGTCGTTACTCAAGATTTACGTGTGCACAGGGTGGGCTGACTCAGCCGGGCCGGAGTACGCCGCCGCCGCCGCCGCCGCCGCCACAGGAGCGCTTCTATTTTTCTTGGCGCCCGCAGGCGCGCCGCCGGGCTGCTAACTATAGCAGCGGCCGCCACCGCCTCCGCCTCCGGAGCCGGCCCGCTGAGGCCACGCCGCTTCCTTGTTATGAATGCGACTACCATTGTGCTGCGATCGAGCTCCCATCTCGCCCGTGCTACCTTTCCGATGCACCTGACCCCTTTACTCGTAGGCCTTTCGAGATAGGGACTTCAAATTTCTGCCGTGGGGCCTACTTTGAATACAGCGTCGTCACATGCCGCATCTGCTGTAATACAGATCAATCTCGTAAAAGAAACCAGTCAACCCCTCACCCCCGATTCTTTACACAGTCGAACTCACACGAATAAAATAGCTCCAAACACCTGATTACTTTAGAAATGAGTTAATTTTGTTAAACATTTAATGTTAAGCGTCTAGTCGAGAAAAAAGTTTAGAAAAGGTTTGAAATTATGTTCACATTTTATTAGACGTGCAGTCCTGGTAATTTCCTCTCCGTTTTAAGCAAAAGCTAGTTTTTCACTCGTCTTAATGTTTATAACTTCGTATCTCCTGGATCATGAATCGTACAGTGATATAATTTTCCAGGTACGTTCAGTGGTATAAGTGTAAAATTTCTGCAAGTTGTGTTGCGAATAGAGTAAGTACACTACTGGCCATTAAAATTGCTACACCACGAAGATGACGTGCTACAGACGTGAAATTTAAGCGACAGGAAGAAGATGCTCCGATAAGAAAAAAATTAGCTTTTCAGAGCATTCACGCAAAGTTGGCGCCGGTGGCGACTCCTACACCGTGCTGACATGAGGAACGTTTCCAACCGATTTCTCATACACAAACAGCAGTTGACCGGCATTGCCTGGTGAAACGTTGTTGTGATGCCTCGTGTAAGGAGGAGAAATGCGTACCATCACGTTTGCGACTGTGATAAAGGTCGCATTGTAGCCTATACTTTTAAAGCAACAGCCACTACCTAATAATATACCGCCGGAAAAAAGAATGCAACACCTTAAGGACAAGGTGATTTGATTGACAAATGAAGTGACGGGCAGTTCATCAGTTGTCCCAAATCTTTCTGCGGTATCGCGGAAAGAACGTCCAGCTCCTCGTAGCTTTATTACACGACCTCGTTCAAACTCAGTGATGTGTTTACAACGGTGTCTTTGTCGCCTTAAAGGCATTCTTGACTAAAATCAACTCACCACGTCGAGTCTCAAAGGTATCAAATGCTCACGACCGTTACAGCGTATATTTAAACCAAACCTGATTTGCATCCTCATAGTGACGCTACTAGCGCCAATCATTTGTGACTGGCGCGAAACTTGAATAGACATCATCTTTCGGATTTAGAAACACACCTACCAACCTCGTTTATGTTGCACTACTTCTTCTTGGTGTTGTGATTTTTACCGCTGTTGTGTAAGGACGGAGCTCCCTTTGTGATGTCTCCCCAGTTACTGAAATATTTTACCTTTCCAACATTGTCTCAATCATTCAACACAACTTCACAGCAAAATGTCCGCATCAGTACACAGGAAGTCGCTTCAACCATAAAGAGGTTACAGAGAAGGAAGGCACCCGGCCCTGATGGAATTACACTACTGGCCATTAAAATTGCTACACCACGAAGATGACGATCTACAGACGCGGAATTTAGCAGACAGGAAGAAGAGGCTGTCATATGCAAATGATTAGCTTTTCAGAGCATTCACACAAGGTCCCGTGGCGACACCTACAACGTGCTGACAAGAGGAAAGTTTCCAACCGATTTCTCATACACAAACAACAGTTGACTGGCGTTGCCTGGTGAAACGTTGTTGTGATGCCTCGTGTAAGGAGGAGAAATGCGTGCCATCACGTTTCCGACTTTGATAAGAGGTCGGATTGTAGGCTGTCGCGATTGCGGTTTATCGTATCGCGACATTGCTGCCCGCGTTGGTTGAGATCCAATGAGTGTTAGCAAAATATGGAATCGGTGGGTTCAGGAGGGTAATACGGAACGGCGTGCTCGATCCCAACGGCCTCGTATCACTAGCAGTCGAGATGACAGGAATCTTATCAGCATCGCTGTAACGGATCGTGCAGCCACGTCTCGATCCCTGAGTCAACAGATGGGGAAGTTTGCAAGGCAACAACCATCTGCACGAACAGTTCGACGACGTTTGCAGCAGCATGGACTATCAGCTCGGAGACCATAGCTGCGGTTACTCTTGACGCTGCATCACAGACAGGAGCGCCTGCGATGGTGTACTCAACGACGAACCTGGGTGCACGATTGGCAAAACGTCATTTTTCGGATGAAACCAGATTCTGTTTACAGCATCATGATGGTCGCATCCGTGTTTGGCGACATCGCGGTGAACGTACATTGGAAGCGTGTATTCGTCATCGCCATACTGGCGTATCACCCGGCGTGATGGTATGGGGTGCCACTGGTTACACGTCTCGGTCACCTCTTGTTCGCATTGACGGCACTTTGAATAGTGGACGTTACATTTCATATGTGTTACGATCCGTGGCTCTACCCTTCATTCGATCCCTGCGAAACCCTACATTTCAGCAGGATAATGCATGACCGCATGTTGCAGGTCCTGTACGGGCCTTTCTGGATACAGAAAATGTTCGACTGCTGCCCTGGCCAGCACATTATCCAGATCTCTCACCAGTTGAAAACGTCTGGTCAATGGTGGCCGAGCAACTGGCTCGTCATAATACGCCAGTCAGTACTGCTGATGAACTGTGGTATCGTGTTGAAGCTGCATGGGCAGCTGTACCTGTACACGCCATCCAAGCTGTGTTTGACTGAATGCCCAGGCGTATCAAGGCCGTTATTACGGCCAGAGGTGGTTGTTCTTGGTACTGATTTCTCAGGATCTATGCACCCAAATTGCTTGAAAATGTAATCACATGTCAGTTCTAGTATAATATATTTGTCCAATGAATACCCGTTTTCATCTGTATTTCTTCTTGGTGTAGCAATTTCAATGGCCAGTAGTGTAGCTTTCACTCGTCTTAATGTTTATGACTTCATATCTTCTGTACTACTTATCGTACAATGACATAATCTTGCAGGTACGTTCAGTGGTATAAGTGTCAAACGTCTGCAAGTTGTGGTGCGAATAGAGTAAGTAGTTCGGCAGCAATACAGTAAAACGCCACGCCTGGTGCTCAAGTTTTAGTACATGAACAGCGAAAAAAGCGATAAACTTATTCCCTTTCATAATTTTGTGGGGGATGTCAGCGGTAGAAAGTTTCGTAAAGATTTGAAATTATGTGTAAAGTAGGAAGTCCCTGAGTGCACTCATTCTCAAATACTGGATGAATATACTGTGTGTAACTGGCCCTCCATGAGTTACGCTGCCTAAAGATACATACGAGCTTCTATCTGTAATACTTGACTAAGAGTTGTTAAAACTTTAACCTGAGTTATAGCTCTAAATGAGTAGAATAAGACAGCATTTTAAATTTATTAAATTCGGGCAATAATTTTTTGAAATAATGAAAATAAAATGTTTGTTGCCCCTGGAAGCCGTTAGACGGCCAACCTGAAACTGGCACGAGGTGAACGTGCACCAAGTTATAAAGGATACTTAAACTGGGATCAGCGTGTGGTATAACTGAAGATTTCTATAATAACAAATTCCTGTGAAAAAACGCAAAAATAAGGTACTACAATACAGCAGTCAAGCCAGAATATCTATTAGAAAGTGAATGTCTAGCAACAAACTGTAATTTAGATAAATTGGAAATAATGAAACAGCGAATCATTAGCAAAATATTAGGCCCAAGGAAAACTGGAAGGTTGAAAATTATGAAGTAACGATGGTATTTATAGAAACAGGAAAAAATATTACAAGAAACTGGTATTTTTTGGAATTTATGTCGAATGTAAGACAATAGATTAACCAAAAAGATCTTCAAAAATTTGTGGAATAAAAAGCTAACAAATTTGGATCCACGAAGTATAAAATGTATAAAAAATAATATAAAAACTGAAGAAACAACTGAGAGAAAAGTTTTTAGGAAGTATTGAATATCGAAGTATTCTAAGGTAGAGCAGTGGGAAAAATTAGTCTGAAGTAGTTAGAAGACAGCAAGATAAAACATAGTGAACAGATGAAAGAGTAATAGAAGATATGAAGAGAACAACGGAAGAAGAACTGAAACCGGCATGTGGCCCTTAGCTTGCCCAACCCAGAAGAAATAAAACAAAATGTCGTTATTCTACTGCCCTTCCGAGAAGAAATAAAATAAAATGTCGTTATTCTACTGACCTGGTATGAACGGTTTTTGAATAACACGAAAGGTGTCAAACTTTTTTTATATTTTTGTCGCAATTTCGACTTCCTTGGCTTCCAAAAGACGTTCGATACTGCTGACCAAGATATGATCATACAGAGTCTTTTCCACAGGAACTATTTTACGTTTATCTACATTTGAAGAGAGCTTCCTTCATTATACCAAGTGGAAATTTTGCCCAAGTCTTTCTGCAGTTCGTTACGCACGCCCAACGACGATACTTCCCTACACACAAGAGCATAGTCAGCTAGCCATCTTATAGTGCTGCTGATCGAATCTGCTATATCGTTTATGAATACTGAAAATATAAGATGTCCTACTCAGTTTCCTTGGGGTACACACGATGTTACTTTCGTTTCCGAGGAACATTCAGCGTCTCGCATAATATACGTATCTGTGACTGACTTGAGGAATATTTGACTGAGAAGTATACAGGGTGATTCAAAAAGAATACCACAACTTTAGGAATTTAAAACTCTGCAACGACAAAAGGCAGAGCTAAGCACTATCTGTCGGCGAATTAAGGGAGCTATAAAGTTTCATTTAGTTGTACATTTGTTCGCTTGAGGCGCTGTTGACTAGGCGTCAGCGTCAGTTGATGCTAAGATGGCGACCGCTCAACAGAAAGCTTTTTGTGTTATTGAGTACGGCAGAAGTGAATCGACGACAGTTGTTCAGCGTGCATTTCGAACGAAGTATGGTGTTAAACCTCCTGATAGGTGGTGTATTAAACGTTGGTATAAACAGTTTACGGAGAATGGGTGTTTGTGCAAAGGGAAAAGTTCTGGACGGCCGAGAACGAGTGATGAAAATGTAGCACGCATCCAGCAAGCATTTGTTCGCAGCCCAGGAAAATCGACTCGCAGAGCTAGCAGAGAGCTGCAAATTCCACAATCAACTGTATGGAGAGTCCTACGAAAAAGGTTAGTTATGAAACCTTATCGTCTGAAATTGGTTCAAGCACTGTCTGCAGCTGATAAGATTAAAAGAATCGATTTCTGTGATTTTATCCTTGCTCAAATGGAAACAGATGAGTCTTTCGTTTCAAAGATTGTGTTTAGTGATGAAGCAACTTTCCACACTAACGGGAAAGTCAACTGTCACAATATCTGTATATGGGGCACTGAGAATCCGCGGGAAACAACTCAGTATGAACGTGACTCGCCTAAGGTGAACGTTTTCTGTGCCACTTCAGCCAATAAAGTTTTTGGTCCCTTTTCCTTCGAAGGTGCTACTGTAACTGGACTACAGTATCTGGAGATGTTAGAGAATTGGCTGTTCCCTCAGCTCGAACAAGAAGCACAACAATTCATATTTCAGCAGGATGGAGCACCACCACATTGGCACTTATCTGTCTGTAACTACCTGAACGTCAACTACCCGAGGCGATGGATCGGCCGCCAGGCAGCCCGTGACAGAGCACTTCATCACTGGCCTCCAAGAAGCCCTGATCTTACCCCCTGCGATTTTTTCTTGTGGGGGTATGTTAAGGATATGGTGTTTCGGCCACCTCTCCCAGCCACCATTGATGATTTGAAACGAGAAATAACAGCAGCTATCCAAACTGTTACGTCTGATATGCTACAGAGAGTGTGGAACGAGTTGGAGTATCGGGTTGATATTGCTCGAGTGTCTGGAGGGGGCCATATTGAACATCTCTGAACTTGTTTTTGAGTGAAAATAAACCTTTTTAAATACTCTTTGTAATGATGTATAACAGAAGGTTATATTATGTTTCTTTCATTAAATACACATTTTTAAAGTTGTGGTATTCTTTTTGAATCACCCTGTATTGTACTAGACGGTTTATGTTCCTCGGAAACGGAAGTAACACCGTGTCGTGCCCCAAGGAAACGGAGTAGGATTTGTGATATTTTTCAGTACTCATAAACGACACAGTAGATTCGATCAGCAATACCACAAGATGGTTAGCTGACCATGCTCTTGTGTGCACGGAAGTATCGTCGTTGGGCGAGAGTAACGAACTGCAGAAAGACTCGGGCAAAATTTCCTCTTGGGATAATGAAGGCAGCTCTCTTCAAATGTAGGTAAATGTAAGATACTACCTGTAAACAAAAAAAGAGTAAGATCCCGATAGTATCTTATTACAAGATTAGTGGTGAACATCTTGAACGTGTCAAATCTTATAAGCATTCATGGGTTAAGAAATCGGACGATGACATTTAGTCAGTCTTCGGTAATCGAATGAAAAACAAGTTTGTTGGAAGGGTTCTGGGGAAGTGCGTTGCATCTGTAAAGGAAATCGCATACACGACGCTACTGAAACCAGTTCTAAAATATTGTTCCAGTGTTTGGAGTCCTTATCATGTAGGTGTTAGAACAGTCACCGAACGAACTTAGAGATTCTCAACAGATCGACAGAAACAGTACGAAAGTGTAACAGAAATACTCGGGTAATTAAAGGGCAATCTGTGGAAGAGAGACGATTTATTTCTCGTGAGATCTCGTTGGATTAATTTAAAGAACCTGTATTCACTGATGACTGTGCAACAAATATGCTGTCACCAACGTGTATCTCGTGTGAGGATCACGAGAATGACATAAAGGGGACTGAGACACTTACACTTACAGAGGCATACAGTCAGTCAGTTTTTCCTCGTTCAATACGGGAACATCAATAATTTTGCTATGATGCACCCTCAGCCACGCACTAAATAATGGCCTGAGAAACATATGTAGTAGATGATGCTGACCGTTTTTATGTACATCTAACGTACAGCGATCATCGTAAATCCATGGCTTTACGGATGGTTTCGCAAAACCTTTCCTGATTTATGACCTATTGTACCATCCCATCAGTGCTGAAAACTTCAGAGTAAGTCTCATCTTACTAGTACGTATTTTTCCCAATTATACTGTCGTTATTGGAGAAGATTTTAGTCATCCAACAGCAGATTGAGATTATTGCAGTTTTGTAAGTGGTGGGAGTGACATCCTCCGAAATAATACAACCCACTTTCTCTGAAAACCATTTATAACAAATATTTCTGGAGCCCATTCAAGATGAGAAAACACTGCCTGTCAAGAAAAGCGAAGAACCCAGGAGTGGAGGAGGAAACGAAATGAATTTTCACGGTTTGAGAAGGTACGTGATGTTATTTCAGTGATTATAACATCGAGTCAAATTTACAAGGAATTTGGTTTTATGAACCCATTTATGCGTATGACATTGCACGCCATTCTGTAAACGATCAGTTGGGAAGGCTGTTATAAAGCCGTCGAACCCTCACCTGAGGCAATCTGTCCCACGAATGTGGGTAGCTTGTCCTTGATATCTTGGGTACTGACACTGGGATGGAGATGACTTCAGATATAGTGCCACACCTGGTCTCTGAGAGCTGATCTGGAGATACTGGTGGCCACAGGAGTACTTCAGCATCATGCAGGCAGCTCTTAGAGACACGTGCCATATGTGGACGAGCACTTTTCTGTTGACAAATGGTACCACGATATTAGTGCAAGAGAAGAGACACATGAGGACGAACGATATCCGTGACATAGAGTTCTGTCACAGAATTTCCTCAGTCACTATCATCTGTGACTGACATCATACCCAATGGATCCCTACCCCATGACGACAAGAGTAACACCGCTGTTCCTCTCCAAATGATTGGTAGAATGGGACCTTTTCACAGGACGCTGCCATACTTGCTGGCGATGCTCATCCGGGGAAGTGCAGAACCGCGATTCATCCCTGAAACAAACGCGAGGCCATGTTTTCTGAACACAGCACCACTCCAAACACAGCCGTTTGTGTTGTGATACGATAGTCTTTGCATGGGAAGGTAATTACCTAGTCTGACTGCTGATAGTATCCGACCAGTGGTGCACCTCTCTCCATCCATATATCGAAAACAAATACCACATGCGTGCAGGGATCCGGCAAATGTGACGATCCTGTTAAATATACAGGGTTTGATCAACTGCAAAGACCAGTTTAGAGTTTCATCACCTCTACTGTAGGTGGATGATCGTATCCCACGAACTATACTGTAAGTTGCAAGAGACGCCCCCTGTGGACCTGTCTCGTTGTTGAAACATTTTTTTTCTGCTCTAATAGCTTTGTACACTACCAAACATTTTGTTTTTCTGCCACGAACTCGAGGTCTGTGTCAGGTTCTAAATTGACATTAAGACGTTATGACCCACGGCCTCTCGCAGACAACAGGGACATCACCCCAAAGTACCGTTAATTAAGACACTGCAATGTGACATCATTCAAGATGGTTGCTGTGGCGTGAGCTGATGACGCGATTGCCGTCATTCATTAAGATGTTCTAATCCACGGCCTCTCACAGTTATTGAGGACATCACCCCAAAGTACCATTATCCATGCCGTCGCACTGTGATGGGAATGATGTCATTCAAGATGGCTGCTGTGACGTCAGCTGATGATGTGATTGACGTCATTCAAGATGGCTGCCGTGACGTCAACTGATGACGTGAGTTCCGTTATCCAAGATGGCTGCAAAGTGCCACACCCGCTGCCAAGCCCCCTTGGTGGGAAGTGTGGAAGTTTGAATTTCGGGGGGAAGATAGCTCAATTGGGTTGCCTCTAGACATCGCACGGTATAAATCATATTGTTACTGCTCTTACCATAACACACCACACACACACTGGATGGTTTTAAATAAAAGTCATTTACAACATAAGGAAAATGGAGAAGTGGGTTTCCAGACTACATTTAATCTCACCTGTCACAATGATGAAATAGCTGATTGCTCTGTGTTCCATTTCGATTGATTCCTCATATTGCATTTCAGTATATGATCAATGTTTTGGTGCTATCCATCCCCAGAAGGTGTCACCCCTCCACAAACCTCGTTCTCCAACTCAAACTTCTCCAACTCAAACAAGTGTTGTCAATCAATTATTATATAGTAACCAACAGCATGCCAGTGGATGGATCGGATGGAAAAGACACCCCCGATGTACTGAAACAATAAGCGTTACAGTTAACTGTGTGAACAATTTTACATTAATTTCAACACTGACCATTGATGTGACAGCATGTGTCCAGATTTCAGTATCATAGCTAAACTACCCCCTCGCCACTTTTCGAGTATCATTGCGAATGTGGATAGATGACTGTGCAGTACATCCATGCATTGTTAATTCTCGAACACATTCATCATCAAAGTATATCAGACAGCGCTCTACATGTATCTAACACTTCAACCACAGTGTTTAATTTACGAGCTATCTCTATGCTGATGGGCATCACAGGGCATTCTCGCAGTCTTAGGGTAAAATTAGATATTGAAAGACCTCCCTCACACTGTCATTGACCAACCCGCACTGCAGAACTGTTACCAATTTAATCTGCAATCGACCTGAAGTAGACTGCTACATTCCACGCCTCGTGAATGAATGGAGCTTGCTGAGTCCTCGACCTTCCAAGAGCACAAGATTTCTTAAGATTCACCCATGTCGAGGAGGTTAGCTCTCCTTATTGATGTATAGTAACAGATTTGAAAGTGTTGTAATGTAATATCGGATGGTGAGGAAGAACAAAAAATGGATGATTTTTACGCAAATAAACCAAGCTATCAATTTTAAAGTATTATTCCAGAATCTAGGATCAGTACCTAGAAGGTATTGGTTTCTAGGGAAATAATTGGTTTATAGAGAAATAATTTCCAGTCTATATCTTCAGAATTATATCGCCCGAGTGATACCGCTATGCCACTGATATTGATATGTGTTTGATATCGAGAAGTACTGCGAAAATGGTATGATATTCTAGCAAACCATACGAAACTAGCTATGTTCTTGTAATCACTGAGTCTGGAGACATGTGTAGGGAAGCGAGCCAGCAAGCAGGTCCGGACCCAGAAACAGTAACGCGTTTTTGCTGAGGGGGAAATGAGTCAGTCTTTGCACAACAGTTCCGCGAGTGACTTTGATCCACTGAGGGCGCTCTGGTCACACGTTGGGATTGGATGACCGCCCAACGTCGTGGGAAATATCTAGTGCCGCGCTTATGCTGTCTGTCTTTGCGGTATATGTATGCATAATGTAAAAGGGATGATTTTGTATGGCGCAGGATAGTAATTGTATGTTTATTATATCGTCACAGTACGCGATGATATGTTTCACCGACCAATAGGATGCTGCAAATTAAAGAAAACTACGCCATACATGTGAAAAATATCGATTTAATTAATTTGCATAAATTTTTTATATCTATGTGGTGTTAGCGGTACAACAGTTACGGGGAGGGTGTGCGTGAGTGGATGAGATGGAGCAGAACAGCAGGTTAAGTGCAGAACACTAGTTCAATTTGCATAATTTTTATGTTAAACGCGGTACAATATTTTAAGGTAGTGGGCGACAAAGAAAAATATGCCAGAAATGGCGTTCAAAAGTATGTGAAATTCGAAAAGTGTACCAGAAAATGTTGGGAGGACATAACTAATTACTTAATTTGGTATCAAAGGTGCTACAATAGTTTAAGGAAATGGGGGTGACATGGAAAACCACTTAACGGAACAATAGGGTAAGTGCCAAGAAAGGCCCAAACACTAGGTTTAGACACCCAGAGTACAGTGCCAAACATTAGGTTATGCAGCATGTTTCCTCCATGTAATTACTTCTTACAAGACCTTCCTTTGAATTTCCTGTTATGAGACGCTTCCTCTCTACCACCAGACCGCCATCTTGGATTACCCCACGGAACAGATGACAGTGCCCTCTGATGGCAGTACTGTGTACTGCGTCATGGTGAACACGCTGGATGGAGGTACTGCTTCTAATGGTTTAAATAAGGACTGAAAATAAAGACTAATGTCCAGCACAGGTCAAGTCTTCTTCGCACCATATCGTGGGAAGAGGTGGCCTTTGGCTGACCTAGATTAGTGGAGGTAGCCCAAGTGCCCTTTCTTTCCCCCCATTTTCTTTGGTTAGTAGAGAACCATGGACCTTGCCGTTGATGGGGAGGCTTGCGTGCCTCAGCGATACAGATAGCCGTACCGTAGGTGCAACCACAACGGAGGGGTATCTGTTGAGAGGCCAGACAAACGTGTGGTTCCTGAAGAGGGGCAGCAGCCTTTTCAGTAGTTGCAAGGGCAACAGTCTGGATGATTGACTGATCTGGCATTGTAACAATAACCAAAACGGCCTTGCTGTGCTGGTACTGCGAACGGCTGAAAGCAAGGGGAAACTACAGCCGTAATTTTTCCCGAGGGCATACAGCTTTACTGTATGATTAAATGATGATGGCGTCCTCTTGGGTAAAATATTCCGGAGGTAAAATAGTCCCCCATTCGGATCTCCGGGCGGGGACTACTCAAGAGGAGTTTGTTATCAGGAGAAAGAAAACTGGCGTTCTACGGATCGGAGCGTGGAATGTCAGATCCCTTAATCGACCAGGTAGGTTAGAAAATTTAAAAAGGGAAATGGATAGGTTAAAGTTAGATATAGTGGGAATTAGTAAAGTTCGGTAGCAGGAGTAACAAGACTTTTGGTCAGGTGAATACAGAGTTATAAATACAAAATCAAATAGAGGTAATGCAGGAGTAGGTTTAATAATGAAAAAAAAAATAGGCGTGCGGCTAAGCTACTACAAACAGCATAGTGAACGCATTATTGTGGCCAAGATAGACACGAAGCCCACGTCTACTACAGTAGTACAAGTTTATATGCCAACTAGCTCTACAGATGATAAAGAAATTGATGAAATGTATGATGAGATAAAAGAAATTATTCAGATAGTGAAGGGAGACGAAAATTTAATAGTCATGGGTGACTGGAATTCGAATGTAGGAAAAGGGAGAGAAGGAAACATAGTAGGTGAATATGGATTGGGGCTAAGAAATGAAAGAGGAAGCCGCCTGGTAGAATTTTGCACAGAGCACAACATAATCATAACTAACACTTGGTTTAAGAATCATGAAAGAAGGTTGTATACATGGAAGAACCCTGGAGATACTAAAAGGTATCAGATAGGTTATATAATGGTAAGACAGAGATATAGGAACCAGGTTTTAAATTGTAAGACATTTCCAGGGGCAGATGTGGACTCTGACCACAATCTATTGGTTATGACCTGTAGATTAAAACTGAAGAAACTGCAAAAAGGTGGGAATTTAAGGAGATGGGACCTGGGTAAACTGAAAGAACCAGAGGTTGTACAGAGTTTCACGAAGAGCATAAGGGAACAATTGACAGGAATGGGGGAAAGAAATACAGTAGAAGAAGAATGGGTAGCTTTGAGGGACGAAGTAGCGAAGGCAGCAGAGGATCAAGTAGGTAAAAAGACGAGGGCTGGTAGAAATCCTTGGGTAACAGAAGAAATATTGAATTTAATTGATGAAAGGAGAAAATACAAAAATGCAGTAAATGAAGCAGGCAAAAAGGAATACAAACGTCTCAAAAATGAGATCGACAGGAAGTGCAAAATGGCTAATCAGGGATGGCTAGAGGACAAATGTAAGGATGTAGAGGCCTATCTCACTAGGGGTATGATAGATACTGCCTACAGGAAAATTAAAGAGACCTTTGGAGATAAGAGAACGACTTGTATGAATATCAAGAGCTCAGACTGAAACGCAGTTCTAAGCAAAGAAGGGAAAGCAGAAAGGTGCAAGGAGTATATACAGGGTCTATACAAGGGCGATGTACTTGAGGACAATATTATGGAAATGGAAGAGGATGTAGATGAAGATGAAATGGGAGATATGATACTGCGTGAAGAGTTTGACAGAGCACTGAAAGACTTGAGTCGAAACAAGGCCCCCGGAGTAGACAACATTCCATTGGAACTACTGACGGCCTTGGGAGAGCCAGTCTTGACAAAACTCTACCATCTGGTGAGCAAGATGTATGAAACAGGCGAAATACCCTCAGACTTCAAGAAGAATATAATAATTCCAATCCCAAAGAAAGCAGGTGTTGACAGATGTGAAAATTACCGAACTATCAGTTTAATAAGTCACAGCTGCAAAATACTAACACGAATTCTTTACAGACGAATGGAAAAACCTCGGGGAAGATCAGTTTGGATTCCGTAGAAACACTGGAACACGTGAGGCAATACTGACCTTACGACTTATCTTAGAAGAAAGATTAAGGAAAGGCAAACCTACGTTTCTAGCATTTGTAGACTTAGAGAAAGCTTTTGACAATGTTGACTGGAATACTCTCTTTCAAATTCTCAAGGTGGCAGGGGTAAAATACAGGGAGCGAAAGGCTATTTACAATTTGTACAGAAACCAGATGGCAGTTATAAGAGTCGAGGGACATGAAAGGGAAGCAGTGGTTGGGAAGGGAGTAAGACAGGGTTGTAGCCTCTCCCCGATGTTGTTCAATCTGTATATTGAGCAAGCAGTAAAGGAAACAAAAGAAAAATTAGGAGTAGGTATTAAAATTCATGGAGAAGAAATAAAAACTTTGAGGTTCGCCGATGACATTGTAATTCTGTCAGAGACAGCAAAGGACTTGGAAGAGCAGTTGAATGGAATGGACAGTGTCTTGAAAGGAGGATATAAGATGAACATCAACAAAAGCAAAACAAGGATAATGGAATGTACTCTAATTAAGTCGGGTGATGCTGAGGGAATTAGATTAGGAAATGAGGCACTTAAAGTAGTAAAGGAGTTTTGCTATTTGGGGAGCAAAATAACTGTTGATGGTCGAAGTAGAGAGGATATAAAATGTAGGCTGGCAATGGCAAGGAAAGCGTTTCTGAAGAAGAGAAATTTGTTAACATCCAGTATTGATTTAAGTGTCAGGAAGTCATTTCTGAAGGTATTCGTATGGAGTGTAGCCATGTGTGGAAGTAAAACATGGACGATAAATAGTTTGGACAAGAAGAGAATAGAAGCTTTCGAAATGTGGTGCTACAGAAGAATGCTGAAGATTAGATGGGTAGATCACATAACTAATGAGGAAGTATTGAATAGGATTGGGGAGAAGAGAAGTTTGTGGCACAACTTGACCAGAAGAAGGGATCGGTTGGTAGGACATGTTCTGAGGCATCAAAGGATCACAATTTAGTATTGGAGGGTAGCGTGGAGGGTAAAAATCGTAGAGGGAGACCAAGAGATGAATACACTAAGCAGATTCAGAAGGATGTAGGTTGCAGTAGGTACTGGGAGATGAAGAAGCTTGCACAGGATAGAGTAGCATGAAGAGCTGCATCAAACCAGTCTCAGGACTGAAGGCCACAACAACAACAACAACAGTAGAGATAGCTGAAGTGGCCTTACTTTACTCCCAAAATTCAAATTTCCCTCCAATCCCTAATAAGAGGTGGCAGTCAGATCACTTAGGTTAGTGGAGTTAACCCAACTGACCTATCTTCCCTCCATTTTCTTAGGTTAGTAGAGGAAGCTATGGTGTGTTGCATTATCCTGATGGAATTTGAACTTCCCGCCATTTTATGGGGGTCTTGGGGGGAGGGGTGTTAGGTTAGTGGAGGTAGCCCAATTGACCTATCTTCCCGCCCAAATTCGCCATCTTGGATGACGTTATCATCGCCATATTGGATACATCTGGCAACAATGGAGAGTGGGTTGATGATTGCTTTGTTCCACTACTCCTGATCTAAGGGTTTGGGAATGTTCCATATTCCACTGCTGAAAGCAGTGGTGCATTACTGATACATTGTGCGTAACATGTGCAGCAATTCGTGAATACATACATCCAACTTTCCACAGGGCAACAATGCGACCCGGTTCAATGGCTGTATCTGAGCAATAGGAGTATGTACTCGTCATTGGGGCATTGTTGTACCCCAGAATGAATACTGCAAACACTGTTCACCACTAAACACAGCATTGTTGCTGCCCACAGAGTCCACTGATAGGTCTCCCGAGCGCCATCTGATCGCCGATGACCATGACAAGTAAATCAGTAACACTACAATCCCTTAGTATGCACATAATATACCCTGGTGTCACTGAACACAGTCCTTGAGGGTGTCGTATTTTTTTCCGGCCGTGTAGGTGCAAAACGTGGTTTTCTTCTGGCAGCGTAGGGCTACAGATAGATACTGAACACAATGCGTATGCTATCGACAGGGTGATGCGTGAAGTCTTAAATCACTAACGTAAGTCTTAAATGACTACCGTAGAAGAATTGAACCGAAACATCACTCACAAAAACAAAAGAAATTCTAGACATATGTAAAGGCTATCAGCGGAATCAAGGTTAGCATCCAGACACCATAACACAGGTACTCAGACTGAGGGTAGTAACGCAAGAGCAGAAATATTGAAATCGTGTCTCGAATATTCGCTTGCTAAGGCACGTACTGAAGTACTGCCCGAGTTAACTTATCAGATCACTGCCGAGGCGAGTCATATAGATTATAGAGCAACCAGCCACAAGTAAGGTTTCCTTAAAAACAAACCATTACTGGTTTGGATTTGCTACAAATCAATCTTCAGGTAGCTCTAGCAGTTTTTCTTGCTTTCCTGCGGGCGTTTCGTTTTGTAGTCGTTATTTTCCTTGTGCATCTGAGCACAAAATTAAGAGATGCACTGCGTGATCAAAAGTATCGGTACATCCACAAACACATACGTTTTTCATATTAGGTGCATTGTGATGCCACCTACTGCCAGGTACTCCATATCAGCGACCTCAGTAGTCATTAGACATCGTGAGAGAGCAGAACGGGGCGCTCCGTGGAACTCACGGACTTCGAACGTGGTCAGGTGAGTGAGTGTCACATGTGTCATACTCCTGTGCGCGAGATTTCCACACTCCTAAACATCCCTAGGTCCCTGTTTCCGATGTCATAGTGAAGTGGAAACAGCACAAAAGCATACAGGCCGACCTCGTATGTTGACTGACAGAGCCCGCCGACAGTTGAAGATGGTCGTAATGTGTAATAGGCAGACATCTATCCAGACCATAACACAGGAATTCCAAACTGCAACAGGATACACTGCAAGTACTATGACAGTTAGGCGGGAGGTGAGAAAACTTGGATTTCATGGTCGAGTGGCTACTCATAAGCCGCACATCACGCCAGTAAATGCCAAACGTCGCCACATTTGGCGTAAGGAGCGTAAACATTGGTCGATTGAACAGTGGGAAAACGTTGTGCGGAGTGACGGATCAAGGTACACAATGTGGAGATCCGATGGCAGGGTGTGGGTATGGCGAATGCCCGCTGAACGTCATCTGCCACCATGTGTAGAGCCAACAGTAAAATTCGGAGGCGGTGGTTTGGTGTGATCGTGTTTTTCATGGAGGGGGCTTGCACGCCTTGTTGTTTTGCGTGGCACTATCTCAGCACAGACCTACATTGATGTTTCAAGCACCTTCTACCTTCCAACTCTTGAAGAGCAATTCGGGGATGGCGATTGCATCTTTCAACACGATCGAGCACCTGTTCGTAATGCTGGGCCTTTGGCGGAGTAGTTACACAACAACAACATCCCTGTAATGGACTGGCCTGCACAGGGTCCTGACCTGAATCCTATAGAACACCTTTGGGATGTTTTGGAACGCCGACTTCGTGCCAGGCCTCACCCACCGACATCGATACCTCTCCTCAGCGCTGCAGTCCGTGAAGAATGGGCTGCCATTCCCGGAGAAACGTTCCGGCACCTGATTGAACGTATGGCTGCGAGAGTGGAAGCTGTCATCAAGGCTAAGGGTGGGTCGACACCATATTGAATTCCAGTATTACCGATGGAGGACGCGACGAACTTGTAAGTCATTTTCAGCCAGGTGTTCGGATACTTTTGATCACTTAGTGTATGTCCAACAAAATGATCTTCTCCAAGCCAACCAGCAGGGATTCTGAAAACATCAATCACGCGTAGTACACCAACTTGCAGTTTTCTCACATGACATTCCGTAAGCCATAGATCAAAGTAATCATATGGATGCAGTATTTCTTGACTTCCAGAAAGCATTTGATTCGGCATTATACCAGTATTTATTATCAAAAGTAAGATAATACGGAGCATCAAACAAAATCTGTCACCCCACTGAGCATTTCCTGCTGAGGACGCAGTATTTCGTCTCTGACGGAGAGTCATCGACAGAAGTGTAAATAACTTCAGGCGTGCCCCATGGCAATACGATGGAACCATTGCAGTTCCTGTAGAATTTAATGACCTGATTAGACCGTATTAATAGTAACCTCAGGTTTTTCATAGACGATGCAGTTATCAGTAAGGAACTACTGTTGTCCGAAAAAAGTTGCACAAATATTCAGTAAGAACATGACAAGATTTCAAAGTGGTGAAAAGATTATTATCTTGCTTTAAACGTACAGAAATGAACAACTGTGCATTTCACGAAACGAAGAAAAGCGTCCTTTATCCCCAACATCAATGGGTCACAACTGGAATTTACCATTTAAGAGAAGTATCTGGGTGATTACAGTTTGCAGGTATGTGTAAGAGACTCACCAGTCATGGATACGGTAAGTGGTGGACTATGGTTTACTGGCACCACAGGGCGAAAATTCAGCGCAGTCTACAAGAGAGACTACTTACTAACTATCGTGCGACCCGTCTTAACACACTGCGAAGTGTGTGGCACACATACCAAATAGGACTCCTTCTCCTTCTTTCCGGTGCCCTGTTTCCAGCGGACCCCGTGTCGGCATTGGTATGGTACATCTTCAATGCTCACGCAGAACCAGCCATACCTGTATACAGGCTATGATTGCGATGGGGTCGCCACTCCCAACGGCATTTTAACGCTACTTCCATGCTATCGTCCTCCTCGCCATCCACCCCAAACCCCGTCTACCCTCTCCTTCCCCTCCCCATCCCACTGCATCTAGTGTTCTAGTAACCAACACACCAGAACCCGCCGTTAATACGCAAGGCGGATTTGATCTGAATCGATGCGCCTCATCATGTCCTGGAAGTGGGCGTTTTAACGACCTCGGCTATCCCAGAAGGGGATTCTCCAACAACACCGCACCTTTAAAGAAACAGCATTAAGTGAAGAATCTGCCGATGTTGTTCCGTCCCATACGTAGCACAAACATAAGGATCGCAAAGATGCATTCTGCCAGCGGTCCATACGCGATTGGAACGGGAAAAAATACTAACATGTGGTACCGTGATAACTACCTTCTGCCCCACGTCTCACAGTGGTTTGCAGAGTATGTATCTAAATGTAGATGCCGACAATTGTAATCTGCGGGCCGGCCGGGGTGGCCGAGCGGTTCTAGGCACTACAGTCTGAAACCGCGCGAACGCTACGGTCGCAGGTTTGTATCCTGCCTCGGGCATGGGTGTGTGCGATGTCCTTAGGTTAGTTAGGTTTAGGTAGTTCTAAGTTCTAGGGGACTGATGACCTCAGAAGTTAAGTCCCATAGTGCTCAGAGCCTTTTTTTTTTAAAAAAAAAAATCTGCGTGCACACGGAAACTGGGATAAGTTTCTGTCCTTACAGTTGATAAAGACACTGCCTAAGAATGGGAAACATGCTGCCCCATTCGACGTTATACATTTTCTCTATATAAGTGAAATTATTAAGCATGCAAGATCCACAAATAATATATAAGACATTGGTAACAGTAGTAAGTTTTGAAGCACTTTGCCCAGACGATGTGCCCCAGCACTCGGTCACCCGAAAGGATACTCTACGTGCACACATTGTCCGTTATTCGAGTAACTTCCGTGCTCACAGAGAGTAGGTGTACACTGTCTGATCACGGACTCTTCGCCTTTTTGCCTCTTGAACTCTGCTGGGTCACTGTCAATGAGGTGTCCCAATGTCCGTGCAAGAATGGCAGCCCATTTTTCCTCCAGAGCCAAAAACAGAGGTTGTAGTGATACAGGACGCTGAGGTATGGAGCGATGTCCACTTTATACCTCATCTTATAGGTGTTCCACTGGGTTCAGGCAGGAACTCTGGACAGGCCAGACCATTTCAGGAATGTTATCGTCCACGAATCGTAGCCTCACAGCTTCTGCTTTAAGACAGGATGCATTGTCATGCTGTAAAATTTGTTTATATCCTTCCACATTTATCTAGCGGTCCTAGCTCCAGGACCCGATGAGGGAGTTTTTTTTATAACATCACCAATAACCTTGAGTACATGATATCATCAACAATTTTGAATGTATGATGTCATCAAGATGGGAGATGATGAGACATTTAAAAATTTAAGATGGTGGATAACAGGCAGGAACATGAAAAATTCCAGGATGGTGGAACTAGCCCAGTTCCCTTTTTAACTCCTCTCTCTTCCCCTCCTCTCTCCGAAAAATAGAGTCTAGTCCTTTACAGATCATTAAAATGAAACAGCTCATAACACTGCCGGCACCTTGTTCCTCAAAAGTATCTGAACGCACTGAATTGTTTTTTGTACCATGTTCAAAAGTGTTTATCCAGAAATTTGCATCACGTGTGGTACTTGAATTATTTTTGATACTGCTCAAAATATCCCAACTCACTGAAGTTTTCTTTGCAGCATGTTGAAAAGTAGAGTGTATCCGAATGCTCTCAATTTTTTGCGCAATGTTCAAAAGTATTTATCCAAAAAAAATGCGCAGAGCAGCACTCACGCGTGAGCAAGGTTTGATTTCTGTACTACAGATGATGTAAGGCACAACAGAGCCTCATATTATTTATTTCCCACTTCTATATTGTTCTGTGATGCTTGTCAAGTGTCACAGAACAGTCAAGCAGGAAGGAATTAGTAATACTGAACTCGCTGAATGAGCATATGCTTGTTGCACCAAATGTTTTCTTGCTGATCCTGACTCTCGGCATAATTTGACACTCATACTGCATTGCAAAACACACATTGGTACTACTGCTGATCTAACTTACAGCTTAAAGTGTACTTGCTGACTACGGTCGTAGGTTCGAATCCTGCCTCGGGCATGGATGTGTGTGATGTCCTTAGGTTAGTTAGGTTTAAGTAGTTTTAAGTTCTACGTTACTGATGACCTCAGATGTTAAGTCCCATAGTGCTCAGAGCCATTTTTATTTGTATTTGCTGACAAGAATTACCACATGTATAAATTCGTCTCAAAAATCTATATCAAAGTCAGACAAACATTATATTGAACCCATGTTAGGGTATTAGCTTCATCTTGCAGCTCAAAAAGTTTGTCATCTTGTCACACAGAACATCCTGAACAGGAGTAATACATGCTTTCAACTACCCTCTTTGAAATTCAGTCAAACTTTATAGAGACCCAATGCTATGGTATTAACTTTATCTTACAGTACAAAACGTTTCTCTCTTTCTCCCTCTCTCTCTCTCTCTCTCTCTCTCTCTCTCTCTCTCTGTAGCCTTCTCTTTCTCTCTCTGTAATGGTTACTTGAATGTAGCACCAATATCATACTACAGAGGGAATGGAAAAACTGAACAAAGATACTCGCGATATAAATATTATATACACTTCTGGCCATTAAAATTGACACACCAAGAAGAAATGCAGATGATAAACGGGTATTCATTGGACAAATATATTGTACTAGAACTAACATGTGATTACATAACCACGTAGTTTGGGTGCATAGACCCTGAGAAATCAGTACCCAGAACAACCACCTCTGGCCGTAATAAACGGCCTTGATACGCCTGGGCATTGAGTCAAACAGAGCTTGGATGGCGTGTACAGGTACAGCTGCCTCTGCAGCTTCAACACGATACCACAGTTCATCAAGAGTAGTGACTGGCGTATTGTGACGGGCCATTTGCTCGGCCACCATTGACCAGACGTTTTCAATTGGTGGGAGATCTGGAGAACGTGCTGGCCAGGGCAGCAGTCGAACATTTTCTGTATCCAGAAAGGCCTGTACAGGACCTGCAACATGCGGTCGTGCATTATCCTGCTGAAATGTAGGGTTTCGCAGGGATCGAATGAAGGGTAGAGCCACGGGTCGTAACACATCTGAAATGTAACGTCCACTGTTCAAAGTGCCGTCAATGCGAACAAGAGGTGACCGAGACGTGTAACCAGTGAAACGTCCCCTTAGGAAAATTATACATGACTGTGCTTAAACTGACACACAATATTTTTAGCGCAACGCAATCTGACTTTCAGAAATCCCTACAAAAGAATGGCCCTGACTAACATTAACCTATACCTTTCACAAATTACTTACCTCACAAAAATCTTCGTTACTCGAACTACTGCAATACAGCGTGCGCCACTACTGCCAGCTAAATAAAAGATTCAAACTACGGAAGGCACTAACTACTGATAGGTATAGTTAGCAAATGAAAGATTTTAATAGAGAACAAACAATGTATTTACCTTAATAGTGTTGAAAACTCATAATATACATAGCAGTTCATGACATCCAGTATTACAGATTTCAAAACTCCGCCATTTCTCTTCCCACATCCACCACTGCTGGCGGCTCACCTCCATCTGCGCAACGCTACGCGCTGTTCACATCCAGCTGCCCAACACTACGATGGCAGACAACAATGCAAACTAGCCACAGACTGCACACAGCACAGCCAGTGATTTTCATCAGAGCGCTACGTGGAGTTACCAATATAAAAAACCTAAACAGCCTACTTACACCAGTGGCACCCCATACCATGACGCCGGGTGATACGCCAGTATGGCGATGACTAATACATGCTTCCAATGTCGTCAAACATGGATGCGACCATCATGATGCTGTAAACAGAACCTCGATTCATCCGAAAAAATGACGGTTTGCCATTCGTACACCCAGGTTCGTCGTTGAGTACACCATCGCAGGCGCTCCTGTGTGTGATGCAGCTTCAAGGGTAACCGCAGCCATGGTCTCCGAGCTGATAGTCCATGCTGCTGCAAACGTCGTCGAACTGTTCGTGCAGATAGTATTGTCTTGCAAACGTCCCCATCTGTTGACTCAGGAATCGAGACGTGGCTGCACAATCCGTTACAGCCATGAGAATAAGATGCCTGTCATCTCGACTGCTAGTGATATGAGGCCGTTGGGATCCAGCACGGCGTTCCGTATTACCCTCCTGAACCCACCGATTCCATATTGTGCTAACAGTCATTGGATGTCGACCAAAGCGAGCAGCAATGTCACGATACGATAAACTGCAATCGCGATAGGCTACAATCCGACCTTTATCAAAGTCGGAAACGTGATGGTACGCATTTCTCCTCCTTACACGAGGCATGATAACAGCGTTTCACCAGGCAACGCCGGTCAACTGCTGTTTGTGTATGAGAAATTGGCTAGAAACTTTCCTCATGTCAGCACGTTGTAGGTGTCGCTCTGAAAAGCTAATAATTTGCATATCACAGCATCTTCTTCCTGTCGGTTAAATTTCGCGTCTGTATCACGTCATCTTCGTGGTGTAGCAAATTTAATGCCCATTAATGTAGCTTTTCAGCTTCTACTTTGCTTTTCTGTAGCAACGCGTTTGCTGAAAATATTTCGTCGAGAGTTCAAAATCCAACTTTTAAACACTAATCTTTCGTGCAACGATACTGAGAGGCATATTAGCAATCGCAATGATCAATCAACATATGAACTGATTACAAGCAAACATCTCAATTTTAAAAAAAAATTAATATCTACTTTGTATGACAAGAAAACGTAATACGCTATATGAACCTAAAAGTACTTGCATCACAGACGGGTAATGATAAAGCTTCACCAGATAGTGTCATTCCGTCCAGCTAGGGCACTTACTTTAGAATTCAAAGGGGTGACAAACTTTTTGTGCTACAAGATAAATTCTAATACCCTAGCATGCAGTCAGTGTAATGTTTGGCTGACTTTGATATCGGCTTTAGAGACAAGTTTAGATACGGGAACAACAATGTTTACTTCGGTGATTCTCGTCAACAAGTGCACTTTAAGCTGTAAATTAGATCAGCTGCAGTGCCCATGTATATTTTGTAGATTCATTCTACGCTGAGCCGGTAGTCAGATGCATTGGATGTCAGCAAGACAAGGCTTGTCAGAACAAGTAATAAGCTCAATCAGCGAGTTCAGTTTCGATGACGCCCTATCTGCCTGCCTTAGTACACTTGACAAGAATCATATAACAATTTAGGCGTGTAAAATAATTAATCTGAGGCTCCGTTGTGCCTTACACCACCTATATTCCAGAAATCGAAGTTTGCACTGATGTGAGTGCTGATTTATGTAGTCTTTGTGCAAATACTTCTGAACATAGAGCAAAAAGAAGTTCAAAGTTTTCGGATGCTTTTGGGCAACAAAGACGGCTGCATTGTGATTGGCTGACTGATTTCAGTGGTCTGTAAAGTATTACACTCTGATTGGAGGAAAGGGGTAGAGAGAAGGCAAGGTAGTAATGTTACAAAGTAGATTAGTTCCAACATCTCTGATTTTTATTTTTTTATTCATCTTTAATTTGACATCACCGCCAGCAACAAAGACCCACCAAGTCACACAAAGAAAAATAGATATAGAAAATTTAGCAAACCAGGAAGAACAAATAACACAAATAGAAACTTTAATAGAGGAAGGAGACCTTGAAAAAGCAGCAGACCAAATAGAAGACCCCCTAAAAAAAATTCAGTGATACAAACAAACCAAAAAACAAGGACGGCAAAAAGATGGTTTGATGGTGAATGCTACAGCAAAACGAACCCTGTTCTAAGAACGCTCCACAGATTAAGAAACCAGCACGACGAGGAAACATACAGGGTGTTTCAAAAATGACCGGTATATTTGAAACGGCAATAAAAACTAAACGAGCAGCGATAGAAATACACCGTTTGTTGCAATATGCTTGGGACAACAGTACATTTTCAGGCAGACAAACTTTCGAAATTGCAGTAGTTACAATTTTCAACAACAGATGGCGCTGCGGTCTGGGAAACTCTATAGTACGATATTTTCCACATATTCATCATGCGTAGCAATAATATGGCGTAGTCTCTGAATGAAATTACCCGAAACCTTTGACAACGTGTCTGGCGGAATGGCTTCACATGCAGATGAGATGTACTGCTTCAGCTGTTCAATTGTTTCTGGATTCTGGCGGTACACCTGGTCTTTCAAGTGTCCCCACAGAAAGAAGTCACAGGGGTTCATGTCTGGCGAATAGGGAGGCCAATCCACGCCGCCTCCTGTATGTTTCGGATAGCCCAAAGCAATCACACGATCATCGAAATATTCATTCAGGAAATTAAAGACGTCGGCCGTGCGATGTGGCCGGGCACCATCTTGCATAAACCACGAGGTGTTCGCAGTGTCGTCTAAGGCAGTTTGTACCGCCACAAATTCACGAAGAATGTCCAGATAGCGTGATGCAGTAATCGTTTCGGATCTGAAAAATGGGCCAATGATTCCTTTGGAAGAAATGGCGGCCCAGACCAGTACTTTTTGAGGATGCAGGGACGATGGGACTGCAACATGGGGCTTTTCGGTTCCCCATATGCGCCAGTTCTGTTTATTGACGAAGCCGTCCAGGTAAAAATAAGCTTCGTCAGTAAACCAAATGCTGCCCACATGCATATCGCCGTCATCAATCCTGTGCACTATATCGTTAGCGAATGTCTCTCGTGCAGCAATGGTAGCGGCGCTGAGGGGTTGCCGCGTTTGAATTTTGTATGGATAGAGGTGTAAACTCTGGCGCATGAGACGATACGTGGACGTTGGCGTCATTTGGACCGCAGCTGCAACACGGCGAACGGAAACCCGAGGCCGCTGTTGGATCACCTGCTGCACTAGCTGCTTGTTGCCCTCTGTGGTTGCCGTACGCGGTCGCCCTACCTTTCCAGCACGTTCATCCGTCACGTTCCCAGTCCGTTGAAATTTTTCAAACAGATCCTTTATTGTATCGCTTTTCGGTCCTTTGGTTACATTAAACCTCCGTTGAAAACTTCATCTTGTTGCAACAACACTGTGTTGTAGGCGGTGGAATTCCAACACCAGAAAAATCCTCTGTTCTAAGGAATAAACCATGTTGTCTACAGCACACTTGCACGTTGTGAACAGCACACGCTTACAGCAGAAAGACGACGTACAGAATGGCGCACCCACAGACTGCGTTGTCTTCTATATCTTTCACATCACTTGCAGCGCCATCTGTTGTTGAAAATTGTAACTACTGTAATTTCGAAAGTTGGTCCGCCTGAAAATGTACTGTTGTCCCAAGCATATTGCAACAAACGGTGTATTTCTATCGCTGCTCGTTTAGTTTTTATTGCAGTTTCAAATATACCGGTCATTTTTGAAACACCCTGTACAAACTGTACGCAGAAGAGAGGAGAATCTACAAAAAACTAATAGAAGAGAAGAAAGAAGAATACATAGAAAGACAGGGCAAAAAGAGAAGCGGATGAAGTAGAGAAAGGCGCATACATAGCAGCAAGATCAAGAAAACTGCCTCATACACCAAATATAGACATGAAGGAATGGGGAGACCACTTCAATGAGATACTGAACAAACGAGGAATCAAAACACCCCCAAAGAAAGAGAAACAACGTCAAACTAAGGAAAAAGACAATGTATGGGAACCTCTAAATGAAGAAGATGTAAAAGAAGTAATAAAAGCACCGAAGAACAATAAAGCAGCAGGACCCGTTAATATACATAATGAACATACAAAAGAAGCGAAAGAGGGCCTCCAACACGTATGGATCAAACTATTCAACAAATGCCTTGAATTTGGATGAATTCCGACCCAATGGAGACAAGTTCACGACTCGACAATAAAAGTTATCTACAACGGTAGAGGAGACCCAACGGACCCAAACAAGTACAGAGGCATAGCCCTGGAAAATACTCAGTTCAAGATTTTTTCGAAGATAATTACACAAAAAATCCAAGCCTCTGTGGACAGTCATCTTCCAGAACGACAAATGGGTTTCAGATCTGGAAGATCAACACTTACGGCGGTCAGGCTTCTTCTAAACAACATCGACGAAGAGCTACAAAAGAAACAAAAGTTCTACACAGTGTTCATAAACTTTACCAAAGCCTTTGACCTACTGGAAAGAGATCTCATAGTCCGAAAACTGGAAAACACAATGGGAGAATATAGCATATGGGCAAAAATAATCAAATCAGTCCTCGAATACAACTTAATCACAATATCAGACAACCTCTCTTTTTCGAACCTCATTCTACAATCGAACGGAGTCTTACAGGGTGACCCAATGAGCCCTTAGCTGTACATTTTTGCCACTGAAGAAGTACTCCGAATTGGATACAATGAAGAAGATGTATACGTATAAGCATACGCTGACGAAATAGCCGTAGGTTCAACAGACATACATAAGCTGCAGAAAATCATTGAGAAAATAGACAAATGGTGCAGTGAACACAAACTACACATAAACATAACAAAGACAGAAATGGTGATTTTCACAAAAGGAGGCAAAACACCCAAGAATGCGGAAACCAACATCAGAGGACAAAAAATAAAAATCTCATCAGACTTTAAGTACCTAGGGGTGACATTGCAACCAACAGCCAAATGCTTCACAAAACATACAACAGAACGTGCAGCCCAAGCAAAAAGGGCAATACAGGACATCAAAAACATCCGCCTACTCAGTCTAGAAAAAGCCATGAAATTATTCAACGCAAAAATCTTGCCAATCCTGGCCTATGGAGGTCATATGGGACCACCTGACAGAAAAAAATCTAGAAACACTAGAAAAGGTAAAATCGACTTATCTAAAAAGAGCACTAGGTCTCTCAAAGACAACAAGATCTAGACTAGTGTACCTGCTAGTGAGAGAGACATTCCTAATTGAAGACATCAAACTTCGATATATGATGCCACACACCAGGGCTTCCAGAAATCAACTGAATATCATGGAGGACAAACGAGAAAAAGTATGGCCGGATTTCTATGGCGCTGAAGCAATGACGAACCGCTTATGGACAGCACCAAACTTCTAGCTGCGATATGTCGTAACTAGATTTTCTATTCACGGCTTTCATCATCTAATTTGCAAAAACAAAACTTATCACGACCCAACAACAAAATGTGTATGTAAACTGTGTAACGAAGCCTGTGAACGATATCACATAGAACTGTGTAGTAAAAGAGTGAAATCGATAAATGAATATGCAAAAATGTAAAATGTTAAGCAAAGTAACTGTATATGGCTATTTGGCTGCAATTTTATTGAATAAAAAAGAATAATTTGCCAAATGCTGCCATCCGCCATCTTTGATTTTTAAATTTCCTGGCCTCCTGAAGACGTCATACATTCAAGGTCACTGACTTGATGCTGGTTCAAGGTTCAAGGTTACTGATGACGTCAAAGCAAAAATGTCCTGACTGCGGCCCGAAGCTAGGACCTCTTGATCGAACTCAGGGCTGACGTGCGGTCTGCAGTCGCCGTAGTATCGTACAATACCTCCAAAACGCAACACCACCTCCTCCATACTCCCCTGTTTGCACTGTAAGTGATAGCAGGTGATGTTGTCCAAACATCTGTCACTCCCAGACTCTTGCACCCGATCCCAGTGGTGTCGTTCTCTACACCCCCTCAAGAATCGCTCAGCATTAATTACAGAAATTAATTACAGAAATGTGCGGCTCATAAGCAGCTGCTCGACCCTTGTACCTCCCTTTTTTTAACTCGCTACGCACAGTCATTGTGCTAGCTTGACTGCTGGCAGCACTTTCGAACTCAGGAGTGATTCCTTCGACTGATTTCATGCGATGTTTTACTACCACCCTTCACAATTCTCGGCGGTCCCTGTCCGTCAGTACATGGGGCTTGCGTTGTATCGGTTTATTAGTGGTTGTTCCTACGCGTTTTCGCTTCACAGTCACTTTACTATACTATACTCCATTCACCAAAACAAGAGACGTACTGTAAACACGGCAAGGCGCGTGACCAAAGCGCTGCCGTCGAGAGGTGTACAAGGCAGGGGCGTCAGAAATTAAAAAATCAGAGTCGTGTTTTTTATAATTTGGCACCAGAACATGATAAAGTGATCCGAGAACTACCTTCCGATACCTTTTTTTACGTTACATTAAAATTTACTGTCACTGAAAAAGAGAAATATTTAAGCTTTCATGAAAAGTTGTTTTTTCGCGTTACTCTATATTTATCGCGCCATATCTCCTAAACTGTGTGTCGCACAGCAAAATAATTTTATAATTGCCTTCAGTACTATATGTTGACGACGTCTGCAAATTTTCTGCCCAATAGAGTCAGTAATAGTGAAGTAATAAATTAAAATCTCACGTCTGATGCAGAACTTTTACCAAATCATCATCCGAAATATAGTAAGCGACAAACTTTTCCACTTTAAATTTTTTTGTGGGGGTGTAAGCGAGAAAAGTTACAGAAAGGTTTGAATTTAAATATGTAGTTTGTTCGAATGCGATGGGTGCAACCGTTTCTCCTTTATGAGCGATGCATTGTGCGGTTCGCAGGCGCGGCGCTCAGTCAGTGTGGCCGTCTCAGTTGCAGGTTTGAGCTCGTTAGTGGGTGTTGTACAGCGGCGATTTCAGGATACCTTAAGTTCATCTATTAAGACGCTTGAAAGACTAGTTGTTGATTATTAGAGTAAGTATATGTGTTTGTAGTCACGCTGAGCATTCACTGTTTATGTGCGCATCCAATCTATACAGGTGTTGGACGTTCTTCAGTGTATCGTGTGATAAGTGGGTACAAGGCCACACACTCCTTGAAGTCTCCCAAGAAAGGAAAATTACGACAGAAACTTTCTGAAAGTGTTGATGACTTCGATAGGAATGCGATACGAAGGAAAGTACACGATTTTTTTTTTTTTTTCGTAACGAATTGCCAACAATTGACGAAGTGCTTACAGTCGTGAACGTAGATGCAGATCTGGGCAGTTTTCGGAGAACTACATTTTATAAGTTATTGACAGAAATGAATTTCAAATATGTCCGGCGTGGGCGCGATAGCATGCTAATAGACAGGGATGATATCATTTTATGGAGGCGGTTTGTCTTCGAATCATTACACGGTTGAAAGATGAAGGCAGACCCATTTACTATTTGGACGAGACGTGGGTGAACGCAGGACATACCGAAGTTACGTCTGGGTAAATGACACTATAAATTCCTCAAAACAAGCTTTTCTGTCCGGATTATCCACCGGAAGCAAGGGCCCATCAGGTAAAGGGAAACGTCTGATTATCGCAAACATTGGCAACAAAGCAGGGTTCGTTGAAGGATGTTTGTGGACTTTCGAATCCAAGAAAAGTGGAGATTATCGAGAGGAGATGTGCGCCGAAACCTTCGAGAAGTCATTTCAAGATGTTCTTCCTCGGCTTCAGAAAAATGCAATTATTGTTCTTGATAGCGCGCCGTACCATTCTCGGAGAAAAGAAAAAGTTCCCAATGCGAATTCCAATAAGCACGAAATATCAGAATGGCTAAAATCTAAAAATGTTGAAGAAAGAACTTTTAGATATAGTTAAAAATCACAGAACAGCGCACAACGAATACACAATAAATGAAATGGCGAAGAATGCATGGAAAACTGTTCTCAGAATTCCTCCGTAGCACTGTGAATTAAACGCCATCGAGTTAGTGTGGGCCAGAATCAAAGGCTATGTTGCAGCGAAAAACAAAACATACAAAACGCCGAAAGTTAAAGTACTGCTAGAAGAAGCAGTAAGAACAGTGACTGCAGAGGGTTGGAATAAGTGCTTCCTCCATGTAGTAGAAAAAGTGGAAACTCAAATGTGGAAATTAGACTGCATTATAGAGGAGAGAGAGGAGCAGTTTGTTATGAACTTCAATGAAAACAGTTCAAGTTCGGCAGAGTGAAAATTGTTTCGTTCTTTATCATTATTATTACTGGTATTGTTATTAAAATTAACAATTAATTGTGTTTGAATGGAGCGTTTTGTTAGCAACCTGAATGAAAATAAATCTACTTCGACAGAATGAACTCAGTTTAACATTATTTTAACATTATTGTTAAATTTATTTTGTTCATTGTTGTCCAGGTTTCTCATGGTCCGCTGTGACAGCTCGGTAGCCAGCCGAACGCCACCAGCTGCAAAGCGTGCGCCAAGGATTTTCCACACCCCTACATATCACGTGAACACCGAATGCTTTCTCTGGAAACGAGCGTAGTCGCTCACGTGACACTGTTTATGTTTCGTCCCAGCTCTCGGTGAATAGACTTCAGCAGCCAACTTGGGCAGCTTTAAAAGGGCTGAAACGTCCCAGGCGTATTTGTTACTTAGGTTACACATAGTGACTAAAGTGCGCGTCATTTATGACAGCGGCCAAGTTCAGGTTCGTTCTCCGCATCTGACGTCACAAAACAAAGTCAGCCAATGAACAGAGAATGACGTTGCCAGAGCTCGACTGCAGTGCAGACCACGCACGAGTGTCTTCAGTTTTAGGAACGTGAGTAATTCATAGTCATACCAGCAGTGTTTGTTGGTATTTTACATGATATTTTTAAGTCCTCCAGGAGAAGTATTGAATGTGAGCTGCGTTAGCGTAATGGTTAAAGTGCATGGCCATGAAGTGAAAGATTCTGAGTTCAAATCTTATTCGGGGCTTAATATTTTCTTTATTTAAAAACAATATCGAAGTGTCTCACTTCATGAATTTTATTCGTTTCAATGTAATTTTTTGAAATTTCTAATGGCAACTATACGCTATGGACTTTTACTTCTGCGAACTCTTCAAAATTTCGTGCAATGGTTTACTACATCTAATGCTGCACAATAACTGCATTGAAATTCGAAACAAAATTAAGTCATTTGTGGGGAGAAGGAATCAGTCAAGAAGATTTTTATAAATCAAATTTTTGGGCCAAATCGTATTTGTGAAATCGAATGATAAAGTGTGTCAAAGTTATCGAAACACCATGTGTCTACACAGGCGAACAGTGCAATGATGACAAAATCGCGCACATCGCGGAATGCGGGGAGCACGTCTCTGTAGCAGCAAAACGGTTAATGCGGCCGTGGTGGCTTTACTTCATAAACTGCGCACTCTCCCCTAAACGTAAGTTTGCGAACTATACTATGGCGCTGCTTCTCTTGGCGGGTACAACTGGCAACGCAGCAATCTCCCGCGTCTGGGCAGGCATGTGCGAAACGCCAAGATAAAAGAATTGAACTATAGTCCACATTGACAGCCATTCAGGTCTCTCGACTGATGTTACAGCTTCTCTCCTGACGACACGACACTCCCCGCCAAAGCGGCTTCGCCCCTCGTGACAACTAGTGGTTCATTCCACATTACATAGCGGTGTGCGGATACTTTTGATCGGCTAGTGTACACGATAAGTTGTGGTGAGCAGGGAGAGCTTGTGTTGCAGGTGGAGGTCGGTGGTGCTGATCAGCAAGGTGACGCTCCAGGACGCGGGCCGCTACGAGTGCCGAGCGGTCGTGCCCGGCACCTGCTCCGCAGCCAGCACTTCCACTGTGGTTACTGTCAGTGAGTACCTCTGCCTTTCTCAAGGGTGCGCCTGCACTTCTGACCATCCCCAGTCCCTAAGCTTATCACCTCATATGCCGCTAACACTACCAATATGACCACAACCAGTATGTACCAACCTGCTCCGCAGCCAGTACTTCCACTGTGGTTACCATCAGTGAGTACCTCTGCCTTTCTCACGGGTGTGCCTGCACTTCTCACTGTCCCCAGTCCCTAAGCTTATCAACTCATATGCCGCTAACACTACCAATGTGACCACAACCAGAATGTACCAACCTGCTCCGCAGCCAGCACTTCCACTGTGGTTACTGTCAGTGAGTACCTCTGCGTTTCTCAAGGGTGCGCCTGCACTTCTGACCATCCCCAGTCCCTAAGCTTATCACCTCATATGCCGCTAACACTACCAATATGACCACAACCAGTATGTACCAACCTGCTCCGCAGCCAGCACTTCCACTGTGGTTACCGTCAGTGAGTACCTCTGCCTTTCTCACGGGTGTGCCTGCACTTCTCACTGTCCCCAGTCCCTAAGCTTATCAACTCATATGCCGCTAACACTACCAATATGACCACAACCAGTATGTACCAACCTGCTCCGCAGCCAGCACTTCCACTGAGGTTACCGTCAGTGAGTACCTCTGCCTTTCTCAAGGGTGCGCCTGCACTTCTCACTGTCCCCAGTCCCTAAGCTTATCTCCTCATACGCCGCTAACACTACCAATGTGACCACAACCAGTATGTACCAACCTGCTCCACGGCCAGCACTTCCATGTGGTTACCGTCAGTGAGTACCTCTGCCTTTCTCATGGGTGCGCCTGCACTTCTCACTGTCCCCAGTCCCTAAGCTTATCAACTCATATGCCGCTAACACTACCAGTGTCACCACAACCAGAATGTACCAACCTGCTCCACGGCCAGCACTTCCACTGTGGTTACCATCAGTGAGTACCTCTGCCTTTCTCAAGGGTGCGCCTGCACTTCTCACTGTCCTCAGTCCCTAAGCTTATCACCTCATATGCCGCTAACACTACCAATATGACCACAACCAGTATGTACCAACCTGCTCCACTTCCAGCACTTCCACTGTGGTTACCATCAGTGAGTACCTCTGCCTTTCTCAAGGGTGCGCCTGCACTTCTCACTGTCCCCAGTCCCTAAGCTTATCACCTCATATGCCGCTAACACTACCAATGTCACCACAACCAGTATGTACCAACCTGCTCTGCGGCCAGCACATGCACTGTGGTTACCATCAGTGAGTACCTCTGCCTTTCTCACGGGTGTGCCTGCACTTCTCACTGTCCCCAGTCCCTAAGCTTATCACCTCATATGCCGCTAACACTACCAATATGACCACAACCAGTATGTACCAGCGTATTCCATAACGTGCTTATCATATGCAGTCCTCCTTCCTTCACGCCGTACTCTGCGCATAAGCCACTTACGCTTCGTAGAAGTTCATTTCAGTCTTCTATATTCATCGATATGATGGTCAACTGTGGTCCTGAAAAGGACCAAGATGGTGTCGCTGGAGAGCGCAGAAAAATGGTCTACCTCAGGGAACATCTATACCAACGACCAGCCATTGATCACAGGCACAAGGAGATTCTTATATGCAGATGACCTAGCCCTTGCTATGCAGAGCTCATGCTTTGAAAGAGTGGAAAGAAACCTGACAACAGCACTTAGAACACTGTCAAGCTACAACAATTGGAACCAACTCAGACCAAACCCTTCGAAGACACAAGTGTGTGCCTTTCATTTAAGGAACAGGGAAGCTAATCGTGAGCTACATATTACATGGTCAGGCATCCAACTCCAGCATCATTACGCACCTAAATACTTGGGAGTCACTCTCGATAGAACTCTGAGATTCAAAGTCACTGCAAGATCACCAAAATGAAAATCTCCGCTCGAAACAACCTAATTCGCAAACTAGTGGGCACACAGTGGGGATCACATCCACAAACTATTCGCTGTTCTGCAATGGCACTGTGCTTTTCTACTGCTGAATATGCTTCTCCAGTCTGGTACAGGTCATCTCATGCCAGACAAGGAGACATTGCTCTCAACGGAACCTGCAGGTTGATCACAGTTGCTTAAGACCTACCCCAACTGATAAGCTCTGCTGCCTGGCTGGAATAGCGCCACTATGGATACGCAGAACAGTGGCTGCCAACAAAGAGAGACTGAAAGCTCACCATTTCACCAGAGAACGCAAGGCTGGAGTTATGGAAGAAGTCGACGCCTCACCTGCAGACCCCAGAACCTGAAGAACTACCACCTGGACGCAACGAGATCTGGCTGGTGTGGAAATCTTTAAACAGATTACGATCAGGAGTTGGACGATCCAGAGACAACCTGAAGAGATGGGGCTTCATAACAGAAGATACGTCCTGTGATTGTGGGCAAGAAGAGACCACAAGCCACCTGTTCCTGTGCCTTTTGTGCCCTACATCCTGCACGAAGATTGATCTCCTGCAAGCCACTCCAAGCCCCTTGGAGGTTGCAAAGTACTGGACACATGTAATATAAATACAATTTGTGTATATATATATATATATATATATATATATATATATATATATATATATACACATATTTATTGATGTGTATGGCTACTGTATATTTGTATGTTTCTGATTCGAGAATAATAATAATTTCAGTCTTGGTCTCCTGCAGAAAATTACGTAAGGCACTTATTGCAGTATGTCAGTGGAAGATGCAAAAGATCCAAAGAAACAGCGTAGAGTTTTCTTGTTTGGGGAAGCAAATAAAAGTGTCATTAATGAATGTCTTCACAGTCAACTCCAAGCATTCACCGCGGGACACAAAGATATTGAGCATCTTTGGTCGGAATTTAAAGCTATTGTCCACCATGTACTAGAGAAATATCTGTCTAGCAAAAATATAAGGAAGGGAAAGAATCCACCTTGGTTCAACAAACATATTAGGAAGTTGCTGAGAAAGTGAAACGTCCCCTTAGAAAAATTCATGAATTACTGTGCTGGTAAACTCCTTACGTTATTTGATTTTCAAACACCTGAGCAAAACTGAACGTACTCAGACATTTCCATCTTTACTTATTCTGATCATCACTACACTGACACACAATATTTTTAGCGCAACGCAATCTGACTTTCAATAATCCCTACAAACGAATGGCCCTGACTAACAATAACCTATACCTTTCATGAATCACTTACCTCACAAAAATCTTCGTTACTCGAACTACTGCAATAAAGAACGCCAATACTGCAAGCTAAATAAAAGATTCTAACTACTGAAGGCACTAACTACTGATAGGCATAGTTAGCCAATGAAAGGTTTTGATAGAGAAAAAACAATGTATTTATCTTCATAATATTCAAAAGTCATCATGTATATATTAGTGTATGATATCTAGTATTACAAATTTACTCTTTCTGATGGACACACGTCCAGATCGTCCACTCTCAAAATTCTGCCGTCTCTCTTTAATTGTTGTGTTCCTGTTTTCGCGTCCCGCGATTGTCAGCGTCAATTTCCAACTCTTGTAACAGTCTCTGAAAAGCATCATTGTCGTCTTTGCAACGTCCTGCCAAGATTACATGTCGTAAACGTTCAGGCGATTTGATTAAGCAAATGTTGATGAGTTCTGAGGGGCTGTATGGGTTTGACAGGTACTGATCCTTGTGAAACATGTCTTCAAACTATTTCACAAGACTGGAAAATTCAGATTGTTCGAAATGTTTCATCATTATGATGCTATGTTTTACTCGGTCTTGTGTAGCTTGAGACCAATGTGCTGAGAGGAAGGCATGATAAAATTCTCCTTCACTGTGACAATCGTGAATGACTGATCGCATCTTACAGCTGGTTCATTCTCTAAATAGCCACACATAAATTCTGATCTGTGCCCTAGTGACCAGCTGGGAGGAAAAAAAAATGAGAGAGTTCATGAAGCCACGTCAGTGGATGAATGTCGTGGCCAGAAATCTTAAATGTTTTGAATTTACGTGTAGTAATGAACAGCTTAAAGTCAAAATCATCGTGTCGGCGAGTCGCAAATCGGTAATGGTTACGTCGTGTCAGCGGTTCCATCTCAAAATTCGGTGCACCTTGCCAATTTCTTTCATAATTTCCGAAATGCCCTGTGTTATTATTTTGTGGCTTTTTCGTATTTCTAAGTCCCTCTTCCCGTGTTGGAGCGCGAGTCTCCTCTGAAATATGTAATTCTTGTATTACTACTGCTAACTGATCTTGTACTTCCCGGTTTTATCTGTGTTGCGTGTTAATTTGATTTTGATTTTGTTTAGATTTCTTAATTTGGACATACTCTTCTGTGTCAGTGAAGGCTACGGGTCTTGTGTTAGTCAGATCATCATCTACCTTAGTAGATAAGTTAGTGAACTGATCCGAAAGTTCGGCTACTTTCTCCGATAATGAATTGATTTCCTCAGTGTGTTTTTCTGAACCAAGTTTCAGAGTGTCCATTTGTGTTGAAAACGTATCTACTGCGTCCTTTAAGTTTTCCTGAGTTTTTGCAAGTTGCATAACCGAATCTGTAGAAGCAACTGAGTCAATTTTAGCTTGCAAGGTGTCGTGATTTTCATGAACAATAGTTTGCAGTTCCTTTATGGTTGCTTCGTGATTCTTTAATGCATTTTCATGACGCGAAAAAATTTGTGTTTTTACATTATTACAGACTTTTTGACATTTCGATTCGATTTTAAATTGTTTGTTCTCTATCAAAATCTTTCATTTGCGAACTATGCCTATCAATAGTTAGTGCCTTCAGTAGTTAGAATCTTTTATTTAGCTGGCAGTATTGGCGCTCGTTGTGTTGCAGTAGTTCGACTAACGAAGATTTTTGTCAGGTAAGTGATTCATGAAAGGTATAGGTTATTGTTAGTCAGAGCCATTCTTTTGTAGGTATTATTGAAAGTCAGGTTGCATTGCGCTGAAAATATTGTGTGTCAGTTTAGTGTTGATCAGAATAAGTAAAGAGAGAAATGTCTGAGTACGTTGAGTTTTGCTCAGCTGTTTGAAAATCAAATAACATAATTCATGAATTTTTCTATGGGGACGTTTCAAAAGCAGAGAATTTTGCACAGTCGTTTTAAAAGTGTTCACTGCCCCACTGACAAACAGAAATTATGCGAAATGAAAACAGCTGTCAAAAGGTCGATGAGAGACTCTTTTAACGAATTTGAAAACAATATTTTATCTGCAGATTCTAAAAACAACCCCAAAAAATTTCGGTCGTACGTAAAATCTATGAACGCTACAAATAATTCAATACCTTCTATTGCTGACACTACGGGTAATGTAATCGATGATGATAAACAGAAGGCCGAAATTCTAAACCCAGTTTTCAAAAACTCGTTTACGGTAGAGGACTGCATCACCATTCCCCGTTTCAGTTATCAAACAAACGCAAAGATGGCTAACATAGTGTTTAGTGTATCTGGGATTGTAAAACAGTTAAGATTCTTAGAGGCCAGGAAGGCATCTATGCCAGACGGCATCCCCGTAAGATTCTATGTTGACTCTGTGTTTAGTGTACCATTTTTGTCCATCATCTATCAGAAATCATTGGAACAGCGGAAAGTTCCACGGGACTGGAAGAAGGCCCAGGTCATAGCAATCTATAAAAAGGGTAGAAAATCGGATGCATATAATTACCGGCCAATTTCACAGACGTCGATTTTTTGTAGAATCGTGGAACATATTTTGTGTTCACACATAATGACCTTTCTAGTCTCTGAGAAGCTCATCTGCAGAAACCACCACGGTTTTAGGAAACAGCGGTCATGCGAGACACAGCTGGCCCTATTTGTGCATGATACACAACAGGCTCTAGATACCGGCTCCCACATTGATGCCATATTCCTCGACTTTCGAAAGGCATTCGACTCAGTTCCGCTCTGTCACTTGCTCCAAAAAGTCCGCGCTTACGGTCTGTCCGATGGCATATACGGTTGGATCGAAAGTTTTCTAACAGACAGAGAGCTGTATGTCGTCCTGAAAGGGGAGACTTCAGCAGAAACAAGCTTAACATCAAGTGTGCCCCAAGGCAGCGTAATAGGTCCGCTGCTTTTTACGATTTAGATAAACGATGTGGTTGATGGTATTGACAGCGGCATTAGACTGTTTGCCGATGATGCTGTAGTCTACAGGAAAGTAGTATCACACGAAAATTGTGTACAAATCAATGAGGATTTGCAGAAAATAAATGCGTGCTGTAATTACTGGCAGTTATCTCTCAATATTAGTAAGTATAACAAAGCCAAAATCCCCATTAATGTGTGAATACAAAATAAATGCCCAGTCTTTTTAAGCGCTAACATCTGTCAAGTATCTGGGTGAGACTATTCGAAATAATCTCAAATGGAATGATCAGATTACACAAGTAAGGGGTAAGGTGAACTCTATATTGTGGTTTATTGGTAGAATCCTGAAGTGATGCAGTCCTACAACAAAGGAGATTGCTTGCAATACTTTAGTTCGTCCAATCTTAGAGTATTGTTCGTCTGTATGGGACCCTTACCAGTTGGGTCCGAGTCAAGAGATTGAGGAGGTCCAAAGACGAACGGCAAGATTCGTGACTGGTCCATTTAGCCATCGTGAGAGCGTTACAAATCTCATAGAAAGTTTGAAGTGGGACACACTTCCAGATAGACGACGCGCTAAACGGAAGGGGCTGCTCACTAAATTCCAAAATCCGATCTTCGCCGAGGATGTAGAGCATACATTATTACCACCAACTTTCAAATCGCACAGTGATCACCATTCAAAGATAAGGGAAATTAGAGCTCGTACTGAGGTGTTCAGA
Organism: Schistocerca serialis cubense; assembly: GCF_023864345.2. Lineage (NCBI taxonomy): Eukaryota > Metazoa > Arthropoda > Insecta > Orthoptera > Acrididae > Schistocerca > Schistocerca serialis. The sequence goes on along the minus strand of NC_064646.1, from coordinate 96,052,016 downwards.
CAGTCGTTTTTCCCTCGCGCGATCCTCGAGTGGAAAAAAAATGGCTCTGAGCACTACGGGACTTAATTTTGTATCCCGCCTGGGAGGCGGCGCGTGGATAGGAACGGGAAAAGGTAATACAAGTCGGTACTGCAAGAACGTGGTTTATTGATGCAAAAACAAGGCGAGAAACGATTACATAACTTTGTACGTAGGTGCGATGCTGAAGCGAAGTGTCCTGGCTGGCTGCACCTGATCAAATGGGGTGAAGCAGTCGCGGAGCTCGTAGACCTCGACAGCACCGGCTAGAGGACGCTGTCGTCTGTGTCTCTCGTAGTGCCACCTTGAGAAACTATTCCGTGGCATCGTTGCTATCGATGCACTGTGGGAGTTAACATCTGAGGTCATCAGTCCCCTAGAACTTAGAACCACCTAAACATAATTAACATAATGCATCCACGCCCGAGGCAGGATTCGAATCTGCGACCGTGGCGGTCGCGCGGTTCCAGACTGAAGCGCCCAGAACCGCTCGGCGCGACGAACAGTGCCCTCCGCCACACAGCGCTTGGTGGCTAGCGGAGTATATATGTAGATGTAGACAGTAGCGTACTTCTAAATTATACAGGGCTATTACAAATGGTTGAAGCGATTTCATAAAATCACTGTAGCTCCATTCATTGACATATGGTCACGACACACTACAGATACGTAGAAAAACTCATAAAGTTTTGTTCGGCTGAAGCCGCATTCCAGGTTTCTGCCGCCAGAGCGCTCGAGAGCGCAGTGAGACAAACTGGCGACAGGAGCCGAGAAAGCGTATGTCGTGCTTGAAATGCACTCACATCAGTCAGTCATAACAGTGCAACGACACTTCAGGACGAAGTTCAACAAAGATCCACCAACTGCTAACTCTATTCGGCGATGGTATGCGCAGTTTAAAGCTTCTGGATGCCTCTGTAAGGGGAAATCAACGGGTCGGCCTGCAGTGAGCGAAGAAACGGTTGAACGTGTGCGGGCAAGTTTCACGCGTAGCCCGCGGAAGTCGACGAATAAAGCAAGCAGGGAGCTAAACGTACCACAGCCGACGGTTTGGAAAATCTTACGGAAAAGGCTAAAGCAGAAGCCTTACCGTTTACAATTGCTACAAGCCCTGACACCCGATGACAAAGTCAAATGCTTTGAATTTTCGGCGCGGTTGCAACAGCTCATGGAAGAGGACGCGTTCAGTGCGAAACTTGTTTTCAGTGATGAAGCAACATTTTTTCTTAATGGTGAAGTGAACAGACACAATGTGCGAATCTGGGCGGTAGAGAATCCTCACGCATTCGTGCAGCAAATTCAAAAATGGCTCTGAGCACTATGGGACTCAACTGCTGTGGTCATAAGTCCCCTAGAACTTAGAACTAATTAAACCTAACTAACCTAGGGACAGCACACAACACCCAGCCATCACGAGTCAGAGAAAATCCCTGACCCCGCCGGGAATCGAACCCGGGAACCCGGGCGTGGGAAGCAAGAACGCTACCGCACGACCACGAGATGCGGGCGCAGCAAATTCGTAATTCACCAAAAGTTAACGTGTTTTGTGCAATCTCACAGTTTAAAGGTTACGGCCCCGTTTTCTTCTGCGAAAAAAACGTTACAGGACACGTGTATCTGGACATGCTGGAAAATTGGTTCATGCCGCAACTGGAGACCGACAGCGCCGACTTCATCTTTCAACAGGATGGCGTTCCATCGCACTTCCATCATGATGTTCGGCATTTCTTAAACAGGAGATTGGAAAACCGATGGATCGGTCGTGATGGAGATCATGATCAGCAATTCATGTCACGGCCTCCACGCTCTCCCGACTTAACCCCATGCGATTTCTTTCTGTGGGTTTATGTGAAAGATTCAGTGTTTAAACCTCCTCTACCAAGAAACGTGCCAGAACTGCGAGCTCGCATCAACGATGCTTTCGAACTCATTGATGGGGACATGCTGCGCCGAGTGTGGGAGGAACTTGATTAACGGCTTGATGTCTGCCGAATCACTAAAGGGGCACATATGGAACATTTGTGAATGCCTAAAAAAACTTTTTGAGTTTTTGTATGTGTGTGCAAAGCATTGTGAAAATATCTCAAATAATAAAGTTATTGTAGAGCTGTGAAATCGCTTCAATCATTTCTAATAACCCTGTACATCAGAAAAATCAGCTGACTAAAATGTTCTCGGTTTTCAAGCCACTTCAAATACTGACTTCGACTTCAGGAGTTAAAACTTCTACCTGCCAGGATAGACAGGATATTCGCTTTATACAGGGCCAACCAAAACCCCATCGACAAAATTTTTGAGGCTGTCCAAGTTATTTCCTGGGTATTTTGGTATAAGGGACCTTTTGTAACAGGTTGCTCATAACAGACTAATTGCATTTCATTTGATTTATTTCCTTTATTAATCTTTGTATTGCGATGAAAACATTTGCACAACTATGCAATTGCCGACATATGTGTTGTGTGGCTTGTTTTGAAACAAGTTTGGTCCATTTACCCACGGTACTCGATGTTGACAACAATAATACATTCACGAAAACGTCATTTAAACCAGTCACAAACTTCACGAAGCCACATGACCAACAACTAGCATTTCGAGATCAACTCTTGTTTAGTGGTGTACCAGTCTCAAACGATAAAAAACCCTGGGCAAACCAATTGTCTGGTATGCCAGCGGAGCTCCACAGAGGACAAGCTGAAACTACTGAGCACCGAGGAGAACAGCTCGCTACACACTGTGGGACAGGAAAAGATCTGATTACATCCTTAACGATGTCAAAGTAAAACCCATTATCAACGCAGTGCAGGACATGTTGGAAAGACCATGTATTACGGATGAAGACCAGCCAGATACCCCGAAAAATCCTCAAACAGCAACCAGAGGTAGAAGAGATGCAAGAAGATCAATGAGGAGATGGAATGAGACCGTAACAGCTCACTAGATTTAACAATAGATGGAATGTGGTGTGCGTACTGTAAGACCTTCGGTACACACACCATCAGATTATTTGACTTGTCGCTCCAGCAAAGTAGGCGAGTGTCAGCAATATGTCTCGTTGTCTTATTGTGGCGTGTTTATCTTCTGCCGTTAGGTCAGACGATAGAAATGCCACTTGCACGCTTAGAGTAGCAGATTGACTGTGACCAACTTTAAACAGAACTTGATTAATTTTCACACACATTTATTAAAATAATAATAATCATAAACCTTACTTAACTTGATTCTGGATGCTATTTACAATTGACAATCTGAAGTTCCCTTGGTCTTGGTACGTTAATCTTATTCTCACATATCTCTGATACTTGACAAAGTCTCTATACATTTCTCTTCATGGCTATGTACAGGAATATGAAATCTTATTAGACGCAGACTGAAACTTGACTAGAGACTAATGCATACTGACTAATCGGAGGTCTGTACACTCGTTATAACACCTCGAGCGTTCAGGTATCACTGCGCGAGTGTGATCCGCAAGGAGAAAAGGTTCTACATTAGCAGCAATTTCATTGGCTGCGTTACATATTAATACGTGGATCGGCGGAAGCAGAATTTGGTCCGTCTCTAAAACAGTGCCATCTCGTAGTGCGGAGACGGACGAGCGCTGCGCCTGCGCTGTTGTGCTTAGTGGGGCGCGCTCTAGTGGGAAAGTCATGTACGCGCTGACTTCGTGGAACTATGTACACAACATGGAAGAAGCAGAAAAACTACACAACAGTGTGGATTTAGGAACGGAAGAATTATGTAAAGGGCCCACGAAAGGTTCTGTAGCATAAATGAGAAATAAAATCAGTAACGATGAAAAGACAAGAACGTAAACCATATGGAAAAGTACAGAGGTGGACAAAAATATGAAATACCAAAAACACAACCCACTGCCATGTCTAATAGGATGTATAATAACCGTTCAAAATAGCTTCCGGTCAATGAATAAATACAGGTCCTGTATGGTTTGAAAGGGAATATTACACGATTCTTTCTGCAAAATAGTGGCAAGTTCAGGTAATGACGACACAGGTCGGTAGCGATCATGCACCCTTATCTCCAAAGCAGACCACAAAGGTTCAATAATATTGAGATCTGGTGACTTTAGTAGCCAGGGGAGATTCGACAGTTCATCCTCGTGCCCGCAAAACCAGCCCGGACGATACGAGCCGTGTGAAAAGAGGTCCTGTCATCTTGGGACACAGCACCACCACTGGGAAACAAACAATGTAACACGGGACGCACCTGATCGGCCAAGCTGGTCACACATCCTTTGTCAGTGATGCGACCTTGCAGAGTAACCGTAGGGCCCAAATCATCACCACCAAATCCCTGTCACCCTTCACTCTCGGCAGCAAACAGTCTGTATCGTTGGCTTGGGATAACGTACACCAGACGCAAACAGCCAGATGTTGGAAACTGTGCAACAAAACTCATCCTACCCAATGAGTTTCTTCCGCTGCTCCACAGTCAGGTTTCAGAGCTTCGGCGCCACGTTGTCCTGTTTCCGGCATTTGTATCACTCATGTGTGGGTTTGGAATTCCAGCTCACTCTGCAATTCTACATCTACATTTATACTCAGCAAGCCACCCAACGGTGTGCGGCGGAGGGCACTTTACGTGCCACTGTCATTACCTCCCTTTCCACTTCCAGTCGCATGTTGTTCACGGGAACAACGACTGCCGGAAGGCCTCCGTGCGCGCTCGAATCTGTCTAATTTTAAATTCGTGATCTCCTCGGGAGGTTTAAGTAGGGTGAAGCAATATATTCGATACCTCATCCAGAAACGCAACCTCTCGAAACCTGTACAGTAAGCTACACCGTGATGCAGAGCGCCTCTCTTGCAGAATCTGCCACTTGAGTTCGCTAAACATCCCCGTAACGCTATCACGCTAACCAAATAACCCTGTGACGAAACGTGCCACTCTTCTTTGGATCTTCTCTATCTCCTCCGTCAACCCGACCTGGTACGGATCCCACACTGATGAGCAATACTCAAGTATAGGTCGAACGAGTGTTTTGTAAGCCACCTCCTTTGTTGATGGACTACATTTTCTAAGGACTCTCCCAATCAATCTCAACCTGACACCCGCCTTACCAACAATTACTTTTATATGATCATTCCACTTCAAATCGTTCCGTACGCATACTCCCAGATATTTTACAGAAGTAGCTGCTACCAGTGTTTGTTCCGCTATCATACAGTCACACAATAAAGAATCCTTCTTTCTATGTATTCGTAATAAATGACATTTGCCTTTGTTAAGGGGTTAAGGGTCAGTTGCCACTCCCTGCACCAAGTGCCTATCCGCTGCAGATCTTCCTGCATTTCGCTGCAATTTTCTAATGCTGCAACTTCTCTGTATACTACAGCATCATCTGGGAAAAGCCGCATGGAACTTCCAACACTATCTACTAGGTCATTTATATATATTGTGAAAAGCAATGGTCCCATAACACTCCCATGCGGCACACCAGAGATTACTTTAACGTCTGTAGACGTCTCTCCCTTGAGAACAATATGCTGTGTTCTGTTTGGTAAAAACTCTTCAATCCAGCCACACAGCTGGTCTGATATTCCGTAGGCTCTTACTTTGTTTATCTGGCGACAGCGCGGAACTGTATCGAACGCCTTCCGGAAGTCAAGGAAAATGGCATCTACATGGGAGCCTGTATCTAATATTTTCTGGGTCTCATGAACAAATAAAGCGAGTTGGGTCTCACACGATCACTGTTTCCGGAATCCATGTTGATTCCTACAGAGTAGATTCTGGGTTTCCAGGAATGACATGATACGCGAGCAAAAAACATGTTCTAAAATTCTACAACAGATCGATGTCAGAGATATAGGCCTAGAGTTTTGCGCATCTGCTCGAGGACCCTTCTTGAAAACTGGAACAACCTGTGCTCTTTTCCTATCACTTGGAACCTTCCGTTCCCTTGCGGTACACGGCTGTTAGAAGGGGGGCAAGTTCTTTCGCGTACTCTGTGTAGAATTCGCCGATTATGAGCATCCTCCGAGTTGTTTTGGCCCTGGCGATCGAGACGTTCAGATCTGCAGTGACCTTTGCAGCTGTCGTCCTTTTATTTTTCGTCATATTCTACTCAATGACCGTCTGTCACTACCACTCCACACACACTTTTTGTCCCAGTCCTGACTTAGCGGATGATGTTTCCCGCTTTCTCTGTATGCGGTATAAATCTTCGACATGGTGTCTCTTCAAACATCAAACACTTCGACTACCTTGGTTACAGAACCACCCACGTTAAGAGCACCAAACATTTGCCCACGTTCGAATTCACATAGCTCCGACATAATGCACTCACAAGTACACAGAATACTTGTAACGTCCCCTTAGAAAAATTAATGAATTACTGTGCTGATAAACCTCTTACATTATTTAATTTTCAAACAGTTGAGCAGAACTGAACGTACTTAGACATTTCGCTCTTTACCTATTCTGATCAACGCTAAACTGACACACAATATTTTTAGCGCAACGCAATCTGACTTTCAATAATCCTTACAAAAGAATGGCCCTGACTAACATTAACCTATACGTTTCACAAATCACTTACCTCACAAAAATCTTCGTTACTCGAACTACTGCAATACAGCGGGCGCCACTGCCGCCAGCTAAATAAAAGATTCTAACTACTGAAGGCACTAACTACTGATAGGTATAGTTAGCAAATGAAAGATTTTGATAGAGAACAAGCAATGTATTTACCTTAATAGTGTTCCAAAAGTCATAATATATGTATATCAGTCTATGATATCCAATATTACAAATTTACTCTTTCTGATGGACACACGTCCAGATCGTCCGCTCTCAAAATTCCGCCATCTTTCTCCCCACATCCACCACTGCTGGCGGCTCACCTCCAACTGCGCAACGCTACGCGCTGTTAATATCTAACTGCCCAACACTACAATAGCAATACTGCAAAAATGCAGACCAGCCACAGACCTCACACAGCACAGTCAGTGATTTTCATATAGAGCGCTACGTGGAGTTACCAACATAAAAACCTAAACAGCCTACTTACACACTGTTTCGAACAGGAGTGACACATGCAACGCATTCAGAGTGTTGTACAGACGCCGTTCATGGCCAAATACGACGGCACCACTTGCAGGCTTGGCTTGCAACTGAGTTTATTTTTAAGCATGCATTTCTCAACGTGTTTCCATAGTACGGTCCAACCCCTGTAGTACAGTATCACAGAACGTAAGAATGTAAAGAATTAAAAGGAAAGAGAATGAGACTGATCCGTATGAGTAAAGGAAACCGGGAATTGAGCTAAGGATCTTATTGGGTAGATAAACAATAATGAAGGAACCTGCATATAAAATTTTCACATCGATTGAACTAGAAGTTATGGATTCACAGACGCTGGACTGTAAGAAAATGTCGTGCACATTCTGAGTATAAAATTTCTTAATTTGCACTCTTGCCTTCAATTTAGTTTACGCAGACGTGGCGGTCTGTCGTCAATGATATGTAGATTTGCGAGGATTGAGTGTTTATTTCAAATATGCATCATCAAATAAAAGGCAGAGAAAGTATCACCATGAATGTCGGATGGATTGCGTCACACAGTGAATGTGTTTATGGGCGGCACTGCGTGTGTTTTCCCCGCTGGGGTGGACATAATACGATATCACAGTAAAGGCACTGCTCGTATACAAAGCAAATGGCTGAAATGAGAGTTGCGGAACATTTGGAACAAGCGACGCTACTTATTGGTAAGTTTGCATTGGAGGTTTTCTATGCTTCCTCTATGTACAGGACACAAAGCAATACTGCTCATGAATTCCGTACATACTGTGAACAGGACAGTCTGATGTTCTTATGAGTGTAAAGCGGTAAAAGCCTGCGAAAAGAAGGCAGGAAAATTAATGGAAGGCAGATGACTGACATGACATACAACGCTGTTGCTTAATGGACAAGATTCAGGCTCACCGAGAATCGGCCCAGATTTGTGACTGGATTCGAGTCAGGGTGTCAGACAGATACTAACGCGTTGTTTTTAGCGGGACGAAGTCGAAGAAAGCAAAGTAACCTCGGGAAAGCACCAGGAGCGTGATACAAGACTGTAAACGCAAATGAATATTACATATGGAATGTCAATGAATTACAAACATCACTGATAGAATCAACGAGGAGAGTTGAAAATGTGTACCCGATCAGGATTCGAACCCGGGATCTCCTGCTCACTCGGCTCTAACGCCTAAGCCACCGAGGAAAAAGGAATTAGCGCCGCTGCGCAGGCTTACCCCAAGCACGCCCCCTAGCATACTAGGATTCTCAACTCACTCCACACACCACGAAAGAAGTGCTCCCCGCCCATTAATCTCAATGCTCGTGGCAAGGCCTACTCCAGCATGATTTCGAGCGTATGTGTGCACCCGCACAGAAATGATCCTTGACTTGCGATCTCCGTGACTATATGTGTATGGTGTCCGTTTCTTCGGACATGTCCAAAAGAAGACACCATGGAGGATGGTGTCAGCCCTGAATAATGAAATGTCAATTAATTACAAGCATCAGCTGCGTACGGGACGTTGATAAATCAGCAGGGAGAGTTGAAAACGTTTGCTCGACCAGGATTCGAATCCGGGATCTCCTGCTTTCTAGGCAGGCGCTCTAATCCTTTTTTTTTTGTTTTGTTTTCATTTTGTTCGTCATTGTTCGTTGTATTTGGTCGTAGCGGACGTCACATGACATCCGTTGAAGTTCGTTATTGATCCTTTCTCTCAGTTTTTTATTCCAGAGCCCAGCCAGTTCTCGGACAGAACATGCTGAGCTACCGTGCTAGCATACTGTGCATATATTGGAGACGAGTTCCATTACTGTAGTATTACACTATTGGCGATAAGTCATAGTAAACAATAACAACTGTAAAATATGTAGGAGGTGCCATCCACTGCAGCCTAGGATGGAATGACCAATTAAAACCAGCTGCAGCAAGAGTATATGCCAAACTGAGAGTCACTGGGAGAATCTTGAGGAAATTTAATTCATCTTCGACAGAAGTGACTTACAGAACAGTCTTTCAATTGATTCTTGGCTATTGGTCGTCAGTCTGGAACCCTTACCGATATGGATTAGTAAAGGCGATAAAAAATGATCCAAAGAAGAGCGGCACGTCTCTTCACGGCAGGAGAGCGTTACGGTAATGCTCATCAAAACCCAAAGACAGATGCTGCAATAAGGGACGTAGTACATCACACAGAGGCTAACTGTTAAAATTTCGAGGGCTTAAGGCCCAGTAAGAACCCAGCAACATGTTACTTCTTCTCACATACATCTAGCGAAATTACCACGATGAAAAAAATCAGAGTAATTTGCGAAGGGAACGGGTAAGGAGAAATATGACAGTGGGTACCCTCCACCACAAACTTAACGTGGCTTCCTAAGCGTAGATGTAGATGTTGATGTAGGAGGTCAGGCGATGGGACAACAATAGTCTCCGCTGAGTGACGTAAGACAAGCCAAGCAGCGGCAAGCAACGTCAGAGGTTTGTTCTGTCTCAATGAGTCAACGGAGAAGCTCGCTTATAACAGAGCCTGTGCCTGCGACAGAGAGGCATGGGATCTGCTGTTATTAAGGTTGCTGGCGACGTAGTAATACGAAAAAATGAAGTTGTAAACGCCGTGTAGGGTGGGATGCGCAATAAAATAATATTGTATTAAAATCATTGCCATCTTAAGAGGGGCACATTTAACAGTAGGTACAGAAGTAATCAACAGTGTGAATGAATGTAACTGTAGGGAGCCTAATCTCTCTTATCTTATTCACATGATCTCAGCGTGCAATACGAGTATACGATAGTAGCAGCAGAACTGTCGCACATTATTTGCCGAATATCGTTTTTCTATGTCCATCGAAAAGTGTTTCGCAAAAGACACCTTTCGTAGGGAGATTTCCGCTTACGTTACCGACCATCTTTGTTAAAATTCACTGGGTGTTGTGTGATGTCCTTAGGTTAGTTAGGTTTAAGTAGTTCTAAGTTCTAGGGGACTGATGACCATAGATGTTAAGTCCCATAGTGCTCAGAGCCATTTGAACCAATTTTTTTGTTAAAATTCATTACGCTCGCACTGCGCTTCCTAGAAATAGATCCAACCAAACTAAGTATTCCATTCGCCTTCTTTTCTACTAACGTTAAGCGTTTGTCCCACTTCTAAATATTACCCCTGACTACTTCAAAACATATACAATTACTTTGCTCCAACCTTTTGAAATGCGTCGAAGAAAACGATCTATTAGCACACAACCAGCACGGATTCAGAAAATACCGTTCTTGTGAAACGCAAATGATTTTTTTTTTTTTTCAGACGAATGCTGTCAACAGGGGATCTCACGTTGATTTTATCTTTCTAGATTTCCAGAAGGCTTTTCGCATCCGTCTTTACAAGTGGCTACTAATCAAATTGCGTGTCTATGGAGTATAGTCTCAGTTGTACGACTGGATTCGTGATTTTCTTGCAGAAAGTAATTGATGGGAAGTTATGTAGCGAAGCAGAAATGATATATGGGATTTCCCTGGGACCTCTGCTGTTCTCAATCTTCATAAACGGTTTAGGAGAGATTCTAAACAGCCAATGTTGACTGTTTTCTGGTGATGCTGTCAAAAATGATTTAGACAAGGTATCTGCGTATTGTGAAAAATGGCAAATGACGAAAGTTAGTACAAAGTGTGAGGTGCGTCACACAAGTACTAAAAAATTCCATTAATTCTCCGCTACGAAATAAATCTCACAAATTTAAAGATTTTAGATTGAAGTAAATAATAAGAACAACTTTAATTGGAACCATCACAAAGAAAATAATATGCGGAAGAGAAAACAAAAACTTTGTTTTGTTGGCAGACAGAAAATGTAAAAATCTACCTATACACTACGGTTGTTCATACTTCTCTGGAATATTTCTTCGTGGCATAGTATCCCTACGGGACAGTGCTGACAGAGAACATCGAAAGAGTTTAAATAAGGGTACCTCGTTTCGCATTATCGCTAAACAGGCGACAGAGTGTTACTACTGTAATAAGCAAGTTGGGGTGGCAATCTTTAAAAGAGAGGCGTTTTTCGTTCCGGTGAAATCGTTTCACGACACTTCAATCATCAATTTTTCCTCAGAATACCAAAATATTACAGTGACTCCCACGTACATAGCGATAAATTTTTATTTAGTAAGAGATAGATAGATAGAGAAAGAGAGAGAGAGAGAAAAAGAGAGAGCAGAGCTTGCACGGGAGGATTTAATCAGGCCCTTTATTTTTGCTATAAGTACGAGAGTTAATCGGAAAGTAAGGAACGGTCGGTCGCGAAATGGAAACCACAGTGAAAATCCGGTGTGTTTGGCAGTGTCTCTAGTATTCCCGTCGATCGCGTTACGTCGTTCTTTCTAGTTCTGAGCACACAGGCAGCACATAAAGATCCCTAGAACAATAGTGTTTCCCGCCAAGTACGAAAGCCTGGTGAGAAATTTCGCCTGAATCTATGCAGTCAACATTACATAACTCTCGTGCGTTTTTTCTTCAAGAAAATTCTCAGCCTCATTCTGCAGGGGTAATGATGATGATTCTGCATCGTTTTCAATTGGAAACGTTTGATTACCATCAATACAGCCCGTAATTGTCTCCCTCTGAGTTTCGTCTCTCCTCACATGAACCGCTGGCTATGTAGACATTTTGGTACAGACAATGAGCTGTAGGCCAGCGTAGCGAACTGGCGGAAAGCACTGGCGGCTGCCTTCTATAACGAAGGAATTGGAAAGTTGTACAATGCTGCGACAAACGTCTAAGTCGAATCGTCGACTGTGGAGATAAGTAGCTGGAAGTTGTAGCTAACTATTGCAAATAAAACAGTTTTGATTTTCACTGTGGTTTCTATTGCGCGATCTGTCGTTCCTTACTTTTCGAAAAGCCCTCGTATTACCTTGCATTTCTTCACATTTAAAGAGAGCCTTCACTCATTACACCTAATGGAAATTCTGACCAAATTCTTGTGCATATCCATACACGACCAACGTCGATATTTTCCTCTAGAGCCGGCCGCTGTGGCCGAGTGGTTCTAGGCGCTTCAGTCCGGAACCGCGCTGCTGCTACGGTCGCGGGTTCGATTCCTGCCTCGGGCATGGATGTATGTGATGTCTTTAGGTTAGTTAGGTTTAAGTACACTACTGGTCATTAAAATTGCTACACCAAGAAGATGACGTGCTACAGACGCGAAATTTAAACGACAGGAAGAAGATGCTGTGATATGCAAATGGTTAGCTTTTCAGGGCATTCACACAAGGTTGGTGCCGGTGGCGACACCTACAACGTACTGACATGAGGAAAGTTTCCAGCCGATTTCTCATACACAAACAGCAGTTGACGGGCGTTGCCTGGTGAAACGGTGTTGTGATGCCTCGTGTAAGGAGGAGAAATGCGTACCATCACGTTTCCGACTTCGATAAAGGTCGGATTGTAGCCTATCGCGATTGCGGTTTATGTATCACAACATTGTTGCTCACGTTGGTCAAGATCCAATGATTGTTAGCAGAATATGGAATGGGTGGGTTCAGGAGGGTAATACGGAACGCCGTGCTGGATCCCAACGGCCTCATGTCACTAGCAGTCGAGATGACAGGCATCTTATCCGCATGGCTGTTACGGATCGTGCAGCCACGTCTCGATCCCTGAGACAACAGATGGGGACGTTTGCAACACAACAACCATCTGCACGAACAGTTCGACCACGTTTGCAGCAGGATTGACTATCAGCTCGGAGAGCATGGCTGTGGTTATTCTTGACGCTGCATCACAGTAGGAGCGCCTGTGATGGTGTACTCAACGACGAACCTGGGCGCACGAATGGCAAAAAAAATTTTCTGATGAATCCAGGTTCTATTTACAGCATCATGATGGACGCATCCGTGTTTGGCGACATCGCGGTGAACGCACATTGGAAGCGTGTATTCGTATCACCCGGCGTGATGGTATGGAGTGCCATTGGTGGCACATCTCGTTCACCTCTTGTTCGCACTGACGGCACTTTTAACAGTGGACGTTACATTTCAGATGTGTCACGACCCGTGGCTCTACCCTTCAGTCGATCCCTGCTAAACCCTACATTTCAGCAGGATAATGCACGACCGCTTGTTGCCGGTCCTGTACGGGCCTTTCTGGATACAGAAAATGTTCGACTGCTGCCCTGGCCTCACATTTTCCAGATCTCTCACCAACTGAAAACGTCTGATCAGTAGTGGCCGAGCAACTGGCTCGTCACAATACGCCAGTCACTACTCTTGATGAACTGTGGTATCGTGTAGAAGCTGCATGGGCAGCTGTACCTGTACACGCCATCCAAGCTCCGTTTGACTCAATGCCCAGGCGTATCAAGCCCATTATTACGGCCAGAGGTGGTTGTTCTGGGTACTGATTTCTCAGGATCTATGCACCCATATTTCTTGAAAATGTAATCACATGCCAGTTCTAGTATAATATATTTGTCCAATGAATCCCCGTTTATCATCTGCATTTCTTCTTGGTGTAGCAGCTATAATGGGTAGTAGTAGTGTTCTAAGTCTATGGGACTGATGACCTCAGATGTTGAGTCCCATAGTGCTTAGAGCCATTTGAACTATTTTTTCCCCTCTGGACAACAGTATCAGCAAACAGTCTGGTAGGCGACTTCTGGGATAGTCAGCAGCTCTGCGTGAATTGAGAGCATCGCTCTCTCGAACCTCTGGCGAACAACGGCAGGCTCACGTCGAGCTAGGGCGTAGTCGCTGCGCAGTCGCCGCCCGCCGCCGCACACAGACCATAGCTCAGCTAAATTGAGCCGCAATTGGCGCCTTCATTGAAAGGTCCGCGCGACGAGCGACGACTGACGCAACCGGAGTAAGGCAAGTTCACGGCCCGAAATAAGAGCGCGTCGCGAGGCAGCGGGGCGCTCCTCTCTTCCCAGACAATTCGGTGCCGTGGCGCACCTGTCCGTCGGCGATTAGTGTGCTGCACGAGGCTCTGGTTTAGAGACCTTGCCACTCCGCTGGAGGCTACGGTATTCCCTTAGGCTGTATATGACAAACTCCTCTGTAGAAATCAACATGGGGCCCGAAAACAACGATCGTGTGAAACGGAGCACGCTCTGTTCGTCCACGAGATCCAGAAAGCAATAAATCAGGCGCCCAGGTCGATGCTGTGTTCTTTGACTCGCGCTTAGCGAACAAAATACGGAATATCACACCAGCTGTGTTTACTATTAAAAACAGTCTTGATCACGATTTAATTATCGAAGTGACCGGTTTCGACCATTTCTGTGATCATCTTCAGACCTACAAGTTGTATACAAAGCTTTAATTAGAGGGCTACATAGATTAAAGAAAGTACATGAAGCTATAAAGCTATAAAACGATGAATTACCATTGAATAGGAACCTCTTTCTGTTGGAGAATCACTACTGGAGAAACCAGTCCACGTCTTACTATATATAATGGAGGCTACGCCCACTTCTGACGGCATGATGTCATTACTAACCAATGAGTTATAAGTCGAATTACAATTTAAAATCTCTTAGCTAAAAGAACATTGTCAAGAATTAAAAATAAATACACACTAAACTTAGCTTATCAAAGAGCTATTGTCAATTAAGAAGCGTTAAAAGTATTGAAACATGTAGGATAAATGAACTTCGGTTTGGCAGTACATGGGTTGCTCTCTCAAGGCCTGTTAGTGAACCATTTGGAACCAGTGGTTGCCATGGTGAAGTTGGACGCCGTTCCAAAGATGAGGCAGCATGCTTCTTTCCACTGAAGTTGTTGTAAAGTCGATAGCCGAGCTAGTGGCTGCCATGGTGAGGACAAACGCCAATGCAAAGATGTGGCAGCAGGCTTCTTTCCAACGATGTTGTTGCGAAAGTGGAATGGCGAAGACTGTCGCGTCAGACGATGTATTATTGAGCAGCAACATGTCTTTATGTCTTTATTGAAACGATTTTCAATGAGTAGGCTGCAATAATCTTTAGCTGACATGTATACTACATGCTCCACAAATTCGATACGAAGTAGTTGTCCATATATATGAAATATTGTCTATGAAGTTGGTATGTAAATTACATGTGACAACTTTTAAAAGGCATTGGTATTCCTTAAGATATATGTCAGTCTTATAAACAAATTAAAATAATGAAAATGGAAGGAATTTAAAATTATAATATTATGAGCCATAGTGTCAAAAATAAAAGGATGTGAATTAGCAATATGCAGTCTGAAAGAAAATAAGCAAAAATTCTGAAACAGATAGTCAGTCATAAAATAATGTTTGGTGAAATAAAATTACAATGTAAAGATAAAATATTTCCTAAAAGTCTTAATAATTTTAAAAAACAAAGGATAGAAGAGTAAACATTCTAAAGCAGATCATCGAAAAGCTCAAAGAAATGTTTGTCTTTGAACTAAAGTTGTTCGTTTAAAACAGATAATGAATTACTTTCGTGAAGTGAAAAGATTTCTATGGCTGGACTGAAGAGTTTTCAGCAAATAGAACAAAACAATCATCCTCAATGAATAGAAATCTTCATACATAAAAGTAACTTAGAGCGTACCCTAAAAGAGTGTAACAGCACCATTACTTTTCACAGTTTATATAAATGACGTAGCGGATAACATCAGAAGCTCCATGAGGCTTTTCCTGGATGATGGTGTTGTATACAGGTACGCTAGACAATTGTAGCGAAACTCAGGAAGACCTGCAGAGCATCGACGTTTCCCTTGGGAGCAGAAATTGGCCTTCATCATATAAAAAAAAATTTAATACATTGTGAATAAACAGAAGCAGTCACATCATAAAATCTCTAGACGTATACGTGAGGAGTGATTAAACTGGAACGACCACATAAAACTAAACGGAGGTAAAGCAGATGCCAAACTGAGAGTCATTGGAAGAATGCTCGGGAAGTGAAGACCACCCACAAACGATGAAGCTTACAATACCTTCATTGGACAAATACTTGAGTACTGCTCGTCAATTTTGGACCTCTATTAGATGGGATTGATAGAGGAAATAAAAAAGGGCCGAAGCAGAGCAGCACCTTTCGCCACAGTTTCATTTAGTAAGCGTGAAAGCGTCGCGGAGATGCAAAGCCAGCTCTAGCGCCAGGGAGGTGTTCTGCGTCGCGGTGTTCTGACAGCGTACGTTCCTAGAAGAATCAACCAATATATTTCTTTCTCCTACGTATATCCCACAAAAGGTGGCGAAGGTAAAATGAGAGAGATTCGAGATCACATGCCATGCTAGATCTTTAAAGAAAGTGAGAGATAGACTATCCCCTTGTCGAACACCTTGGTTTACTGAAATTTCATCCATTATTTTCTAGCCTTTACTTATAACGATTTTCGTATACACCTACAGACTCTTTATCGTATTAATAAGTTTCTTAGAAAAGCCTTTAATTTTTAATATTTTCCACTGATGTGGTATTTTACCTTATCAAAGGCTTTCCCGTAATCGATAAATTCTGATTCTGTTTATAAGTTAAATTCATGGCGTTTATCAACAATTTGTCTTATTATAAATATATTACCATTACACGATCGTCCGTTCAATGAAGCCTGACTGGTCTTCTGGCATAATCGTGTCAGCGGTAGTTTGCAGTCTTTGATTAAGAATATTCCCGTAAATTTTGTATCCCGTATTTATTACATTTTCCTCTATAATTTCCTGTCACCTTTTAAAATATAGAAATAATTTCAGCTGTCTTCCATTCGTTAGGTACGGACAATTCTTTCAGGACACAGTTAAAGCATGGAGAAAGCAAAATCCTATTTGATTAATTGAGCATTAATTCCATTTAGGCCAGTAGCTTTTATACTTTTTTTGTTGCATTGAAGGGGTACTTTTAATTCTTTTATGTCTATTCGATCTACAGAGTTACTTCTTATATAGTAACTTCCTCCATTATCTTCGTCATACGACACATTTCTGTATTGTATCAATAATTTTCAGTTATCATATTGATGTTTCAGTACCTCTATCCATTTTATTCATATGTTTCATAAGTTCTGTCTTCTGCGAATGGCAGGTTCAGCATTAGCAATTAGTTTTTCCCAAGATTCCTTATGGCATCTTTTTATTAAATTCTCTGATTTGTTTCTTTTCTGTAATGTGTTTCCCAGGCGTCGTTGGCCTATTTTTGCAGATATGTGTTATAAGTATTTTAGTTTTCAGTAAAGATATCTTTATTCTGGCCGTGAAATTATGTGCAACATTTGGTTTTACCGAAAGATATTAAAGGGAGTAAAATTTCATTCTACAGGTAAAGTTGTTATAAAAACAAACGATGATTTGCGAAAACATTTTTCGAGATGAAGTCAGTGAATTTACAAGCCGAAGGTTAGGAGTAATATCGTTACCAAGCAGACGTGAATCCGTTTCTGATTGAAAGAATCTACTTGTGTGTACATATTACGAATTGCATGTTAAGGATCGTTATATATCTATCACGTAAAAATATATTGGTCCTCAGACCTGAAACGCGGTGTATGACGAAGATTTTTGGGCGATAGAATGTTATCTAAGTCACTACAGAAGTTCTGAATATAAGCAATGTTTTTTAATACACCGTATTCTTATTATGATATTGTTTCGTTACAGCACTGGTTTAAGGAAAAGTCATAAACCATAAAGATTTATTTTGTGTAAAAACCGAATTATGGATAGAAACGCGAAAATCAATTATTTTAGCAGAAAACGAGATAAACTGAACTAGGGCTCCATTTCGCATAGTGTGTAATGACAGAAACTCGGCTTTCTGCTCTCCGTCATGTTGGTTTGTATGTAGAATATTCTAGAGATAGGGTCGTGAGCGTTCTACACGTATCTGTGGGCTACGAGTAATCCTAAAGGCAATCTACACATGGAAATGCTGACTCTGCTTTCTGCCAGGATATGTGTCAGAAATACACGTGTGAAAGTAAAATCGCTACAATGGATACAAACTCAGAGAACGTATAGAACAGTGTACCAGTAAAGCCTGATCACATAGAAAAGGAGTTCCTCGCGACGGCATTCTGATGTAAAATTATCGCTAGACTTGTCGCGTCAAATTTGACCTGAAAGTCGAGACTCGGGACATACGACCGTCCACGGCCTTCGTCTGTCACAACTGACTCATCGTTCTGCCAGAGATCGTGTGGATGTCTGGACGTTAATGATGTCCGCTGCAACGTAAGCAACGTGGCGAATTTCTCTAAATCTCTCGACATCGACGACCACTTCTTGCATCATCGATGTAAACGGCTTTGTTTGTAGCAGACCCTCCAGTTAGACTTGAGCAGCAGATCTGGAAACTCGGGTACAGTACAAAAATAGGCCAAGGGTTGTAAATTTTAGTTTCTGTAGCCCTCCTTCCGCTTCTAACATTACTTAATCGTTGAACAATATAAATAAAGCAAACAAGCAAGTGATTAATACATAGAAATTGTTAGTCAATAAGTTTTACTAAATGATCTCCTTTTGTCAGATAAACGGTCGTTCAATAAATAATGCAAATATTTTTCTTCCTCAAAAACAAGAGTTGTATTCATTTACCACAAATGCATTACGTCACCTTAATTTGAGAGCCTCTCTGCTGTCATGCCACGAATCTATTTTCGTGCGTCTCAGCCGAGTTCTTGCTGCATCAACAACTTCCCCGCCATTGCTGTAGTGCTTCCTGCACAGTCACCCATCAGTGGACCAAAGAGATGGAAGTCAGAAGTTGTGAGACCCAGGCTGTAGGTTGGACGAGGAATAACGTTCCACTGAATTTTTGAGATTTCCTCTCGGGTGCACATACTCACACGTAGCCACGTTACTGCGAAAACGAGAAGTGTGTTCGCATTCTAGTGCCACGAACATGCCATTACTGTTTCATCAATTTCCTAAGTCTCACAATGGACTTCAGATTTGACCGTTTGACGATGGCGGAGGACACTGAAAAGAATAGCGCCTTCAGTGGCTCACAAGGCTATAGCCGGTAATGGCTGAGAGTTCTGTTTCGAACTTCTTTTTCAAAATCGATTGGTGTCAATCCATGAACAGGGCCAGTTCATGAAAACCCATTTCACATGCAAGCGCGTATCATAACACGTCCCTCCCCTCCCAGCCCTGTTTCCCTCTATCCCTCATACATAAGTTGCCATACCTCTAAAAATGAATATAATTAGTATGTTTCCACTACTAATTATGAGAGATTCAATGTACAGATTCCACGCTAGGGCTGCCTTCGGCGCCCCTCTCAGCTTGTTGGTAGTGGGACAACCTTCATACCAGTGCATTTTGTCAGTGCAGGCTGTCAACGTCAGGGGCAGGTATGCACTCAGGGGCAAATCTATTGTGACCCTTTGATTGACATGTATTTAACCTATTGTTCTCCTTTGATTGACAGGTCCTTAACCTATTTTTCTGCTAAAAGTATCCTTCCTTTTGATTGAGATGCACTAAACCCATTGTTCCCCTGCCCCTCCCCTCCTCGTCCCCACTCGCTGCTGCAGGCACACTTTCAGGTCTGAGTTATTGGAATAAGTCTCTCTCACACTTATCAGTTTGATTGACTACTTAATTAAATTGATCAATTGATTAACCTCACCCCGCCCCCTCTGGTAAACCCCCTCCACTCCCACCCTCCCTCCCGGCAATTGGCGCGAAAAAGACTCGGTTGATCGATCATTTACAGGGAATTCGATTGTAGTGTATGGAATATTGTTTAAACAATTTAGACATTGTGTGAAATATTGTTTATTTAAACAATTTAGGGTATTCGAGGCAGTCTATGGAATACATGGAAATTGGTGGAGACGAAGCATCTCATAACAGGAAATTCAAGGGCATATTGTTTATTTATAAAAAAAATTCATTTTATGGGGTTGGATTTCTCTTGCTCATCATTCTCTGCTGTTTGGAAACATGTAGGTCTTGTAAAAAGCAATTGCATGGAGCAAACATGTTGCATAACCTAATGTTCAGCACTGTACTCTGGGTGTCTTAACCTACAGTTTGGCCCTTTGTCGCCACTTAACCTATTGTTCTATTAAGTGGTTTTCTATGTCACCTCCATTTCTTTAAATTATTGTACCGCATTTGATACCAAATTAAGTAATGAGTTATGTCATCCCACCATTTTCTGGCACACTTTTCGAATTTCACATGCTTTTGAACCCCATTTCTGGCGCATTCTTCTTTGTCACCCACCCCCTTAAACTATTTTACTGCATTTTACATAAAAATTATGCAAGTTAACCTATTGTTCTGCACTTAACCTGCTGTTCTGTTCCATGTCACCCGCTCACACACACCCGCCCCTTTACTATTGCACTCCTAACACCACGTTGATACAAATATTTATGCAAATAAATTAAATTGGTATTCTTCACATGTATGGGGTAGTTTTTCTTAAATCACAGCACCCTCTTGGTCGGTAAAACCGATGGAATTTAGAACAAAAGATCACTGACAAAAAATACATTCGGCCACCTGACACCTGACGCCAACACCAGTGTCTGGGTGCATCGGCAGGCCCCGTGAAGTGGTGACGTGGCCATCAGCTGCCCAGTGATGCACAGGTGTCCATTCGGGACCTGCAAGCATGAGGCAGTGTCATCCCTTTCATACTTGATACCCGAGAAATTCCTGTTGAAATACATTTTCACTTAGGCACCATTGCTGGCATGATGATGCATAGCTGAGGTGCGGGTCCAGTGCCAAGAGATGCTGCAATGCTTCCCAGAATAGCACAGATTGCATTGTTCCTAGCAATCCTAACAGGACAGCCCATCTGTCACTGAATTTACCCATCAAACTGCTGTGACTCCACTGTGGGAGCACTGTCTGCCCTTTTTTCTGCAGACAAGACTTTCAGTGGCAAAAAACTATTCTCTACACATCGCCATATTGCACTGGCAGTTAAACCCCACAAACGTTGTCTACAGATCATCAAATACATACAAGTCTCACAAGAATATTGGGAGCCAGGAACATATTTACCAGTGTCACTACAATTAAATATTATGATTGCTGCTACAGTCTGATGCCAGTTGATGTACAGGTAATGTCTCCTCTTGAGAGCTGTGGTTCTGGAACGAATCTCACTATCTATAGCACATATAATTTTCCACATAAAAATCTGTCTCATACACTCACAGCTATCGATGTGCTGAACCTATACTCCCTCACGACAGGACACACACTCATTTTCTCTGATCATGCCACGACATAAGCCATAGTAAATTTGCACTGCAATATACATGCATTTCAGACAAACAGTGCAGTTATCTTTTATATCTGTACAGTGCCTGAAAAAATTATAGTATGCCTACACTCACACCAGTTATATGCCTTGATAATCCTCAGTCCTAGGAAATTATCTGAAAAATCTTCGAATCAGTGCTTCTGGAAGGTGCTGCATCCTGCCAAGATTCTCTCAAACAAGTGTTATGAAGGACAGGCGTCCGGCACTATGTGTGATAATGAATGCCGTACCCACGGACATAATGCTTGGAAAGACATCACCGACACAGGTTGGTGTACTGTAATCAACATCGTTATCGACAGAACAACAAGGAAAATGTGAGGGTATGCTTAGGGGTGCCGATAACATTCTCACTGCTATGTAGAGACTCCTATATTCCAGTGCAAAGGATGTCTCGTGAATGAATGTTTATGATTGGCTCTTATCGAATTTACCCACCTAATTACTGATACCACCGATGTGGAAGCACAATCCACCATTTTTTCTTTCTGCAGACAAGACTTTCAGTGGCAAAAACTGTTTTACACAGATCGTCATATTGAACAAACCATTAAACCTTGCAAAGTGCCCTACAAATCGTCAAACACGGAAAGATGCTTACTCAATTACACTGCTCTCCCAAAGAGGACAGGAGCTTGAAAATGAGAGTGTGAAACTGATCTCCAACCCAGCAATATATCACCGTGTCCTGTGTCGATGTAGTAAACATACAATTTGTATCCTGTGCCATACAAAATCACCCCTTTTACATCATTTGTACATATACCGCAAAGACAGACAGAGTAAGCACATACACCATAGGTATACTCGTGGCACTAGATATTTCCCACAAGGTCGGGCGGTCATCCAGACCAATGCATGACCAGAGGGTCCTCAGCAGATCGAAGTCACTCTCAGAACTGTTGTGCAAACACTGACTAATTTTCCCCTCAGCAAAAATGCGTTAATGTTTCT
This sequence comes from Schistocerca serialis cubense, assembly GCF_023864345.2. Taxonomy (NCBI): domain Eukaryota; kingdom Metazoa; phylum Arthropoda; class Insecta; order Orthoptera; family Acrididae; genus Schistocerca; species Schistocerca serialis. The sequence continues at coordinate 96,029,784 of NC_064646.1, read as the reverse complement.
GGTCCGGATATACTAGCTTGCTCGCTTTTCTACACGCATCTCCAGACTCTGTGATTACAAGAACATACCTAATTTCACATGGTTTGCTAGAATATCATACCATTTTCCCGGTACTTCTCGATATCAAGCACATAGCAATATCGCTTGCATAGCAGTATCGCTTGCATGGCATAAATCCGAAGATATAGACTGGAAACTATTTCTCTAGAAACCCTAAACTTTAGCTAGTTGGAGCATTCTGTAAACCATGGAGTAACTAGAAACATATCCTGTCTGCGAAGACCTTTACATGACAACTCGAAAAAAAAATAGAGGAAACTGATATTTCCACTCACGAACACCGATGACAGTGATGTAACAGATTTCAAATCATCCTTATAATTTACAAAGTCGACTAAGGTGTTTCTCATGTGTAGAGAACCAGCAAACGTGTATTCCACCTGTCTTTTACCTCCTAGATGCACACACCACGATCAATGTCCTCTCAACTATGTCTATTAAATGTCTGCAGTTCAAAGGTTTGGCAAATAATGGTACCCCTTAATGTAATGGCAGCAAGAGACGGAAAGGAACATCAGATGCTCTCAGTGAGTATGCCTCGCGGCCTCATTCAGCATGCAGAAAATGCTATTCTGGCAGCCAACGAGGCAACAAGAAGCAACCAACCGCAAATTGTGGCACACATTGAAAAGAAAAAAAAAACGTGGTCTGTCGTCTGGGGACTGAGGTCATACGTGAATCATTCCAGCGATAAGCAGAGGAAGTTGAGAATACCATACTAGCTCACAGAGTTTCGATGAAGCTCACGGTCTGCAGATTGTCCCTAGAACTGATTGTGGCCCCGTGGTTCTGAGCTGAGTGGAAGGCTTGAATGAGAGACTGCGAAGGTTCTGTGAGAAATTGGGCTATGCCTTCCTAGACATGTGCCCCAGGGCTAAGAGCTTTAGGTTCCCCTAAATGGGTCAGGTGTGCACTACACGTCCTAGGCAGCTACCAGGTAGCTGACCGCCACAGGTGAGAGTATTAAAATGCTAGCGGTTAACTGCCGAAGCATTCACAATGAAGTGACAGAATTTGAAGAACTCCTAAAAACCGCTGAAGCTCAAATATTATAGGTACAGAGAGCTAATTAAAACCTGAAGTTGACAGCAGTGAGACACCTGGAGAAAATTTAAGAGTATGCCGAAAGGATAGGCTAATGGGAAATGGAGGTGGTTTAGTTGTTGCTGTAGACAAGAAACTCAAATCCACTGAGACAGAAAATGAAGCTCCATACAAGACCGTTTAGGTAAAACTTCGTATCAAAGGTGAGCATAAAACAATGGTTCAGAACACCATTCATGACGGAAATATATTAAATGCAATGACAGCAAATAGACTCTACCTCTTTGAGGGTGTCTACGTTGAAACTAGTATCTGTGACCATGAGGTGATTATAGTAACAATGAATATCCAAGTAGAAAGGGTAACTAAAACAAGTAGATAGATTTATATGCTCAAAAAACTAGACGAAGATCCAATAGCGTCATATCTCAATGAGGAACATGAAACTTTTAGCTCAGGACAGAAGCATGTTGAGGAACTACGGCTTAAGTTAAAAATAATTGACCACACATGAATAGTTGACCACGCACGGGAGCGATATATACCCAGTAGTGTACTTTGTGATGGGAGGGGCCCTCCATGGTACACAGTCACTGTAAAGAAACTTCTAAAGAAACAGAAACTACTGCATAACAGGTATAAAACAAAACATAGAGCTATGGATACAGAGAGAGCAATATGCGAAGCCGTCTGTGACTATTTTCGAAAGAGCTTTCAAAAACCCAAAGAAATTCTGGTCGCCTATGTAAAGGCTATTAGAGGCACCAAAGTCAGTGCCCAGTCACTCGCAGATAAGACAGGAACTGAAATTCGGAGTAACAAAGCAAAAACAGAAATGCTCAGTTCTTCTTTTCAGATGTTCCTTTGCAAAGGAAAACAGAGAAGTATTGTTCCACTTTAGTTTTCGTACGACTGGGAAGATGAGGGGGGACATATTGCTGCCTCTAGCATCGAGAAACAGCTGAAATCGTTAAGACTGAACAAAGGCTTAGGATAGTGCTGGATAAATTTTTAAAGATGTCGATATACACTCCTGGAAATGGAAAAAAGAACACATTGACACCGGTGTGTCAGACCCACCATACTTGCTCCGGACACTGCGAGAGGGCTGTACAAGCAATGATCGCACGCACGGCACAGCGGACACACCAGGAACCGCGGTGTTGGCAGTCGAATGGCGCTAGCTGCGCAGCATTTGTGCACCGCCGCCGTCAGTGTCAGCCAGTTTGCCGAGGCATACGGAGCTCCATCGCAGTCTTTAACACTGGTAGCATGCCGCGACAGCGTGGACGTGAACCGTATGTGCAGTTGACGGACTTTGAGCGAGGGCGTATAGTGGGCATGCGGGAGGCCGGGTGGACGTACCGCCGAATTGCTCAACACGTGGGGCGTGAGGTCTCCACAGTACATCGATGTTGTCGCCAGTGGTCGGCGGAAGGTGCACGTGCCCGTCGACCTGGGACCGGACCGCAGCGACGCACGGATGCACGCCAAGACCGTAGGATCCCACGCAGTGCCGTAGGGGACCGCACCGCCACTTCCCAGCAAATTAGGGACACTGTTGCTCCTGGGGTATCGGCGAGGACCATTCGCAACCGTCTCCATGAAGCTGGGCTACGGTCCCGCACACCGTTAGGCCGTCTTCCGCTCACGCCCCAACATCGTGCAGCCCGCCTCCAGTGGTGTCGTGACAGGCGTGAATGGAGGGACGAATGGAGACGTGTCGTCTTCAGCGATGAGAGTCGCTTCTGCCTTGGTGCCAATGATGGTCGTATGCGTGTTTGGCGCCGTGCAGGTGAGCGCCACAATCAGGACTGCATACGACCGAGGCACACAGGGCCAACACCCGGCATCATGGTGTGGGGAGCGATCTCCTACACTGGCCGTACACCACTGGTGATCGTCGAGGGGACACTGAATAGTGCACGGTACATCCAAACCGTCATCGAACCCATTGTTCTACCATTCCTAGACCGGCAAGGGAACTTGCTGTTCCAACAGGACAATGCACGTCCGCATGTATCCCGTGCCACCCAACGTGCTCTAGAAGCTCTAAGTCAACTACCCTGGCCAGCAAGATCTCCGGATCTGTCCCCCATTGAGCATGTTTGGGACTGGATGAAGCGTTGTCTCACGCGGTCTGCACGTCCAGCACGAACGCTGGTCCAACTGAGGCGCCAGGTGGAAATGGCATGGCAAGCCGTTCCACAGGACTACATCCTGCATCTCTACGATCGTCTCCATGGGAGAATAGCAGCCTGCATTGCTGCAAAAGGTGGATATACACTGTACTAGTGCCGACATTGTGCATGCTCTGTTGCCTGTGTCTATGTGCCTGTGGTTCTGTCAGTGTGATCATGTGATGTATCTGACCCCAGGAATGTGTCAATAAAGTTTCCCCTTCCTGCGACAATGAATTCATGGTGTTCTTATTTCAATTTCCAGGAGTGTATATTGTACCGATATTTGTAAAAGGCTTCTATATTATCGCGAAAAATACCGATATTTTCAAACATCGGTGTTTTTGGCCCCTCTCTAAGCGTGACAAATCTCAGGAGTGAAATACTTTTCATGTGTGTTCGGTGCATGAAATATTGTACCTATCATAAACATTTCAGGCAACAAGAGTCCATTTTCCATTAAATACCAGTGTGACTTTTGTGCCGGGTCTGCCTTACTTTTATTGTCCGTCTGTCTTTTCCTCATCCAGACACTCAGGTGGTAAGGAGAGCACACATACCGCCCTATAGCTGGAAGCAGGGGGTGGTAATTTCCACCATTTTCATACAGTGCTGTCACCAGCAGTGTTCGTTATGCATCTTGAACCTTTCTCATCATCACCAACACTTGACACAGATGCAAGTCGCCGAATGTAGCGTCACCTGAAACTCCCCTGGATGGGGTTTCCCGGCCATCAGTGCCACACGATAATTACTTTTTTTTTTATTTTGATCGTAGAAATGACACATGGAAGTAACAAATGTTCGTCAATATGCAGTACAGATACATTCATGTTCAAAACTGGTGTTGATTTATAGTACTCTATGAAATTAAGTACAATGTAAGAGATTTACTGTTAGATTCTAAAGATAACTGCCGATGAGAACTATAGTGCCTATGAGTCAAGAAAAGACAATGAAATATATCACCTTCGATATTCAATATTTAATATAGATTGATCAATTTAGAGATTATGTAGATATTGGTGACATATTTCAATACTGTTGTGAGACAGTATATATATTTTGATATATCGATGTTGTTTGCCCATCCCCACCCACGGTCAAATGGAATCCATATAAGATTTGCAGCTGAGTTAGACCCATCTGTTACTATGATCCGTGATAGATGCTTCTAACAGAAAAAAAATGTGCATAGTAGAATGAATGCAAGCACAGATCACATTCATCTACAAGAAGGGTACCAGAAGTGATCCACAAAATTACCGTCCAATATCCTTGACATATCTTTTGTAGAATCTCAGAATATATACTGAGCTCAAATATAATGAGGCATCTCAAACAGAATGACCTCCTCAACGCCAACAAGCACAGATATTGAAAACACCGTTCATGTGAAACCCAACTTACACTTCCATTACAAGACATACTGAAATCTATGGATCAAGGCAGTCAGATAGATGCAGCATTTCTCAGTTTCCGAAAAGTATCAGGCTCAGTACCGGTACCATACCCGCAAATCACCTTGGGTGGAGAGTCATCGACAGATGTAGAGGTTTTTTTTAAATTTTTATTGTGTGTTTCGTAGATCCAGGTAGGATATGGAACGTGGCAAATTCTAAGGATTTTGAGTATAACTTATATGGCAATACAATGTAACGCAAATAAAATATCATTTACAGAATATAAAATAAATTAATGGAAAATTTCGTTTCACTTTGAAAGGATGAGCAATGTATACAGGCTGCAAAGTTAAGTTAAATGTTACAATAAGTAAATACATAAGCACAAAAACAAAATTTTCGCTTGTCTATTATAGTGTCCAAGCGTAAGGGTAGAAAAAGTTCGAACATAAAACATATTTAGGAATACAACAAATATGTAAAATATGATACACACATTGTAGGTTACTGTTCTTGAGTGGGGCAACATATTTAAAATAGAATTACTGACACAAAATTTCTCAAGACTAGTTCCATAGTTTTTCAAGGTTAGCAACGACAAAAAAGATGAAAAACATGCTACAGGCACTGTAGTTTCCACTGATTGTTAAGTGGTGCATCAAAATAATTTTTAAATTAAATATCTGGACATAAAATTAATCAAATCCCTTTCTAAGGTGATTGTAAGTTTAGCAGAGATATTGATTTTGTCTCAGAAATTCATCAACTGCATAAAAAGATTTGTCTATTAGGTACTCTTTGAGATTTTGTTTGAATTAGGGTAATTGTTTGTGAAAACATTTAATATATAATGAGGGGTGCATTAAAAGTCTTTACGCTAGAATAATAAACTCTTTTTTGAACCAGATTACAACTTTTCAGTTCAACATACAGACTGTTTTTGTTTCTTGTGTTGTGGTTGTGATATTTGCTGTTGTCTTTGTAAAGAGAAAAGTTATTACAGACAAAAGTCAACAAGGTAAGAAACATGCTTTAAGTCAGTGGTAAGAATCCCCACCCTTCGAAACAGGTACACCATTCATTACGCTCTCTCGTTTTGCAGGAGGTTGGTTCCATCTGAATACAATCACATTAATGAAAATAGCGAAAGTAACAAGCCTTAATGCCATCTGCTTCGTACATTGAAGTGACCACCATAATGCAAATGTTGCTGAACCAGATCTTTTAAAAAGATGAAGAATGTGGATCGGCTAATTTTTGTGATGTATAGAACCTTGTATAATGGATTTTATGTGCGTTAAGTGTGAGACCATTTGAAGAAAACCAGTTTAAGATTTCAGAGAAAACTTTGACCACAGTTTGTTCATGACTATTTTCTGATAATTCATTAATGATATTTGTGGTATCATCACTGAAAAGGGTAAGTTTATTCTTTATATGAGAACAAAGTGGGAGGTCATTTATGAAAATAAGAAATAACAGTGGACCTAAAACAGAGCCTTATGGCACATCAAAACTTAAAATTCCCCACACAGATTGTGTACGTTCTCGATATAAGTCATGAACTGACAGTTCCTACTAAACCATAATCCTCCACCTTTCTAGACAATCGAAGGTTTTCGAGAGATCTCAAAAAATACTTACTGTTGACATTTGTGTGTTAATGGTTTCTGAAACCTGATTGTTGAAAGAGAGTATTGCTTGTTCAGTAGAAAGACCATCATGAAACCCAAACTGACATCTGTTGAGGATGTTGTGGAAGTTTAGATCATCGACAGTCATTCTGTGAATGAGTTTTTCAGAATTTTTGGGAAGACCGTTAAAAGGGAAATTGGATAATAGTTTGTGGCTTTACTTTTGTCATTTTTTTAAAAACGTATGGTACCACTACAGCCAATTTTAGTCAGGGACAATTCCTCCTTACAGGGATGTATTGAATATGTCTCATAAGGCTTTGAGTCTGGACTTATACGATGGGGTACCTAAAGCAAACCAAACTCTTTTAACTTGATTATTCACATTTTAAGCACAAATCTTAAATTCCCTTCAAAGTACTCTCCAGTTGCACTAACACACTATTCTAATTTTTATTCCATTTTCAAAACATTGTTTAAATTCATCTTGTGTGATACTTAAAAGTGCCTCTGTCGTTTCCTCTCTTCACCTCAAGAACATTAGCAAAAGAGTTTCCTTTCATGTATCTTTTTAGTTTAGGAAACAAAACAAACAAAAAAATTGTACGGAGCAAGGTTAGATGAGTATGGAGGTGAGAAACTGGGGATCATATAATTTTTGGTAAAAAATTGTCGTACAGACAGCGCTGTGTGAGCAGAGGCATTGTCATGATGGAAAAGACAGTTACCTGATTGCTACAATCAGTCCGCTTCCGCCGCACACTGTTGCGCAATCTTTTCAAAACTTCCAAGTAGAAAATCTGGATAACTGTCTGACCTTGTGGAACGAACTCTGAATGGACGACTCCTCTCATATTGAAAAAAAAATCAGCATTTTTTAAATGTTTGAACCTATCGAGTTTTCTTGGGACGAGGCGAACTTGAAGTCTTCCACTGGCTTGATTGTTGCGTTGATTCAGGATCGTAACCATAGCACCAAATTCGTCACCTGTGATAATTTTTGAAAAAAAATTTGCATCTTTTGGGGCTCATCTTTCAAAGCACAGCAAGCTTCACGCGATATTGTTTTTCTTGAGCAATCGTTAGTCGTGTTACGAATTTCGCAGCCAACCTTTTAATTCCCAGATCTTCTGTCACAAGTCGCTGCACTGCACTCCAAGTCACTCCCGACGGCTCCACAACTGCTTCAACGGTATGTCTTCGATCTTTGATGATGGTTGCACCAATGTTTTCAACATTTTCATGTGTTCAGGCGATGGAAGGACGACCAGAACAAGGTTTGACATCAACTGACATTTTATCATTTTTGAAACGGCAAAACCAGTCAAACACTTGACTTTTCCCCATATCATCGTCCTTGTACGCCGTTTTCAACATTTCAAGACTTTCTGTTCCACTTTTTCCGAGCAAAAAGCAGAATTTCCCCGCCCGACGCTGTTCACGAAAATCAGCCATTGCAAAAACGACAGTCACACATATGGCATTTATAATAACATTTAAATATTTTTTGAGAAATATTGTTCACACCAACAGAATTTTTATTTCTTATTGACTTGGTTACTCTTTTAATCTCGTTTCCCATAACACAAGGTCTGCAGCGTTCTGTTGCTAATAGCTTTTGATAAATGAGTACTCGCTTGATCCACAGATCCTTTACAGTCACCCTTCTCTGCTGCAATCAAAAAAGTTTGTTTAGTAACCTTGGGAATGCCCAAGGGAAATGTACTTGGTTCCTTGCTGTTTATGTTATACATTAATGGCCTTGCAGACAGAATTAATAGTAACATCATATCCAGTTACCTATAATAGTACAATCTGAAAGAAGCCACACAAAAAATTCAGTCAGATCGTGTTAAGTTTTCATACTCATGCCAACATAGGCAACTTGCTTTAAATGTTCAGAGACGTAAAATTGTATACTTCTCAAAACGAATGAATCCAGTATCCTGTGACTGTAATGTCAGGAGGAATCAGTGAACTCATACAAGTACTTGCACGTAACACTTGGTCAGGATATGAAATTGAATGATCACAAAGGCTCAGTCATGGGTAAAGCAGATGGCAGACTTTGGTTTATTGGTGGAATACTGGGGAAGTGCAATCCGTCTACATAGGAAAGTGCTGAGAAATCACTTGTGTGAGCCATCCTAGAATACCTCTCAGGTGTGTGGGACCCATTCCAAATAGGGCTAACAGAGGATACTAAACGTAAACAGACAAGGGCAGCACCAATTTGTCTGAGCTATGGGAGAATGTCACAAAGATGTTGAAAGAAGTGAACTGGCAGACTTGTGAAGACAGATATAAACTGTCCAAAGAAATTCTGCTTACAAAGAACCAACTTTAAAAAATGACTTTAGCACCAGGCCTATAACACACTGCCAATGGCCTTGACACAGTGGTAACACCAGTTCCCGTCAGATCACCAAAGTTAAGCACTGTCGGGCTGGGCTAGCACTTGGATAGGTGACCATCTGGTCTACCAAGTGCTGTTGGCAAGAGGGGTACACTCAGCCCTTGTGAGGCAAACTGAGGAGTTACTTGATTGAGAAGTAGCGGCTCTGGTCTTGGAAACTGACACACGGCCGGGAGAGTGGTGTGCTGACCACAAGCCCTCCATATCCGCATCCAGTGACGCCTGTGAGCTGAGGACGACATGGCAACCGGTCGGTACCATTGGGCCTTCATGGCCTGTTCGGGAGGATTTCTATAACACACTACTGCTCTCATAGGGATCATGAGGATAAAATTATATTAATTACAGCACAAAACGAGGTATTTAAACACTCGTTCTTCCCATGCTCCATACGAGAATGGAGTGGGAAAATGCCCAAATAAGTACAATGGAACATTTCCCCTGCCATGCACTTCCCAGTGGTTTGCAGAGTATGGATGTAGTTCGAGAAAAAATTCAAAGTCAACATTCAAAGCTTCACTTATGGAACTGAAAGTCTTAAACAGGTTACATAGGAATGAGTGTATAAAATAGGAACGGAAATTGTTTAAAATGGTTGACCAGATGGCCAATGTACAGGATCTTACTGCTTTTTGAGGTTGAAATGAGGACATCTAAAGATAACATAACGGAAAAAAAGTTGTAGATGTAAGTTAAATAATTGGTTACTACAAAATGGTTGTACAGTGCTACAATGTAATTCATAATGCACTCTTTAACAGGACAATTGTATGGAAAATACTGAAAACTCAATAGAAATTTCATTATGTTTCTGAGGGGAACATTATCTCATCTGAATGCCTCCACCATCATGGTTTATTGGCTTTTTATTTACATTCCTACTAATACGCAGCACTGATTTTTGACAAAAGCCACCACACAATCTAACAGAGCAAAAATTTTGCTATGAGCAACCACCCTAAAATCTCACTGCTCATAACATTTTGAAATACTCAGAACTTTTATTTCAATTGATGAGGATAATGACAACTTGATGAGAATTACAAAAGTAAAAACTCTTCAGCTTCAATAGTTAGTAATCTTTTCCCATATAGTTATTTGCACATTTATAGCTGAGTTGCAACTTAACATAGTTTGGTTTGGGTATATGCTCATTATAATTTAATGGTATTCAGTCTCCAAGCTGCAATTATTTTGCTTGTATTTGGTGCTTTACAGACAGGATACCACCGTTCTATGGAGAACCTTGCCCTGTCGAATACTGCATGAATGGCGGGACATGCATCTTGATTAAGGCTGTAGGAGAGCTAGCTTGCCAGTAAGTACAACACAACTTCTTTATTCATGTTTGATCCTGTAATATCTACAGCCATCAGAGATATCAAAGATAATATAAAATCTGACTTTGATATGCTCTGACTTAAGTCTATACTTTAATGTGCATATGTATAATTATTCATAATTATCTTAAGTACCCAATGATTTTATATCATCTGATGATCAAAAACCGTCAGAAATAATTTTAGTTTGTTCTTAATCAGGTTACATTCTTTTCCAGTTTGATGTAGACTGGTAAGTTGTTCTGGGGCACTTTTTTTGACAGGAAGGTGTTCTGGTTTGGGGGACATGAATGTTATGACAACTTCTGGTTCTATGATTATGAATGGAGTTGTTTTAGCAATAAGCATTAGAGGCTACCAGATATTCTGTTTGAAAAATTATTGTTTTATGTGCTTATAGTAATGGTAGACTCAGTAGTTTTACTTTAGGGAATAACAAACAACTTACACAGTCTGACTACATCTGCATACATACTCTGCAAGCCACAATATGGTGCAGCCAGAGAGTACCCTGTACCATTACTAGACATTTCCTTTCCTGTTCCACTTGCAAATAAAGCAAGGAGGAGGAGGGAGGAAATTAGTGTTTAACATCCCATTGACAATGAGGTCATTAGAGATGGAGCACAAGCTCAGATTAAGGAAGGATGGAGAAGTAAAGTGGCTGAGTCCTTTCAAAGGAACCATTTGCCTTAAGCAGTTGTGGGAAATCCTGGAAAATCTATCCAGAATGGCTGGACATGGGCTTGAACCATTGTCCTTGAGAATGCGAGTTTAGTGTGCTAACCACCGCACTATTCCACTCAGTAAATAAAGCAAGCAGAAAATGGCTATAAGCCTCCATATGAGACCTAATCTCTCCAATCACATCTTTGTGGCCTTACACGAGAGGTATTTTAGTGGCTGTAGAGTCATTCTACTGACAGCCTCAAATACCGGTTCCCTAAAGAATGTCACCTTTCCTCCATTGGTTCCCATTTGAGTTCCCAAAGGATCTCTGTAATACATGTGTGTTGTTGTAACCTACCAGTAACAAATCTTGCAGCCCACCTCTAAACTGATTCAATGTCTTTCTCTAATCCAACCTTGTATGGATTCCGAACACTCGATCAGTACTCAACAATGGGTTGCACTAGTGTCCTACAGATTGCGTTTCCCCAAAATTATTCTGTACGTAGCTACAAATTAGAAATATCCACAATATTAATTCATCATATGCATAAAATAAGTATTATATGAATGCTTCCAAAGATAAATGCAACATCATATAAATTCAGTGCAAGAAAATAAAATTTATGATGATGATGGTGAAACAGGTTCTAACTACTTACCTAGGCTAAACAGAACTAGTTAGGCAGTTCATAGAATTGTTAATAAACATAAATAGCTTTGGTGTTTGCCAATATGACACCTATAGCATCAAAAGTGTCAACTCATCCTCACACTATCACCCCACTGCCTATAATAAGTGGATGGTTAAAGCTTAACAAGCTATTATAAGTGGCTTGAGAACTAATTCTCCACAATGTTTCTGTTGAACACATCAAATTGGAGCTATTTTGAAATCACACACACCTTTAACCTCATATGGTCTAACCATAAATGATTCAATAAAAGACACCAAGTACACAAGCTTATGCAGCCACTTGTGTCTTCTTCTGGCAGAACAGTTGAAGAGAAAGTAAGAGGGGTGAAGGAAACGGACTGGCAAGGTTTAGTAAATGGGGAGAGTTACAGAAAAGCTACCCAGAATTTCATGTCAGAGGTGACTTACTAGAAGGGTTGAGAAGGAAAGACTGATTGTTGATGCGTGCTCTACAGGAAATTTGAAAACCTGAGAACTTAAATGTGAAAGATACAGTAATAACCAAGACGGATATTACAACAGTGCAAGAATCAATAAGGCTGGAGGGCAAAGTGTATCGCATGTGGTAGATAGGTGAGGGGGCAGGGGGATGCAGGGAGAGAAATAGACAGGTCAGAAAATAAAATAGATTTAAAATAAAAGGGATTGAAGAAAAGGAATAATTAAGAAAAAGAAATGCTGAGACCATAGAAATTCATGTAAATTTAAGTTAGTTGGGTACCAAGAACCAAACACATCTTGTGATACCAGTTTCCATCTGTGGCATTCTGAGAAACTGGCATCAGGAGGTAGAGTACAGATGACGTGTTATGAAACAAGGCACCTAGGTCACAACTAGCGATAAGTTACAGTTTGTTGCCAGCATACATCCTCTATCTATGCCCATTCATCATAACCACAAGCTTCTTTGGAAAGTTTCCCATTATGATTCAGGAAATAGCATTATACTCCTCACTTGTGTTTGCTAGTGACAGTACTTTTGTCCAAAACTCATTACCTATGATATTTATAAATTTTGCACAGTTTTCTGTAGAAATATTTCTTTTATATGTGTAATGTGCTTTTGTTTGTTTCAATAGTATTGAAGGCATTTTGAAGGCAAGAGAACTGTCACTTGATATGCCTAAATCTGAATTTTCTATTTCCTACTTTCATAGGTTTAATATTAACAAGGATGTTGTCCACGAGTCTGCAGTCTTTGTCATTGTTATAGGTTATATACCTGAATAAGAGATTCAAGAACTAATCTTTCAGCCACCTTTTCTTCATGAGATTTACAGAAGTGTCCGCCCCTGGTAGCTGAGTGGTCAGTGCGATAGAATGTCAATCCTAAGGGCCCGGGTTCAATTCCCAGCTGGGCCAGAGATTTTCTCCACTCAGAGACTAGGTGTTGTGTTGTCCTAATCATCATCATTTCATCCCCATCGACACACAAGTCGCTGAAGTGGCATCACATCAAAAGACTTGCAGCTGGCGAACGGTCTACCCGACGGGAGGCCCTAGTCACACAACATTTAATTTTTACTGAAGCCCACACAGACAACTGAAGTATTTCCTTCAATAAATAGAATGTCCAGCAGTGTTTTTAAGTGATTAGTGAATATTTGTCTATAAACTGCAATGACAATGACTTTACCCCGCACTTAATACAATTTCATGGCTGATGTAATCCCCCCCCCCCCCTCTTCCCCCCCCCCCCCCCCCCGCGCTACACTAAAGAATTTTGTTTCACACCTTCTTTTATATCTGATACGTGATTTACTAAAGATATGTACTCCCCCATTTTTGCATCATTCCTGCAGTACCGGTACTGACTTGATAATTTATACACAGATGTATTTTGATATTACTTAGTCCAACTTTCCTGTAGCAGTGTTCCACAATTTACATCCAATGAATATTGACACCATTGATTACCCACAATATAAATACAATCACAATCGACACTGTTTATTAAAAAATCAAAAAAATCAAGTGCTAATGAATTGTTTCTCAGTCTTTGGATGCTTAAAATCTGTGAGTGACTAGCATAGGAAATGTTTACAATTGCATTGACATTTTGCAGTGTCATGTTCCGTCCCTTTCCTTGTGTGACATCAAAATTGCTTGGAAAGCACAAGCCGTCTGAGCCTCACTGACCATGATGTGCTGCTTGCTTCTGCTGGTGCTGCAGATGTTTGTTGTACAGTTGGTGTTGATAAGCTGTACTTCATAGTTTGCTGTTCACTACCCATCTTTTCTGACTCTGCTGCTGTTTCTGCATCCCTGACAGATTTATATGCTGCATGACTTTTCCAGACTAGCCCAGTGGAATGACCAGTGTGACATGTTGCCATTATGTTTGGTTAGTGTCATCCAACACTTTACTGATATTTCCAAATGGAAATGTCTTGTCCTTTCTTTTCAGAAGATGCTATGTTTTGTATAGCAGCATGGCAGCACCTGTTGAGAAAATCTACACTAAGGAAGCTAGTATTTGGATATATTTGGTAGGCCTCCTGAAACTGCCTCTTAGCTTATGAATTTCAGTGTTTACATTCAAAGTAGACATAATGTTTAAGTTGTATCTCATTATGCTCTGGTTCTCAGCTGTGGCCAGAGCTTCTTTAGACCGGGGGCAGCATTCACTAGATTATTCCTATAAATGTCACTTGTACCTCCAATTAATACAGCACAATAGTTATTGGTTTTTCTATAGTCCATTACAACTTCCTTAATGATTTCCTGCATTGGAACATCTGGTTTCATGTATATTTCCTGAATGCTTTTAAATTGTAATTGCTGTGGAGAAGGTCTGAAACACAGTATCAGTGGCTAGCAGAATAGTCATGCTGCTGGGAGTTGCTCTCTCATGGCTTGCTGACACAAAAATCTCATATTTTATGCTTGATAATATGTGTCAGGAGTGAACCATCACTACCCTTGTATATATAGACTGAGTCCCTTAAATGTTCTTCAGTTATATGTTACAGATTCCCTTGATGCATTTTCACAGTACAGAGAGTCAAACTTATTTATTAGTGGCACACATGTATTACTTCATGTAGCGAGAGAGTGTGGACTTATAGAATTTTTGAATGTTGGTGTATGGAGATTTTACTTTATGCCATAGAATTTTTGAGGCTTAATGTATAGAGATTTTACTTTATGCCTTAAAACTTCAGTATGATCAGTCAAAAGCTGTTCCATGTCCTCCAGCATTTACATGTATTCTTTTGAGTGCACTTAAATCTTTACATAGTACATGTATCACAATCTGGAACTACACATTTTCATAGGAGCTTCTTGGCTGTTACACAAATGGCCACAGGCACGTGAAAATATATCGAGGTTTACTTCCACAAAACACTCTGAATGATCCAATAAAATACATCGCTCAACAACCTCTAAACCATTTTTAATTTTTTTTGTTGCATGAAAGACACTCTACTGATGGTAAAACCTTGTGATTTCTGATACACCTGCATTACTGTCTCTTACATATTAATTTCTGGTATGTACTTCTGTAAAAGCAAAACTGAAACATTATTACCATTATTTCAGTAGAAAGGTAATAGGTATCGAGATGGCATGCTAGATGATTCATGTTCTTATATAAGTAATTAACTAAATAACAGATAAAAAGGTAGGCCTAAGATGGAGCTAAAATTCTAGCCTTTTGGGATCAGTAATCTGACTACATTGACTGAACTAACTTCAGTCTTCAATGGAATCTCCTCTTCTGTTAACTGCTTAGTAACTCCCTCCTCAAATCTGTTATATAGATATGAAGAGGATTAATAAAAAAAACTCACTTGCATCAAAAAGATGCTGCCACTTGGTTGATAAACCTAGGAGATGTCATCAGAATGTCACTTCATCTGCAACTTCGTTAGTAATATTCAAAAAACTTCACTATTCAATATTCACAAGTAAACCTACCCAAGGGATACACCTTGATTTTGATCATCTTTGAATACTTTTTAGTACAGTGCAGGATAAGAGACATTCTGTTAACAGGGTGTAACACCACCTTGAAATAGTTAATTTTAATATTTCTGAATAAATACAGTTGAAATGGTAACAGATACACAAAAACTTCAAACAATAGTTCTATTGTTTTTAATTTATGTTATAACAGTGCACCAAGATTTGTTGAAAAAAGTATTTTTTTTTTCCACTTACTATTTTGTTTTCATTTCGACATTTGACCAATAGAAAATGTATATCATCATTAACACAAAATACAGTGATATTTAATGAAGTGGTTCAGCAAAGACATGTGTGGTTGTATCTCTGTTTGGTTGGCAAAATTTAAAGTACATTCTGCATTTTTTTGACCCAAGCAATTCTGCACTTCCTCTTTTTTGCACAAATTTATGATAATGTTACAACAATAATTTACAAACAATTTCAAACATAAATTAATTAAATCTGAAAATATTACAAACTGAGTAGAAAAAAAATTAAAAAAGAAGTACACACACACACACACACACACACACACATACAGATATATGTGGGAAATGCTTTAAGTAACACGTATCACAATTGAAATTGAACTGAACACATATCAGGCCCATGTAGAGTGATTTAGAGGTACTCTAGCTTATTTCTGGCAAATGCGTTGGGGAGTGTCACTTTATCGTACATATATATTTGAACTTAGTGTTAATGATGTTGTACATTTTGATATTTGTGAAATGTCAAAATGAAAAACAAAATAGTGAGAGGGAGAGGATTTGGAAAAAAGATGATGTCTTCAACAAATCTAGGTGCACTGTTATAACATACATTAAAAACTATAGAACTTTAATTTGAAGGTGTTTATATTACTGTTTCAATGGTATTCATTCAGAAATATAAACTTAATTTTTTTTCATCAGGGTGTGTCACTCCCTTAACAGCTGTATGGAAATGTATAAAAATATTTGTGTCTCTCATTTTGATGTACACTACAACATATTCAAAGCTGATCAAAATCAGAGTGCACCCGTTGGGTAGGTTTATGTGTCAGTCATTTGTGTTGCTGTTGTGGTCTTCAGTCTGAAGACTGGTTTGATCCAACTCTTCATGCTAGTCTATCCTTTGCAAGCCCCTACATCTGTGACTAACTACTGCACCCGATATCCTTTCGAACCTTCATACGCTCGTAATGCGAGCAGGACAAATATGTGAGCCGCAGCACCTCAAACATGAAATGCAACATCTGGAAAGTGTTCTGAGGAGCAATGGGTACTCCACAAATTATATTAGAAGTGTAACAGAGCCAAACACTTGGCGAAATAAGAAATCAGGAAAAGAAATGTCGGGTACGGCCTTTCTGCCATACATTCCCAGAGTGACGGACAGAATCGGCCATATATTGCACAAACATGGCGTAAAGACAATTTTCAAAAATGGTTCAAATGGCTCTGAGCCCTATGCGACTTAACTTCTGAGGTCATCAGTCGCCTAGAACTTAGAACTAATTAAACCTAACTAACCTAAGGACATCACACACATCCATGCCCGAGGTAAGATTCGAACCTGCGACCGTAGCGGTCACGCGGTTCCAGACTGAAGCGCCTAGAACCGCACGGCCACACCAGCCAGCCAAAGACAATTTTCAAACCGACAAGGAAGATCAAAGAATGTTTTAGATCGGCAAAGGATAAAAGGGACCCACTTGCAGTGTCGGGAATATACCGCTTACCATGCACATGCGGAAAAGTTTACGTTGGAATGACTGGACAATCAATCAACACCACAATCAAAGAACATCGGCAACATTGCACATTGGGGCAGGTGGAGAAATTGGCTGTGGCAGAGCACGCACTGAGTGAGAAAGACCATGTAATAAAATTCTCTGACACGGAAGTTCTGGCTGTAGAGAAGCACTATCACACCCACATGTTTTAAGAAGCTGTAGAAATACACAAACACAAGAACAGCTTCAACAAGAAAGAGGAAAGCCTTAAAGTAAACAGATCCTGGCTTACCGTACTGCAGCAAATGACCGTCGCAGGTAGCAAGAGGAGAACCGCACTGGAAATGACCGCGGAGAAGCCCTCAGATGTTGGCGCATCAGGTACATATAGTCTGTGGCCACAAGCTCAGCTCCAGTTCACCACTGGCAATGGAGGGTGAAGCTTTGATTATGCCAGCCACTTGTGCTGGCAAAATGTCAGTAAAATCATCAGACAAATGCCGGCCAAAGAACCCAAGACAGAAGCAAATAGGTAGTGTGTCAGTTCAGTCTATATTTGATGTTAAGAAATTTCTCCTCTTCAGAAATGCTTTTCTTACTGTTGCCACACTAAATTTTGTATCCTCTCTACTTCAGTCATTATCAGTTATTTTGCTGCCCAAACTGCAAAACTCATCTACCACTTTTAGTGTCTTTGTTTCCTAGTCAAAGACCCTCAGCATCACCTGATTTAACTCAACTCCATTCCGTTACCCTTGTTTTGCTTTTGATAATGTTCATCCTTTCAAGACACTATTCACTCCATTCAATTGGTCTTCAAAGACCTTTGGTGTCTCTGACAGAATTACAATGTCACCGGCAAATGCCCCCTTGAAAAAATTTCAGTTTGTATTTCTTCTCCCTGAACTTTAACTCCTCCTCCAGATTTTTAGTT
Organism: Schistocerca serialis cubense; assembly: GCF_023864345.2. NCBI lineage: Eukaryota > Metazoa > Arthropoda > Insecta > Orthoptera > Acrididae > Schistocerca > Schistocerca serialis. Next base: position 96,011,739 of record NC_064646.1, on the reverse strand, counting down.
GGCTTCCTTTACTGCTTGTTCAATCTACAAATTGAATAAAATCAGCAATAGGCTACAATGCTGCCTCATTCCTTACTCAGCCACTGTGCCCCTTCATTGCCCCTTGACTCTTATAACTGTCATCTGGTTTCTGTACAACATGAGTATACCTTTATACTTTTCACTTCCTGTATTGTACCTCAGCTGCCTTCAGAATTTCAGAGTTTATTCCAGTTGACATAGTGAAAAGCTTTTTCCAAATCTACAAAAGCCATAAACGTGGGCTTACCTTTACTTAACACATCTTCCTGTTTTTTTTGGAATTGTTGTTATTACATTCTTCTTGAAGTCTGAGGGTATTTTGCCAGTCTCACACATCTTGCACACTAGGTGGAATAGTTCTGTTACTGCTAGCTGTCCCAAGGATATGTGTAATTCTGAATAATGTCTTTACCCCAGGTGCCTTGTTTCGACTTAGGTCTTTCAGTGCTCTGTCAAATTCTTCCCACAGTAGCATTATCTCCCATCTCATCTACAACCTCTTTTGTTTCTATAATACTGCCTTCATTTCCCTTGTGTAGTCCCTCTATATACTCATTCCACCTGTCAACTTCCCTTCTTTGCTTAGTGCTTGCTTTCCATCTGAGCTCTTGATATTCAGAGCTGCTTTTCTTTTCTCGAAATGTTTGTTTAATTTCTCTATGGCTGTATCTAGCTGTCCCCAAGCTACATATGTTTCTACAACCTTACCTCTGTCCTCTAGCAAGAAATCTCAGTCTTTATAAGACACAAAAAAGCTGCCAAAACTAATGAAGTCAACAAAAAAGTGCAGTTAAATTAGCAAAGGGAAAACTTACAGTTTGATATTCATGGTTAATCAATTATGACTTAATGTGCCTCTTAAATGGTTACTGATACCTGATTTTTAAATGACTTGTACTTATTAGTAATCCTTTTTATATTACTGTTTTGGTCACTGTACCATTTCTGAAGAAAATAAAATTGTAGTTCTCAGAAGATCTTTATGTACTATGAATAGATAACTGAATGTTTTATTTCTCACAGTGATTCATTGTGAAATTGTGCAACAAGGAAATGGAATTCTCATTTATGTTGCAGATGCGCAGAAGGGTTCCAAGGCTTCCGCTGCCAGAACAAAGACCTCACGTCAAATGGGAGTACGTATGGACGTGGATTGCTCTCTTGTACATTAGGCATTTCTTCCTCGTATTACTGCTAGGAAGAGGGTTGGAAGACAGCAATTTGCAAGTCTTTCAACACTCAAAAAAAATCCAGACAAAATTATTTAAAGAACGTAAGCAACCCAGTGCCAAAGAATTAGAAATAAAGAATCTCACAGTGTCTATTAAAAACTGGTTGGATAGTTTTCCCTCACAGTACAATGCACACATATATCTACTTTTATCTGTTAGCGTGTTGCTAGTTCTCGAAAAGTGAATGTTTTTATGGAGAAATAAAACTGGAGTTTTTATTTATTCATCCATCTCACAACAAATTAGGACAATGCCTATGGAAGCCAAATCTGTAAAAATAATATAAAATGTTTGTAAAAAGCAAGTAAAGACAGAGTGAGAAAGTGAGAGAGAGAGGGACAGTACTCGGAGGTGCTCTCCAGAGGCAGACGAGTCGAGTCACAGGACAGACGTCGTGTCGTGCGTTATTCAGGTATGTCGCACATATTCCACTCAGAACAGTTGGTTTGTCTGCCTGTCTGTATATATATATAAATATATGTGTTGTGCTAACATCAATAATACTCTCTGTTCTCTCACTCACATCCATCAACGATAGCATCTTCTGGTTTGAAACAAGCACTGCTGATCACTGCAAGAGGTGAGCACTGAAATGCAAGTAGTATGAAGAGATGTTAAAAAAAACACACACTATCTCTCAGCAGTGTCAGTTCTTGTAGAAACTGTTAGCTTTCATTGTTACTCATGAACAATGAGTTCAGATTGTATGACCTTCACTGTACCATATCTGTTTTGTTTTTAACAAGTATTTTACTAGGAGCATGCTCCTACATTTGTTGTGAGAAGGTGCATCATGATTGATTTTCTTTGTAATCAGCACAACATGTCTGCTTCTGAGCTACTGAAACATTTGTCACACAAATAAAATATTGTATACAATGTACAGGCATACTGAGCCACACTTGCATTGCTTGCTGTTTGAGTAACATACCACAGAACCTTGTGAAATATTGCACGATATTATCTCTACTGTTTGTAATTATTCTAACAAATACTGAGAATTAACTCCCCTATGATATGCGTATTTGATGTAGCTTGTAAATGATGGTAATATTCTCATGTATTGTGAAATTTTTAATATCTATTAGTCTACTTTGTTTGTATTACTAACAGTCAGGCACTAACTTGCATGTGTAACAGTTGTGCACTGTGGCATGGAAAGAGTTCCAGTGCATACCTACTCCATTAATTTTCACAACACAAATTCAGAGAAATGATCCTACGTAGCTGATAATAAATAAGCAGAAAATTCCAACGACTTTTAAAAGGCAGCAGTCAATATTAAACACACAGAACCAGAGTAGACTATGAGTCACTGACAACTATCATTCATACAGATGGTTCGTCACCGCAAGTATTTAGTAGAACATTTTGTTGCTTCTGATTATTGTGTTCTGTGGAATAATCCATGATAAAGTTGACAAGTGAACAAAAACAGCCTGTCCACTAGTTCTGCTTATGATGCTTTAAAATCACTAAATTGTTACATTGAGTACTTCTGCCAGTAAAAATGAGACTGATTATAAAAAAAGCTTAGTATCTTTTTCTCTGCTAGTAACTGTTTAACAGATTTCTGCCAGTGATTCAAAACTCAAGTAACAGATGCTAAGAAAGTGAAACTATGCTGGAAAGATATGCAGGGTGTGTCAGATAAATTATTTGCCTTTGTAACTTACAAAATAATACATGACAAGAATATTTATTGAGACAGGTCCACATAAGAAAAGTTATACTTTCTGCAGGTTTATCAATAAGTTTACTGAGTTATTTTCCTGAAAGGTACAGCAATAAGATACAATTTTTTAAAACGAACTAGTTTTTCTGTCATGTAGCTGATGTATTTAAAACAACTGTGTACAAATCTCCTGAAGGGTACAGCAATGAGATAGTAAAACATTGTTTTTTTTTTCCTGTTATGTAACTGATGCTCTTAAACCAGGTGTGTACAAATCAGTTTAAATCACATTTCTGTTGTGTTTGGTTTGGGAGCCATAAACATTCAAAATGTTGGGGGTGGATACAACATGCTGTACAAAATTCTTGGCTGTATGCTGGTGGATGTTCTGATAGTGGAATGTTGATTTAAAGTGGGGTGTTGAAATATGTGCCCATTTTCCTGAATGCACAACACAATGTGCCTTCTAAAGTACCTGTGGACAAGCTGTCACACTGCCTTTGTCAAGGAGCAACAAGCTTCCTCAATGCACCATTTGAAGCCATCTGGAATTATGGGTTCAGTGTTACACTCATTATTCTTTAGATATCCCCACAAAACAAAATCTACTGTTGTTAAATTGGGCAACAGTGCAGGCCATTCCTGAAGACCATAGCACCCCAGCCACCTTCCAGATAATCTGTTTTTCAGTTCTTGCAAATTATCACACACAGAATGGGCTGGGCAACATTCATGCTACATCCACATACAGCCTCTAATGTATAGATGGACATTTTCAAGGGGAGCACCTAAACTGTCCATGATAAAACTGTGATATGTCTCACCTGTCAGTGTACCTGCAAAATAGTGTGGACCAATGATTTCATCCCCAAGGATTCTATACCACACATTAATAGACCGCCTCCATTGATGACTGACAAGACCTACTCACCAATGATTATCTGTGGCTCAGTAATGCATTTATGATGGTTCACTGCACCATAATTTGTGAACATGTATTCATCGGAGAACATAACACTTTGTAAGATGGTCCAGAGTGAAATTACTCATGTTGAATTTGCAGAAAGTAGCTCTCCAACTGCGGGTCCTGTGTCAGTGACAGGTGGTGTGGGTGAAACCAGTGACCCTGTACTATACACCACACAGATGTAAGGCTGATATCAGTGACTGCAGAAATGCCTCATAAGCTAACACGAGGATCATGGTGTATCACAGCTAAAACAAATTCCTCCATCTCATCGCTTCTTGCTGGTGTACATCTGTTACCACCACACCTTCTCAAACTACTTGTTTCGCAAAGTCATTGTTCAACACGTAAGAACATAATGTCTTCTGGAGCTCTTCAACAAGGATTCTCATGGCATCCACCATTTCTGGTTCATTGGCATTGTGTCGGCATTTGCCGAGGGTCAGCAATATGTCAATATACTCGTATGTGTATGCCATGTTTATTCAACATCAATATCTGCAGCACACTGAACCCCATTTGCATGTACAGTCCAATCTGCATTGTATACTGTAGTGTAAGGCAATGGTCCGCAGTCTAACTGAACATGACATCTAACAGCACATCAAGGGAGCTTGCAGCTCCCTGGCACTAGCTATGCTACATCTTGTCTGCAGGTTGTGTAGAAGGCATATTGCATTGTGTGTTCAGAAACATTGGTAAACATTTGAACACCTCACTTAAATCAATATTCCACCTCTGGAACACCTCTCTGCATACAGGCAACTATTATTGGCAGCATGTCGCATCCACCCCTAACACTTTGAAGGTTTATAGCTCCCAAACTAAACACATAGAAATGTGATTTAATTTGATTTGTACACAGCTGGTTTAAATACAACAGCTATATAACAGAAAAACTAAAGTTCTGTTTAAACAACAGTATTTTGTTACTGTACCTCTCTGCAAAATAACTCAATAAATTATGTTGATAATGCCACAGAAAGTGTAGCTTTTGTTATGTGAACCTGTCTCAATAAATATTCTTCTCAGATATTTTTTGTAAGTTACAGAGGCAAACAATTTATATGAAACACCATGACTAATATAGTGAAATAGTTGCCTTAAGTATCAATAGTTTTAGGGTTACCATCATCTACATTTCCTGTGCCATTATTCCTCAGTATTTTCACAAGCTGTTTTGCTTTTGTGAAAAATTCAAAACCAGTCTTTTATTTTGTGACATAAATACAGGAGTAGCTTAATAATAATTCAAGAAGTCTCTCAAAGATAAGTGAAATCTGAGCAGCAGTGTTTAAAAACCATTGCCTACCTTAAGCACTTAGGTCAACTCTTATCACATTACAACATGTTATCAATCAATTTCTATACTTCAAAACAGACTTTTTATACTGATTACAGTAGAATGAAACTTCCAGTCCATAGCATTATTTCATATAAAATGCTCTACAAGCTAGTAAGAATAGTTGCCATTCCTTATTTTTGATACATGATTGAACAATGCGGAATGGATGACTGGTATTTAATAACCATGTGGCATATTTAACATTAGTATCAGCTAGGTGTGACAAAAAGAATGAATGAAAAGTTGACCTAATCAACATGATACATTGGTATGTGTGCACACATTTGCAGAGGGCTGTCAGTTTGACCCGTAAAGTATTACCACTCATGACTTCGAATCATCCGTGATGCATGCCAGATGATCAACCAACATTCAGTTGATTTTTGACTGTCTTCATCAGTAATTAGGTTCAAAATGGTTCAAATGGCTCTGAGCACTATGGGACTCAACATCTTAGGTCATAAGTCCCCTAGAACTTAGAACTACTTAAACCTAACTAACCTAAGGACATCATACACACCCATGCCCGAGGCAGGATTCGAACCTGCGACCGTAGCAGCCTCGCGGTTCCGGACTGCAGCGCCAGAACCACACGGCCACCGCGGCTGGCCAGTAATTAGGTAACAGAGTATTATAGGATGAAAGTGTTCAGGGTTCCCCATGTATCCACCGAAATTTTTGCCATGGTGTTGTGGTTATCACATATGGTTGGTTGGTAACAACACACACAAAGTATCAAATATGCATTTGTTAATCACTGAGACAAAATGAACAAACATGGCAGAAGAACAAGTTGTGTGCCAAGAATGAGCTAGCATAAAGTAGTCCAAAGAAGTAAGAGTCAAAGATAGGGCATTCTGTGCCAGAGACACCACAGGCCCCCTTCCCAAGAGTGTGGAGCACAGCGAAGGGAAGCTTCATCAGACAAATTCATAATCTTTGTGCCATCACGGCAGTTGAAGGCAGCAACTGGCATGAGAAGTAGGTACATCGGATCTGCAGTGCGAAGGTCCCATGGTTCCAACAGCTGCACAGGTGGAGAGACATCAGCTGAAGGTAGGTTGGCAGCATCGGGAGGCAGGTCGGTGACTGACCACACCAGTTTCAGTCAATTAGCAGACACAGTCAGTGGACGTCTATGTAGGCGGATGATGAACGTGTTCATACTGTGACGTAGCATGCAATGAGGACCCAAATAAGGTGGCTGCAAGGCTGCGTGCACGGTGTCATCCCGCAGCATCACAAAGTCACATGAATCAAGGTCCTTGTGGATGAGCAGAGGGGGTGGAGGCAAGTGATGTGCATACAAATCCATTCAACCAGAGCGGGAAGATCCACAGTAGTGGTTGACAGTGAATCCTTGACAAACTCACTGGAAAGGAGGAGGGGTTCACCATATAGAATCTCAGCAACCGAGGTGTTCAAGCCTTCTTTATGGGCTGAGTGACCAGGACCCATGGGAAGGCCTCGGACCATAGGCCACCATGGCACATAAGTGCGTCCTTGAGTGTGTGGTGCCACTGTTCGACCAGGCCGTTTGCCTGAAGGTGGTAAGCCGTGGTGTGAAATTTGGTGGTGCTGCAGAGTTTGCAGAGTCGTGCAAAGAGGATAGACTCAAACTGGTGTCCCTGGTTGGTTGTGAGGGACAGGAGACAGACAAAATGAGCAACTCCCACCAAGACAAAAGAATGTGCAATGATCTCGGCCGTGATGTCAATAAGAGGGACCGTCTCGACCCAGCAGGTCACGTGGTTGATGATTGATAAGAAGTAGCTGTAAGCCTCTGAAGGGGGGAGGGGACCAACAACATAGGTATAGACATGCCGAAGACACCCTGTCAAACTTGCCCAATGGAGATTGAGCACGCCTGCTGACCTTGCTGCTCTGGCACAGGATGCATGCATGGGTCCAAGTGTGTCAGTCATGCTTCACACCAGGCCAGACAAAACACTCTGTAACCAGCCACATTGTAGCTCACATTACAGGGTGGCCAAGATGTGCAAGGCAGTAAAGACCCTGTGACAAAGGGTGGTAGTGCCCAGAGGGTGAGGTGTGCCCGTAGAAGTGTCACAATAGACAAGGATTGTCCACACGTGTAGTATATGGGGCTGGACAGAGAGCAATAACTTGTTGTCTGATATTAGCTGCTGTATATCATCATCTTCGGCCTGAAGTCGAGCGAGCTCCTCCAGATTCAGCAGTGCAGTTAGCATGCAGATGTGAGAAAGGTTGTCTGCCACACCATTCTCCATGCCGAAGATATAGCACATGTCGGAAGAGTGCTGTCAAATGTAGTCCATATGGTGGGAATGCCTCAGTGGAAGGTCCTTAGCAGGATTACAAATAGCATCCATGAGTGGCTTGTGACCTGTGTAGATCATGAAAGGTCACCCATCGAGGTACTACAGAAACGTTTAATCGCCTCGTACACTGTGAGGAGCTCACGGTCAAAAGCCGACCATTTACATTGGCTCTTAGTCAGTTTCTTGGAAAAGAAGCTGAGGGGTTGGGTGGAGTTGGCAGTGTGCTGTTGTAAAACAGCGCCCACAGCTGAGTCACTCGTGTTGGTAGTGATCGAGACATGGGCCTCAGTATCAGGGTGGGCAAGTGTGATAGCCTCGGCGAGGGCAGTTTTAAGGTTAACAAATGCGTCGAACATGGGTGTGGTCCACTCCAACTTCCATTTCCCAGTGGTGTTTTTGCCAGAAAGGGCATCGGTGAGGGCCATTTGGACGGAGGCAGCCTGAGGAATATGGTGGCGATAAAAGTTAGCCATACCCAGAAAACGACGGAGCTGAGCATAATCCCCAGGAAGAGGGAGATGAAGCACGGTTCCAACACGAGAACTCATCTGTCAGAGGCTGTTGGTGGTAACAGTATGGCATAGCAAGGTCACTGATGTGGAACACAGTTGAGATTTTTCATCATTGATCACCACGCTGTTGTTTGCAAGTGCCGAATGAAACGCATCAGTATTCAAATAGGCCGAAGGGTGTGATGATGGCCATCTTAGGAATATCCGAGGGATGCATAGGGATCTGATGGTATGCCTTGGAACAGTCTGAAACAGAGAAAAAATTAGAACAATGTAGTAATTGTGTGAAATCCTGTACATTAGGAACTGGGTAGTTATTGATAATGGCGTGAGTGTTAGGGGACCTGTAGTCCTTGCACATGTGTAAGGTGCCGTCCTTTTTAGGAACAAGGTGAATGGGTGAAGACCAGTTGTTATCGGAGGGGAAGAGGATGTCTGAAGCCAACAGATCCTGAATGATCTCCTTGGCACGAAGACGTTTGGAAGCTTAAGGTGCCTGGCCTTATAACGTACAGGTGGGCCATCGGTGGTGCCATTACTGATCGCTGTCAGTCTTGAAGGGGGGTTGGCCAGAGGGGTCAAGAAGGGATCCGCAGGCAATGTCAGTTCACGGATTGGTGAGAAGACATTGTAGAGGTGTGTGTTGGATCGCCTTGTTGCAGTTCTGCAGATAGGCAACGTATTGTATGCCATGTGTGTGACAACTCAGTGGAGGTAGAGTCTATGTGGGTGCATAAGGCAGCGTTCTGGGTACGGAGTACAATTATTTGTGAGCACACATCTGACAGGTCAGAGAGCTGTGCAGTAATACGCTTGAGCAGGGATGCACATGTGGAAAGCATAGCCAAGGAGTCAGAGAACGAAGTCATACTGAACTCATGTGAGCACAGAACGGTAGAGCCAGATGCTTGGCGGAGCACAGCAGCTTGCAGATCTGTTGAAAGGTTGTAATGATGTAGAAAATCCAACCTGATCACAGTTTCATCCATGTCGGCAATGTGGGAGGTCCAAGGGGAGGTGTGAACTGGTGATAGGCAAAGTGGCATCTTGATGGAGCCATGGACTGCAATGTCTGTGGCATAGAGGCGTCACATCACTGAAGCAAGAGGTGCAGCATTGGACAGTAGGCACTGTGAAGGAATGTGGCAGGATGAGGCACCTAAACATGCCCACTGGAATCATTTGGGTAGGTGCAAGGTGCACGCCAGTTGTGGATGGTTTCCCCATAAGTAGTGTGGAACCAGCACAGCGGGTATGCCGGTGCCGGTAAGTGGGGCGGTGCGGAGCCGATTGGGCTGCTACCTGGGTGAGGTCAGCGGCTGTCAGGAGGCCACAAACATGTCTCCTGTTGGCTGCTAGGTGGCAGCTCCTGAATGGCAGCTGAAGCACCTAGGCGAGTGCGCTGGCCCCTGGAGGCAGAGTGCGGAACTAGTGTGCCACCTGAGGGTGATGGAGGTGTTGTCCATGACAGGCAGTGTTGGTTGAAAGCGTAAGCCTGATCTGCCATGCCTAAACAAACCTCAAGTTGGTCGACGACATGAGAGAGTAGATGAAACTGCAGATTCGAAGGCATTTTGACCATCCATAATGCCCAAAGTGTGGCATCAGTTACTGCTTGATAATCAGTTAACGCATGTAGGCACCGCCAAAGCTGTGAAGGAGTGCAGTCATCGAGATGCTCATTGTGAATAATGTTGTGAATAGCCTCCACCAGAGGGCAAGAAAGGTGCTCAATGAGCAGTGCTTTCACCATCGAATACTTGTGGGAGGCGGGAAGTGAGAGAAGCAAGTCGCTGATGAGGTCCAAATGAGCATTAAGGTGACTTACCAGGCAGACAAAATGGGCATCGTCATCCAAAATGCCTTTTACGTCCAGTAGGTGATCCACTAAGGTGAACCAAGTCTTTGGGTTATCATTTTGCAAAGCAGGGTGCTTGGGAAACCTGCCGGGTAGGACATGTTAAGGCAGCACCGGCAGACGGAGGTCCGTGTCAGCAGAGCAGTATGCCTCTGACTCTGTAAGTGCAGTAGCAGTGAATAGTGCATCGCCCGAAGCATGTGTGGGGTGGCAGCCACATGCAGCACATGGTATGGATGGGGAGGCATAAAAGTTGGCATGGTGTATCCAAACTGCAGGCCCGGTGAAGAACACAGTGCGGGTGTAACAGCGAGTGCCGTTGCAACAGTGGGTGGAAGGTGGTTGCGGCACTGCCACAGAGGGGCTGAGCTGGGAATTGGTGTGGGCAGAATGGCCAGTGCTGTAATGAAAGTGGGCGGAAGGCAGTTGTGGTGCAACTGTGGTGCAACAGTCACAGAAACCGGCACGGTCTAGGCAATCGGCATCACTGAGATGATGTGATGATGTGTGGGAAGGGGGGGGGGGGGGGGGGAAGCAGTTTCTGCGGCACTAGGCAAATAAGAATTTGCTACCCCATGCATAGAAATGTTCAAATTACAGTTCTGAAACTTTGTCAGTATGTCAAATCATCCTGAAGGTAATGGCGTAGATGAAGGATAAACCACAGAGTCTTTAACAGGAAACATGTCCACAACATCATTAGATGGCATGCACTGTCCATGTTGTGACTGTTTTTGTGCTGCCATGCTAGATGGTGGCTATGTTGAGCCTGTTAAGGTTAGGTAGCTGCTGGAGTGGCCGGGCGTAAATAATTGTTCACTTTTAACCAAACTCTCATTAGGTACACTTGACCATTCGCAGTCGCATGCACAGTTAATAGGGTGCATGACACTTTCAGCAAAAGACACTGGTAGATCCATTGTGGTAGAAACAACATGGGCTGGCACATGAAGTTTGCAAATGACAAAAACAAGCACAAAATAACTCGCAATGATATGATGATGGTGGCGGGGTCACCACTCTGGTTGTCACGTATGATTGGTTGGTAATAACACACACAAAGTATCCAATATGCATTTATCAATCTCTGAGACAAAACAAACAAACATGGCAGAAGGACAAGTTGTGATTGAGAATGAGCTAGCATGAAGCAGTCCAAAGAAATAAGAGTCAAAGATAGGGCACTCTGCTCTGGAGACACCACAGTGTCATTACCTCTCCACACATGCCATTTTAGGTGGTGAAAATAATCTATTCTATTTTTGTATGCAGTGAGTAGTTCAAGGATTTATATGTAGTCAGAACGCAGATGAAAATTTAATCCTTGGTCATGTACAACTTTTTGCTGTCCTCAAGATTGTGTATTACTTACCACCAGAGATTCTAAATTATTTCATCTTGAAGGCATGTACATGTTAAAAATTTCTTGGTAAAAAGAGACTGTATGTCCCCCACACAGATTCATCAGTGTTTAATTCTTTAAGGTAGCACTGGATAGCTAAAATTTGCAGTAAATTGATTTGAAATTATAATCTGCTGTGTACAGATTATTGTGTGCTAATAACTTATAACCAGTCCAGACAACCAAACAGGGTCATAGAGTGGTTAATTCTGAGGCTGCTTGGAAACTGTAATTTCATTCACAGGTAGTACAATTATGAATCCTTAGCAAAAAACTGAAGACTGTTGTATGGTTCAATAAGAAATCTACAAGGAAGAAGGAAGGAAGATTGGGTTTAATGTTCTATCAACATCAAGATCTTTAGGGGCAGAACACAAACTCAGATTGTGTCAAAGATGAGGCAGGAAATTGGCTGCCCTCATTTAAAGGAATTTTAGGGAAATCACAGAAAATCTGAATCTGGATGGTCAGACATGGGTTCAAACTGTTGTCCTCCCGAATGTGGGTCCAGTGTGCTAACCATTGGGGTACCCTGTCATTAAGGAATCTACCGTGTACATTAATGTATAAGGGGTGAACAGAAATGAGAGGAAATGTTGTAGGTATGTTAACTACACTGCCACCCCAATCTACTGGTTAAAGTGCACTTTATTGCCTGTTTTGGCACAAGTGGCTATGCATGGCAGTTTGATGTGATGATCTAAGAAAAGAAGAAACAGACAGTTTCTCACCACTGTTGCCACCTGTTAAACTTAACTGTTACACAAAGTGATTGCCTCCTCTAGATTAATCCTTACATTAATGTCTTCAAATTTTGAAAATGCTGTTCAGTTTACCAAGTGCACTCAGGATCACTTTTACTCTTGTACTAACCTGTTTTGCTGTCCATTAAACTGTAGTCTTCAGTTGCCTCAAATGTGACTATTCATCAATTTGTTCTATGACTTAATTGTTGATCTGCAAAATTTTTTTTGATGTGTTGATTATGTATTTTTTTGTCTTACTGTATTTGATTTTTAGGTCTACTTCCTCTATTAACATTTTCCATTCATTTTTGAAGTTTATCTGCAGTAGAGGCAACAGTACAGTGTCAGAAAAATGAATGTAGTCCAAATATGTTCCATTAACACACATTTATTTTTCATTTTCCCATTTTTAAGGATCTGAGAACTTCCACTAAGACCAACGAGAATAGTTTTAATCTCCCCCTTGTGTCACTCTTCTTAGCGTTTCAAATCTCTCACTACACATTCATAATCTGATGAAAGCTTTAACAATGATGTACATATTTGTCAGTATATTAACCTGGACTGAATTAGTATGTTGTTTCTTAAATGCTGTTACTACAGATTTTGTTGAAATGAGTCAGAAACTTTGTCTATGAATCCTTAGAAAAGTGGCAATTCATGCTGATTGCTGTAATTTTGTTCACAACTTGAAACGGTCGATTGTGTTATATTTACTTTTGAAGAGAGCTTATTCCTCTGATTGATTAAAATCTATTTTTCTCTGTGTTTGGTGACATCTTTAGTGAATATTGCATACACTATTTTTATGTCTCTCACCTTTTGTACAAAGTACAATAATAACAGCCTTACTCTGGTTTTGTGGAATTGTCTTCCTCTGCAGACATCCTGTAAACTAACTTGCAAGTTAATTTTGTATTACTTTTTTCCCAGATTTAACCATTTCTACTCAAACACCACAATCTCCAGGCACCTTTTCATTTGTCATACTACTTCTCTCTTTATACACCTCAACTAGTTTTATATGTCTGATGTGCACAGCTTCCAGAATTTTATTATTTTCATTATCACCTCTCTGATCTCTTGATCTGTGTACAATCTTTGAAGATTTCTTTACATGCCTCTATGTTCCTCATTGTTGTTAGCTGCTGGACCATGTACCAAATTAACTGATGAAATGTGATGCCAATCCAATATAAGCTTTTTATACTCGTGCAGTTTTCTGTTGTTGCAATCACATTCTGCATCCAGCATTTCACATTAATCTATAACAGAGCTTTCAACAACTGTAACAGTTTAAAAATATAATTATATATTTTAATGAGTGACCAGTACTGTACATCAAACAGTTTAGTCTGTAAATGATGGGACAGCAAAACTCAGATTCAGATTCGTATCTCAGTTTGTTTTCACTGTATCTGCCCACATCCTCTCAAAGATATTTTTCAAATGTTCCTATTATCATCATTTGCTTGAAACACTTACTCAACTGCAACTTCATTCCAGTTGAGATTTTGTTTTCATTTGCCTTTATTATATTTGCAGTGTCCTTTGCTGTTTTCTTAAGTACTTTTGTTAAATTATTTCCTTTTTTTATGTTTCTATAATCTTTATTTTCTATGACAGTGAACTTGTTCCTTAGTTTAATCTCATTTCCTCCCATTAGTTTAATAAAGCTCATAATCTATAATTGCAGCTATATGGCTAACAAATTAGTTTCTTTCCCATTTTGGAACTATTGTTACTCTCTACCATTCCACTCTTTAATAACACATGTGAAAAACAAACACTCAGTATTTCTGTGTGAGCTCCAATTTCTATTATTTTGTTACAATGATCATTTCTCCTATGTAGGTGGACATCAACAAAATATTTTTGCATTCACTGCAACAAAAAACACCTTTGTTTTAATGATTGCCAACCCTTCTTGCTTTTCTATTCCATGACACTCTCTCCTCTATTTTGTGACCACACAAGATTAGATTAGATTAGATTAGTTTTTTGTTCCGTGGATCCGTGCTGATGAGATCCTTGTGGCTGTGGAACCTGCCCTTCTTTGAACTTTTCTGATGTCCTCATCAATCCCATCTGGTAAAGATCCCATACTGCACAGCCATACTCTAGCAGAGGATGGACAAGTCTAGTGCAGTCAGCCTCTGTAACAGAAATGCGGTATCTTCTAGGCTTTCTGTCAATAAAACACAGTAAGTGTTCTGCCAATAAAACACAGTCTGTGGTTTGCCTGTCCCACGACATTCTCTATGTGATCATTCCAATTTAAGTTGTTCATAATTGTAATTTCTAGGTATTTAGTTGAGCTGACAGCCTTTAGATTTGAGTGATTTATTGTGTAACTAAAATCTAATGGCTTACTTTTAGTACTCATATGGATGACCTCAAGCTTTTCTTTATTTAGAATTAATTGCCACTTTCTGCACCTTATATAAATCTTGTCTAAATCATTTTACAATTGGTTTTGATCTTCTGATGACTTCACTAAATGTTAAATCAGAGCATCATCTGCAAACAATCTAAGATAGCTGCTTAGATTACATAGGCTAGAAACAGCAGAGCGCCTATAACACTTCCTTGGGGAACACCATGTGTCACTCCTGTTTCACTTGATGGCCTACTGTTAATTACTATGAAATATGACCTTTCTGACAGGAAATCACAAATTCATTCATACAACTGAGTTTATGCCCCTGGGCACACAATCTGATTAGAAGCCACTTGTGAGGGATGGTATTGAAAGTCTTTTAGAAATCTAGAAATTTGGAATCAATCTGAGAGCCCCTTTCAATAGTACTCATTACTTCTTGAGGATAAACAGCTAGTTATGTTTTTCTACAATGATATTTTCTGAGTCTGTGCTGACTGTGTGGCAACAGACTGTTTTCTTTAAGGTAATTCATAATGTATGAACACAGTATATATTCCAAAATCCTACTACAATTTGGTGTCACTCGAATGAAATCAATTGGATAATGTTTCTTGCAGCAATTTACTCCATAAGTTAACATTGCTTGAATAGGAATTTTGACATATCTTTCTAAATCTATGATAGCACAAAGCATAGCTAACATCATATGCCTCATTGTCTGCCTCCATTGCTGAGTGGACAGCATGGTTGACTGCCATTTGAAGCACCCATGTTCAATTCCTGGTATTGCCAGGGATTTGTCCTTGGTGGGAGGACTGCAAAGGGGTGCACTAACCCTCATGATGCCAACTGCAAAGTTACTTGACTGAGTAGTAGCAGCTCCAGCTAATGACAATGGCTGGGAGAGCAGTGTGCTGACACCATGCCCCTCCAAACCACATCCAACAATGCCACTGGCGGAGGAGGGCACAGCAGTCAGACAGTACCAATGGGCCAGTCCGGGCCTGTGGATGGAGTTTACATTTTCACACACCTCATTTGGGCATTCACTCCTGTGAGTGACATTTGATACTTTTTCTGAGACTGTCACTAAAAAATTGCACAACTTGCCCTACATAACTGTTATGATATTAGGAAAGAAGTTGTTATCATTAGTAGTCTACAACTTCCATTAATTTTAAGAAAAATTACTGAGTAATTCATGTGGTACTTAAGAATTATTAAAACCATCTGCTAAAGTACATAATTAACCTTTACACCAAGTGGTAAATGTTTCATTCTAGCAGAGACAATCAAATGCCTAGATTTCATTTGCAATCTCCTGCAACCATTCCTGTTCATGTAAATCAATTAAAATGATACTTAAGTTTGTAAATGAGTAATTCTTTGTCATGTTGTTCGGTATGAAGTAAGTTAATATGATCTCTCACTAAAGTCACACATTAAACTGGGCCACACATTAGGCTTAAATCATTTTGAGAAATTTTCTGTAAACACCGGTATCTGTGAATGTCATTATTTTATCAACTTGCATTCAAGAATACTCCACTTCTACATGAGGAACTCCATGACTGGATTAATGAGACTCCAGAAACAACAGGTCAGTGCATCTGAAGAAAGCCTAATCTGATTGTGGGAAGCTGTAGCTACAATCCCAGTACATCTCGCCAGAAATATGAAAGACTAAGGGAGAAATTTAACGACTGCGAGCAACACCCAATGGTCCCAAACAAAATGAAACAATGACTTTTCTTCCATTCATAAACTATACTCCATTGATGCCATAGCAAGTGAAAACTCAATATGTGAAACAAGACTAAATAAATGCTCAGCAGCAGTTACATTCACTGTGGTACAGCTGCTATGTGCCCATCACTGCTTCACCCATCTAAATTGAACTTTTTATATTCAGTAAATTTACTCATTTTTAAATACAACAGTATTTCCATATATGCAAATGCACTAGAATTTATAGGGTTATTTCCCAGCATCAGTAGAATTTAAGACAATGACACTGCTGCTCAGAGTTTCACCTAGAGAGAGTGTAGACTAGTGTAAGTGTCTTGTGTTCTGCAGGCATAGACATGTAACGAACATATGCTGTGACGTTTGGCAAGCAGAACTGAAGAGGTGTGGCCGCGGTGGGAGTGGCGGGAGCGATGCGAAGGAAGATGGCGACGGCAGGAGGCGAGCGAGGGGCGGCAGTTGCGTGATCGGTGGTGGCAGCAGGTGGCACCGGGTGGACGACAGTTCCGCTGCTTTCCAGGCTGGGAAACTGCCTCATCAGAAGAGGTACAGCATCAGTTATGAAAATGTATGTTTAGAAGAGATGCCGCTTTGCTAACTGGCAGTTGTGAAGTGACATTTTGGCCTTTTTTTGTTTGATGTTTGTGGCAAAGCAGCTTTGAACCCATAGCATCCTCTCTCTACTTTAAGACATCCTCTCTCTACCTTAAGTCTTCCATCTTGAAGTACATAAATCTCTCAGCACTGAAGTTCTACAACAAGTAACATTTTTATGAATCCTCTCGTTTCATCTGCATAATTCTAGCAGCATTTTTTTTCTTTTCCTTACCTTCACTATACTACATATTCATACATGTAGTGTGAGACAAAACATAAAATAAGTTTTTACTTGCACACAGCATACACATTTCACTGCATGTACCACCAGATTCTGAACAGCCAATAGTTGTGGTTATTCTCAGTAGCATGTCTGTTTTTCTTTTCTTTTCTTTTCTTTTTTTCTTTAATTTTTTTCACATTGTCATTGATTATAAACTTGCCAGTAGTTTTATGTTATGTTGGTGGTATGTATTGATGACCATTATAAATCACTTTGCTGCATTCTAAAATCTTTTTCTTAGAATTCAATATCAGCTACGTTTACAATATCCCCAATCACCATTATAGGGGATTTAAAAATGTAGGAATATTTATGGAATTTCGATAGTTGTGTCACAATATACATATACAACAATGTTATTTGTTGATACTATTATTTCTCTTTTCTTGAAGAAGTGTGAAGTATGACTATAATGAATATATTACTAGGAACAAAAGTGCCCTCTACACGGATTTCAAGAGTTTAACACTTGCACAGATAGGAGACTTGTAGATAGTGTAAACTATTGGTGCAGGAGAGAGGTAAGGAGGATTGAATCATGATGTCTCAAATGCACTAACTTCATAAGCCTTCAAGTTATTATGTAGGATTATGACCTAGGCACATTCAGTTCCTAAGCTCTGCATAGTAACACAGTTATTAAATGGAATTTGGTTCGTGAAACAAAAACAATGCCCTATGTTACTGAATTTTATTATCCCTAAAATTTGTATTGTAACATCAGTAATGCAGTCACCACATACTCTCATCTGTCACTTGCACCGTCTCACACCTATTACCACTGAGTAAGCCAGTTTCTTGAAAGTTATCACTTAAAGAGATCAGCAAAAGAAAGTGCTAACCCACAAGAGTGTAATTTTGTGTTACTGCATTTGATATGTTTGTTATATTCAAAACCAAGAACAGAAATTCAGTAAGACAAAACACTTTTGACAGTTCCTTCTAGCTGTAGAGGTGACACCACTTATTACAAGCATGTGGTGCATTTGAAAATAAAACAAATAACGTGATCAAACTAATCCCTGCTATACTGAGGGTTAGTACTTTCTTTCACTTGACTCCTTCAATTCCCACCTACAAATTCTTAACTCACTACCTTGATAAAGCAATGTAACCACCCCATACTAAATATAATGATTACCATGGTCCCACACATCTCTCCAGATCGACGTCCCACTTCAGACTTCCTTCGAACATTGCTACCTGCCAGTTCACACCTGCCTCCACAATAATATCCAGCAGCCCATACTACTAAAGGTGTGCTAAAGATGCAACAGAAAATTCCAGAAAATATCTGTCACATAACTCATACCAAATTCAAAGGACCACAATGTCAAAGATATAGTGGTCTGCCAAAAGATATTGTGAGCTTACAATAGAAACACATTATGTGTCATCCTTCCAGAACATACAAAAAATTTTATGAGTAATGCGATGCAGTTTAAGACAGAACTCAACAATTTTCCGTAGAGTTCTGAAGAGTACAGCAGTTATAATGTAATTAGTATTAACTCTATAATACAAGGGTAATCCCAATAGTAAGGTCTCCTTTTTTTTAGAAGTACATAGACCTGTTTATTTCTACAATAGTTTACATCAGTTTACAGCTTGAACATTTAGCTATTTTTTGACATAATCACCATTTCTGTCCACGCATTTTTATAGATGCTGTGGCAGTTTTTGTATGCCCATCTCGTACCAGCTCGCTGCCATGCTGTTCAGAAAGTTATGAACCTCTTCTTTCACCTCGTCATTGGGGCTGAATCACTAGGACCACAATTAACACTGACAGGTACTGTGAGACTCTGAAAAAACTTGAATGGGCAATTCAGAACTGGAGAAGAGGAATGTTGAGCAAGGGCATAGTCATTCTCCATGACAATGCTTGCCCACACATCGCTCAGCAAATTGATGCTCTCCTGCAACAGTTTCAGTGGAACATAATCGCCCACCCACCCTATAGTCCTGACTTGGCGCCCAGTGACTATCACCTGTTCCCTAGGTTAAAAGAAAATTTGGCCGGAAAGTGATTCAGCTACAAAGATGAGGTGAAAGAAGAAGTTCACAACTTTCTGAACAGCATAGTGGCGAGCTGGTATGACATGGGCATACAAAAACTGCCACAGCATCTACAAAAATGCATCGACAGAACTGGTGATTATGTCGTAAATTAGCTAAATGTTCAAGCTGAAAACTGATGTACACCATTGTAGAAATAAACAGGTCTATGTACTTATAAAAAAATAGGAGACCTTACTTTTGGCATTACCCTCACACTATAACCATTCATTTCTTACACATACTGCACTGAGTGTGTTTTCTAAATTAAATTCTTCTACTTTATTTTTCAACTGCAGGTAACACAGCTGGTATCACAACTAGTTTCGATTATTTGGCAAGTCATGATTAGATGATCTGATTAAAAGGAATGAAAAAGGATGGTAAAATGCTGTAGAACAAAACTACAAATTCAAATTAGATCCTACATACAATTACAAACATTTGAATACACTTCACAATAACTTGTCAATGTACATGTTTAGATACACTTTGATGAGTTACTATGTAATACAATCAAGTGCATGTAGTTGTCTTTACAAGTCAGTTTGATTTTGTAATTTAGTTCCTACTATTTCTCTGTTCCAACTTTTCTTTCTTTTTAAAACCTCATCTGATCATGACTTACTAAGAAGTCAAAACTCTTTATGATACTATTTGTGAGACCTGAGGTGAAGAAATTCAATAAAAAAATTAGTAAGACATTTTCATTGCATTAAACATAAATAAAATGTAGTCCTTGATTTCTTTCCACACCTCATAAATCCTTCTCTCTGGGACCATGGAAAGTGATTCATGTAATTGGAAGAATTGTAAATACCTAGGCTTAAAGTTACTCATGCCAGTATCAGCAGTCAAGAATAAAATATACATTTGGAGCAGTATTATGAAGTGTTCTTGTTGGTTAACAAACATCGAAGTGTGTGTACTGCAAATAAAACAATTAACCATTCCAAAAGAAAGTTGAAATCATTCAGCGCATTCTTTAAGAAGAAACACATAAAAAAATGGCATAAATAAAATTAATTTCCCAAACATTACTGACTAACAAATTCGTGGATTACACCAGTTGGGTTTGCCTTCTATTATTTATTTGCGGGGATCAACACACTGTAGCCATACTGTGATGGAAGCTTGATGCTCCAGCTCATTGCTCTGACAGTGTGGCAAGTGGCACGTTGTTCAATAACTAGATGAGACCCTCTTCATGGCAGGGTAGTTCCTGCTGACAGAAACACCTTGGAATACTGCCATAAATCTATCTTCACTCTTGTCCTGCATGAAATAACCATAGATCTTTATGTTATTTTTCTAAAAAGTGGTTGCAATATATTGCTCACACATCTATGAGAAGTTATGGTTTGACAGAACAAGATCAGTCCAGTAATCTGTGTTGCACTAACTGCACACTGCAGACTCCTTTTCACACAATGTAGAGGCTCTTGATGTAACTGAAGAGGATTTCCTAGATTCCAACATGGATTAGTCTGTGAATTCCAGTACACCAATAAGTGCAGCCATGGTTTCTCAGGAAAAAAGAGCATTTCAGGATCAACCCCCTTAGTATGGACACACTGCAGTACAATGTTGTACTATAGATAACAAACAATGCTATCTGAATTGTTACTTTATAAGGTTCCAATTTGCATCTGTGCACAGCTGTGTGACCTTGTGTTACTGACAGACCATTCTGAAGTGCTAAACGAGACAGAGATTTTCTCAGGCTATATTTTTTCAGTTAAAACCAATATGCAACCTGTCACTGTCACACAGTGCTGTCCACTGTTATAATAGTAAAAGAAATAAATGGACATAATACCCAAACGTGTGGGAAGCTGGGAAAATGAGACAAAGCACTTGTAACACTGGGAGGAAGTGGTGATTATTGACATCAGTATCACTGAAATGTAATTGCTAGCTAGTTACTGCTCGAAGTTCATAGTAGGGTTGACTAGGGATGTTCACTGACAATTCCAACTGCTCAATACATTTGTGAAAGTTTCGAACTGCATCTTTAAGTAACTGTTTTACATCTTCTCTAGCCCCTGTGTCCACAGCATCCAACTCCAACAAAGTCTGAGTTAGTTTCTCATCTAGGTAAATAAATTCTTTACCATTTCTGCAAGAGCCACTAAATATGTTTGTCATACTCTTTAGTGTCTACATATCTTGCAGAACTGTGTTGAGTTGGCTGTTTGAAGGAGGAGGTCATTTGGTTTTGGAAACTGTGCTAATCCTCAATGTAACAGCTGATGCTCGATCTCATCTAGCTTGCTGATTTTGTCTCTCAAAATTTTGTGTAAAACAGTTTTTGTTCTCTAAATTTGAATGTTCATTCTTGATGTCTGCATACATCTGTTCCAAAGTACCCAGCTGCTTCTTTAGTGAACAGTAATATTCCTGAAACTGTTTTGTTGATGAGGTACAGGAATCTTTTGACATCAGAGGTGTAGGAACAAGTGATCTGCTGATCACTAGGTATGGAATCATCACTATTATTCCACCTGTTAAAGTGGGGCACAAGTAGAAATGATGTAGAAAATCAGCACCCAGCAGTGCTTCATTGACATCTGCCATGTTGAAAGTCCATGTAAACAGGGCATTCAGACCTAAATTGACTGTGCATCTAGTAGAACCATACAGCTTAATAGTTGTATCATTTGCTGCCCAGAGCTGTTGAAGGGAACCTGAGGTATGAGATAGAACAGTTGTCTTTGGGATTGTGCTTACTTCAAATTTGGGTTGACGAGAAAATACCTATCTGTGCTTCTATCAAGAATGTATAATCTGCCACTGTCCTCGGAAAACTGAGGCAAACTCGTTTGACTTACATGCTTGAGACATAGGCATTGTTGCATCTTATCATGACCCATGATGCCTACTGGAGGTCATGACTGGCATTTGGTTGTAAACATGGTGTAACGTACTTGTGAGTGTTTGCTCTGAAATAGGAATGAAGGCAACACCCGGATGCCATCTGCTAGCTGTGTGGTTGTAACCCTGAGTGACATCAGTTGGGGCCAGTTCACTGTGCGCAGCTAATCATGGGGAATCTGGGAGATATCTGGTGGCCTCACCATGTTTGTACAGATGTGTTTGTTCCATTTTGGCTACTGGTTGCTGTAATATGGTGCATAATACCTGTTGCTGTTGTAGGTCACCGTTGATTCCTATGTACGAGGGTGGTTTGAAAAGTTCTTGGAACAGAATAGAAATATAAGTACTTACATCATTGAAAAATTTCTTTATTTTTCAATGTAGTCTCCTTGTAGATTAATGCACTTGGTCCAGTGATGTTCCAGTGCCTTGATCCCACCTTGAAAATGAGTTTCCTCTAGGCCTGCAAAATAGTTGTAAACTATCACTTCCTCATTTGAAGTGAATCTTCATATACCAAGAAAAATTTTCAGTGATGGGAAGAGATGGAAGTCTGACAGAGCCATACCAGGTGAATAAGGTGGGTGTGGCAATAATTCATACCCAGATTGTGTAATTTCACCATGGCAACACCACATGGAAGTCTGACAGAGCCATACTAGGTGAATAAGGTGGGTGTGGCAATAATTCATACCCCAGATTGTGTAATTTTGCGATGGCAATGCCACATGTGTGCAGGCACGCATTGATCCAGTGTCAAGAGTCGCAGCATCAATATTGCAGATAATTTTTCCATTTCTAATTCTTCAGCTGAAATGTGATTTACCCTGTCAGATGACATGTGGCAAGCATTATCAATTTCACGCACTTTCAATTGATGGTCCTACGTGACCATTTTGTGCACTTTTGCAATGATTTCTAGAGTAGTGACACATCTTGGCTAACCACAGCGCGGATCATCATCTAAGCTCTCCTGACCAAATTTAAATTCGTTTGTCCACTTGGCAACAGTTGAATATGAAGAAGTACAGTCCCCCCAGTGTATTCTGGAAATCAGCATAAATGTCCTTTGCTTTAATACCTTTCTTTACAAAGTTCTTAATCACAGTTCAAATCTCGATTTTTTTCATCTTCGCAAATCACTAAGCAGGAACAACAACAGAGCCGTGTCACCACCACAGTTCTCTTCCAAGAGCACTGACATGGCATGTGTTTACAGGCAACAGTCCAATGAATATCACACAAACAACTCGTTGTGCTAGCACTGACTTCTCGTGTTGATTTCAAGAACTTTTCAAACCACCCTCGTAGTTATGTCATTGATTTGGAAGAGCAAAAATTGGGTTGGCAATCCATAATTTGTTCTCACAGATATCGCTCTCATTTGAAATCAAAGAAACTTGGATTTCAGGAGGTAACTTGCTTGTCCATATTGCAGACAGTGCATCATCGAGCATAAGAGTAGTGTCCACTAATTCCCACATATGTTGCCAAAACTAGCAAGGTGTTGTGCAATTTAGAATTTCTGTATAAATCACCTACTGAAGTTGTTGCTCCAGTGATTTGCACAACAATTGCAGTAAGGCTGCCTCTGCTGTGTCAAACTTGCAAATAATCGAAGGTGATGGGATGATGTCACAGGTAACAGAAGTTTTAGTTACAAATATTGTGCAACGAAGCAGAAAATTTTGATGTATTCTTAACAACGTTGTGGGTAGTCACGACAGTCTTTGCAGTGTTGAACCAAGTCTGCAGTTAGGTAATGAACACCATGTTGTAGGAACATCACTAAACGTAGCATGTATGGCACTAGGTTATGTGATCTGGGGGTTTCGTCATATGGTACCCCATTGATCATGTGTGCCATGGGAGATAAACTGTAATTCTTCTAATATGACCTAATGGCCAGGTTCAACATGGGGGAGAATGGGTTCATCTCCTCAATTTTCAGTGTGAAAGCACAAACATTTGAGATACAGTATTGGCAGTTAAATTTTACATGATAATTTGGTTCAAGCAAGTGAGTATGGTTTTGTACTGAGGCAGTTTGATCCATCTCACTTATGAGCACAGTAAAATCAGAGTGTTATGCCATATTAATTTATTCCAAATGTTTCACATGGTCACTTTCACTTTTCACCTCGCAAATAATTTACTCCATATCATTTGTCACACCTTGTAGTCCACTAAAAACAGTAATTGATTAGGCAAAATGTCCCAGTAAACTTTGTCTGGTTTCATGATCCATTGTTTGGCAGGAACAAAGCATTATTCGCTACTGATGTACTAATATTTCAGTACCCTTGTTGTGGATCACCGATGTGGGAAATTCCATGTAGATAAGTAGGGGCAACAACACTCACTTAATGTTGCAACAAAATTAAATCACTTTATTAGCATACTACCAGGCACCAAAAAGTATACATGAGCTAAACCAGATACCACAAAAGATATCTTAAACTGAAAATGAAGATATGAAAACACACATTTTGTTCCTAACTCTCTTATTTCAGATGCCATATTGACCTTTGCATGTTGTGTTCCCCACAAGTGTACATCAAGAGAAAGGGTGGCTAACACCTGAGGTGAAAGAGTTTTGTGCTAGGAAGGGAGAACTTTAATCTGCAGGTCTAACTCTAATCAAAACTAAATATCTTTTGCAAGCAACTTTGGAAAGCCTACTCTGTGTCATGAAGAAGAAAAAACTTTGCATTATGTACAAAAAAAAAAATTCACAGTTCCAGGAAGAAAACAAAGACAATATGAAGTATTATTATTATTTGTAAAATGTCTGAAATTAATAGTTCAGATAATAAATATAAAATCTGTCATTAAATAGGCAATACAGAAATCAAAAAACCAGTTAAGTAATATGAGAATTTTGTTATTAAAAAAAAACATGAAAATAATAGCAGTTCAAAATATAGTAAGGAAAGTTCTGGAACACTAAATAATATAGAAGTACAGTAAAACACTCACCGAATAGCAGGAGAGTTGAGTAATTGACCGGATACATAAAACAGAAATAAAACTTGCTGGCTTTCTCAATAAATCCTTTGTTGAGCTAGAGTACCCATACATGCACAAAAACAAAAATGCACTCACCCACAAACACAAAAACGAACACGCACACGCATATGCACATGCACTTGTGCCCCTACATTGTGTAGGCTGGAAACACAATGCACAGATTGCATTTTGGCAGGTGAACTGGGGTGAGGTTAGAGTTGTATCGGATGAAATTGATGAAGCAGAAAGAGGCAGGAGATGAGAGGAGGGGCCAAAGTGGGTGCCTAGTGGCTCAGAGGTAGGCAGCAGGTTTGCTGACTAGGAATGTCAGAGGGAAAGGTGGCAGGTGTACAGGCTAGGCACCAGGCACATAGGTAATGGAGCTGGTGAGGCAAGGCGCCCGATGAATATGATGTGGAAGCACAGATTGGGAGGGAGTGACAGGACAGTGGAAGAGGAAACAGTTGGGTATGGGGTATGGGGACAGTGGGTTAGTGGAGGTGGAAGGCAGGAAGGTTCCGACAGCAAAGGATTTTTAAGAATAACTTCCACCTGCATAGTTCAGAAAAGCTGATGCTGGAGGGAAGGATCTGGATGAAGCAGCGACCAAAACCCAATATGTTTGCTCACGTGTTTGAGCCACTGGTCAAATTTGTTCTTGGTCCCAGTTTGGCAGTGGCCATTCAGTCCAGTGGACAGCTGGGTTGCTTGTCATAC
Organism: Schistocerca serialis cubense; assembly: GCF_023864345.2. NCBI lineage: Eukaryota > Metazoa > Arthropoda > Insecta > Orthoptera > Acrididae > Schistocerca > Schistocerca serialis. Next base: position 95,986,008 of record NC_064646.1, on the reverse strand, counting down.
TGACATAAACAGACTGTCTAGCAAATTGCAGCAGAATTGGTATATGACATGTCTGCTTTCACAGGTGGCCCTGCCTCAGATGGGATAGGATAAGCCTGTGGTGACAGGGCTGGAGTAAGAAGTGCTGGACTGGTGGATAGGACAGGCCTTGCAGCTAGGTCTTCCATGGGGATATGACACCTGTGACAAGGGCGTGGGATGGATAGTGATGGACAAGGCTGTTGCGTATGTTGGGTGGACAACAGAAACGACTTTATGAGAGGTAGAAAAGGTCTTGGGTAGCATGTCCCTCATTTTTGGGCATGGTGATAGGTAATCAAAGCACTGGAAAAGGATATCCTTTGCAGCTGATACTTTGAGGGTGGTGGAAGCATTAGGGATGTATGTGTAAGGATATGGCATGGGGAATCTGTTTGTGGGGGGGGGGGGGGGGGTAGGAGGAAAGGGGAGAGGGGGGGTCTGTTTGTGAAGTCCCTCCTGAGACCCTCAGTACTTCAGTATACTGGGCAAGTGAACTGTTGTCACTGCAAGTATGCTATCCACAGGTGGCCAAGATGTATGGAAGCGATTTTTTGCTGTGGAAGGGGCCGTCAAAATCAAGGTACTGTTGGTGGTTAGTAGGCTTACTATATGCGGAGGTATGGATGAAGCTATCAGAGACCTGGAAGGTGGCACATTGGGCTGTGGAGGATCAGATCAAGGTGAGACAGTGTTGATGATGTGTAGGGATGAGGATAGGGTGTCTTGGCCCTCAGTCCAGATCATGAAGATATCATCAATGAACCTGCAGTCAAGGTGTTTGGGATCTTGGGAGGCTATGAAGATTTCCTCTAGATAATCTATAAAAAGGTTGGCATAGGATGGTGCCATGTGGGTGCCCATGGTTGTGCGATGGATGTGTTTGAGAATATAGTTGGTAAGGTCTATGAGGAATGAGGTAGTGGGTTTGGAGTTCGGTAGACAGCATGTTAATAATGACTTCCTTGAAGTAGCTCAGGAGATTGGAATGAACAGTTCAAGGGATAAAGCAATGTCACATACATACATACATACAATGCTCAGCCATGGAAATTAAGAATGTAATTAACTTCCACAAGACTGAAAACTCTCACAGCATAGATAATTCACAGCATAGATAATATCTCAAGTAAAGTACTGGTACTAAAATCCTGTTCTTCAGATGTAGGCAAAATATTTTTTTCACATATATGAAAGGTATTACTACCATAAGGGTTATTCACATACAGACTGAAATATACTATTGTCAGACCCCTTTACAAGAAAGGTAGTAAGACAGATATTAATAATTACTGACAAGTGTCATTATTTGCCTCCTTCCCAAAGGTACTGGAAAAGATTACGTATGCAGGAAAAGATGATGAATTGGTCACAATATGAATTTCATATCATCTATCCACAGAACTTGAGATTTTTCAACTCATAAATAAGATTTTAATGACAAAATATTGCAAACTAATATTTTCTGTGCCAATTCATAGTATTCTCCTTGAGTAGCTCAGATACTGTAGTATCAAGGATCCTGCTGGTACATACAAGGTGTACAACTTTGCTTCTGCCATTTTTTGCCCAACATTTGAGGCTTTAATGAAACAATTTGGTTACCCATGTATCATTAAAAGTATTTTCCAATGCTGGCCACTACTTTCTCCCATCAAAAAAATTGTTCATCTTTTGAAGCAATCCACAAATCAATCCAGTTTGTGACTTCTTCACTAGATCAGAAGTGTTGGTCAGCCAGGCCATGTGCCATTGATCTAAACAGGTGATAGTCAAAGGGAACAATATCTGGAGAATATGGCAGGTGTGGTAGTACTTCCCATTTTAATGTTTCCAAGTATGTTTTGACCTCTTTTCCAACATGGGTCGACCGTTGTTGTGCTGCAAAATCACTTTATCGTACCTCTCCCTGTATTGTGGCAATTTGTCTTTTAATGCTCTGCTCAGATGCATTAATTGCATTTGATAATGAGCACCTGTGATTGTATCACCTGGTTTTAACACCTCATAGTACACAACGCTGAGCTGGTCTCATCAAAGGCAGAGCATGATCTTGGAGCTGTGAATATTCAGTTTGGTCGTCAATGTGGAAGCATGGCCGGGATATACCCATAATTATTTGCATTTAGGGTTATCGTAATGAACCCATTTTTCCTCCCCGGTCACAATGTGATGCAGAAATCCCTTCCGTTTTTGCCTCTGAGGCAACTGTTCACAAACACACAAAGTCATTCAACATCTCTTGGTTTCAGCTCACACGGGACCCAAGTTCCTTCTTTCTGAATCATGCCCATAGCCTTGAGATGTTTTGAAATGTCTTGTTGTGTCACTCTCACTAATTGTGCCAATTCTTTTTGAGTTTGACGTGAGTCTTCACTCAGCAATGTCTCCAATTCGGCATCTTCAAAAACATTCTCTCTTTCACCACCATGCTGGTCTAAGATATTAAAATCACTGTTCTTGAAGCAGTGAAACTTTCACTAATAGCGTCCTTACCATATGTACTTGAGAGCATTCAATGAGACTCAGCCGCTGTTTTCTTTATATTGAAACAAAACAGTAACACCTCCCACAAATGACGAGAATTAGGCTTGTAAACTGACATTTTCAATCAAGGACAACTTTATGATGCAGACACAAAACGACTAATGTTTGAATAAGGTTATGTTGACTGAGGTCCAAGCTAACTGCCTGATGTGTGCGATCTGTTTCTTTTGACTGCTACTTACCATTGTTGCCACCTATTAGCAAATGGCAGAAGCAAAGTTGTACACCTTGTAGTTTTCATCCTATTTCATTAAAAGGATTCTGAGTGTTGCATTTTGAAACAGTATCTTTGGACTGAGGAATAATTAACACAGGTGTGCTGCAGGGATCAATATTGGGTCCCTTCTTGTTCTTTATATACATGGTGATTGAGCTAAGCTGTTCAGGTATCGCCTGAACAGTTTAAGATGCCATAGTTCTGTTTTCAACTAAATGAATAGTGAAAAAGCCCTCACTCTTTTCATAGCTATATTAATATCAGAGATGTCAGTATCAACTTCATTTTTTGAAACATTGATTTTATGATGGTAGTGTCATAGCTCTGAAAGACACAAGTTTAACAGCATTTCATTCTTCAAAATCTGGTATATACTTTCTGAGAAATAACAACTTAGAACTTAGGATTTATTTGTTTTGAACATAAAACTGACTACTGTCTTATTTGAAACTCCGTGTGTTATTCAGAGATGTTGCATCAGGCTGCTAGGGTGCACCAGCTTTGTGCAGCTAAGAAAGTCTGCTTGCAGAATGGTATGGTGGAGAAAAGTTTATATCATCAAGTGTTCTGAATGCTCACCATCAACTTCAAAACTCATTTGCAGCCACTGGGTGCAAAAACTGAAGCTATCCCAGTGATACAATTGCACATACAGCAACAATGCAATTTTTAAATCATCTTGGGTTGCCAGAACTTGTGCATAGTGGCATCAAATCAGGTGACTGTATGAGGCAACTGGACACCTTCACATCCTTCCCTGCAACCAGGGAAGAGCTTGATGAGCACTATGCCAGCCACATATGGATAATGGGCTGTGCATCCATCATGCTAGTATCACCTACCTCAATGTATTAAAATTGGAACTTCCTGTAGGAGAGCTGGTAGCACTTTGGTAAGAAATTTTGCATATCTTTTACCTGCTAAGGTTGCTTTAATTATGTAAAGAACAATCACGTAGTCTCTGAGAACCCTACACTAAACATTCACACTCCACTACCTCCTTTGTTACCACTACTTCAACCTCTGTGGATTCTCAGTGTCCAAATAATGCAAATTTCTCACATTCCATGACTTGTAAAGATACCCTCATCAGTAAAGAGAATTCATTGTAGATGGAGCCTATTGTCCTTAAGTTGTCTCATAACTTTTGCATAAGACGGCAGTCAGTGCTAACTACTGTAATCAATTCCGAATTAGTAATCAGATTTTGAAGAGTGAAATCCCATTGAATCTGTCTCTATTAGAACTACAATGCTACCTGTATAAATTACTACTGTCTCATTTGGGAAAGGAAAGTTAACACTTCTACATCTATACTCTGCAAGTCACTTCCCCCTTTTCCTGTTTCAGTCACACATGGTGCACTGGAAGAATAATTACTGGTAAGAATCTATATGTCCTCTAAGCATTCTAATTTTATTTTCATCTTCTTTTCACAAGATATCGGTAGGAGCAAGCAGTATATTGATTGTCTCTTCAAGGAACATATATCCTTAAAATTTTAACAGTAGACCATACCATGATGCGGAACACTTCTCTTGCAGTGTTTGCAACTGGAGTTGACTGAGTGCCTCTGTGACATTTTTGTGCTTACCAAATGAAGCTGCAAAGAAATATGTTGCTCTTCTTTAGATCTTCGTTATACCCTCTATCAATCCTATCTGGTGCGGATCCCAGGCTAATGAGCAACATACAAGCATTGACTGTGTGAGCATTTCGTAAGCTCCTCCCTTTTGGTGATGGACTACATTTCCTGAGGATTCTTCCAATAAATCTCAATCTAGCATCTGCTTTACCTGCAATTAATTTGATGTGGTCATTCCACTTCAAACTGCTCCATAGGCAAACACCTAGATATTTTATGGAAGTAGCTTCTTGCAGTGACTGTTCTGAAATCACACCATAAAGGGCCTTCCTGTCTATTCACAATATGTTGCATTTGCTTAAACAGAGACTCACTTGCCACTACCTGCAGAAAGCATCAATCTTCTGCATGTCTTCCTGCATTTCACTACAATTATCTAGTGCTGTGACTTCCCTGTATACAACAGCATTGTCCATGAAAAGCCTCATGGAACTTCGGACGTTGTTTACTAGGTTATTTATACGTACTGTGAAAAGTAATGGGCCTAAAAGAGCCCCTTGGGCAAATGCAAAGTTTCTTTTATGTCTAAAGACTTCTCTCAATTCAGAAATACATGTGGTGGTTTGCAAGAAACTCTGCAAGAAACTCTTCAATCCAGTTACACAGTTGGTCTGATTTTCTATACACTCATATTTTGTTCATTTGGTAGCAGTGCAGAACTGTATCAAATACGTCCCGAAAGTCAATGAACATGACATCTGTCTGTGTGCCTGTATCTACCACTTTCTGGGTCTTGTAGATGAATGGAGTGAGCTGGGTTTTACATGATCACTGTTTTAAAAACCCATGTTGATTCCTACAGATGAGATATCTGGTGTCTAGAAATGTCATAATACGAGGTGCGACAGTGGTATGCCATTTCTTTTTGTGTTAAATTGGGTGAAAACGTGACGACAAATTATGGAAAGCTTCACAAGGCTTTTGGAGAGGAGGTTATGTCAAAAACTCAAGTTTTTCATTGGCATAAAATGTTTAGTGAAGGTAGAACGAATGTCGAAGATGAAGACCGCAGTGGACGACCATCAACCTCACGAGCAGATGTTGACTTGGCCAGGGTGCGTGAACTCGTACGATCTGATCGAAGATTATCCATGAAAATGATTGCAGAAGAACTGAACATCTATCAAGAAATGGTTCATCTAAGAATAACAGAAGATCTTGGTTTTAGAAAGATTTGTGCAAAAATGGTCCCCAAAAATATCACACCACAACAGCAAGAAACACAGAAAAATGTGGCAGCCAATCTGTTAGAGCAAACAGAAATCAATCCAGAATTGTTGAGCCATATTATCACTGGTGATGAAAGTTGGTTTTTTCAGTATGATCCAGAGACAAAATGCCAAAGTTTGCAATGGTGCTCAAAGGGATCACCCAGACCAAAAAAAGCTCGCATGTCAAGGTCAAAAGTGAAATGCATGATCGTGTGCTTCTTTGATTCCAAGAGAAGTGTACATAAAGAATGGGTGCCTCCTAGACTAACAGTTAACCAATATTACTACAAAGAAATTTTAGAAAGACTTCGTAAAAGAGTTCTTCGTTTCCGTGCCAATATTGCTGATAATTGGATTCTGCATCACGATAATGTGCCATCCCATACTGCTGTGTCAGTACAGCAATTTTTAACCTCAAAACAAATTTCAGTACTACCACAGCCACCTTATTCGCCAGATATCACTCTGTGTGACTTTTTTCTATTTCCAAGAGTCAAAACGGCGGTCAAGGGACACCATTTTCAAACAACACGAGATGTCCAAAAAGCTGTGACGAGGGTCTTGGAGGATATTACAGAAGATGAGTTCCAGAAATGTTACCATCAATGTCAGAAGCACTGGAAAAAGTGTGTGCAATCAGAAGGGAACTACTTTGAAGGAGACAACACTAAACTTAACTAAAAGGGTAATCAACATTTGTTTTTCACATCAGTCTCATTACTTTATTGTTGCACCTCGTATGTGAACATAAAAGAGTGAGTTTTTTCAAGGACTCTTCTTGAAAAGTGAACTGACCTGGGCTTTTTTCTGATCATCAGGAACAGTTTGCTCCTCTAGAGACCCAAGGTACACTTCTGCTAGAAGATGGGCAAGTTACGTCACATACTCTGTGTACAATTCAATTGGCATCCTGTCAGGTCCAGCAGCCTTTCTGCTGTTGAGTGATTTCACTTGTTTTTCTATCATTTCATCACTTACTTTGATTTTTCTCATTTTGCCATATGTTTCATGATCTAAAGGAGGAACTAAAGTGCGATCTTCTATTGTGAAACATTTTTGGAAAAGATGTTTAGTATTTCAGTCTTTTCTGTGCTACTCTCTGTTTCAGTACCAATATAGTCACAGTGTGTCTATACAGATGAATTTTTATCAGTTTACTGATTTAACATAACAGTACTACTTCTTATCTGTCAAGTTGGTAGACAGAATTTTACTTTCAAATTCATTGAACACTTCATACATTGCCCTCCTTATGCTAATTATGGTTTGTTTGGTGTTTGCTTGTTTGTGAGACTTTGGGTACATTTAAATTTGTAATGAAGCTCTTTTTGCTTTTGTAGTAGCTTTCTAACATGGTTATCAAACCATGGTTGATCTTTTCCATCTCTCACAATTCTGTTTGGCACATACCTGTCTAAAGCATTTTGTAAGGTGCTCTTGAACTTCATCCCTTGATATTCAACATTGTCAACGCTGGTTATGAAATTTTTTTGTTGACCTGTCAGGCAATCTGAAATCTGACTCTTGTCACCTCTTGTTAAACAGAAAGATCTTCCTACCTTCCTTTGTACTCCTATTTACAGGTGTATACAGTGGTGCTTTAATGGCCTTAATCTCACTGATTCCCTTTTCTACACTAAGTCAGTTTGTTGTCAGTGGGTCTCATATGTTATCTTCAGGAGTTGGTTTTCTGGTTTCAGATAAGCCCCTCAAAACAATTTTGCATGATTCTCTGCCCCTACTAGCCATCATAATTACTTGAGTCTCTCAGTCTATAGCTGGTAAGTTAAACTTTCCATTTAAAATTACAACATGACCAGGACATTTACATGAAACATTCTTCAAGTTTCCACTCAGATGTTCCATCACTACTGCTGCTGAGGCAGGGGTCTATAAAAGCATCTGATAACCATGTTTCATCTGCCTTTAACAGTTGACTTCACCAAAGTATTTCACATTCTGAATCTGTACTAATCTCACCAGACATTATCATATTTTTTATTGCTAGAAATGTTCCACTACAACCAGTGCTCAACCTACCTGGTTTCAGCCACCTAGCAATTCCTACTACTATGCGGGGCTTGTTATTATTTATAAGTGAGACTGATTCTGCGACCTTTTCATAGACACTCCTGCAGTTAACTAATACTACATTAACATTTTCATTCTCTGATACGATGAATGCTACCCTGTCTGGATTCAAAATGTGAGTTTTTGGGCCTGTGAACAGATTTATCTAATCTAAAAAGACCACATGTGCACACCACATGTACTCTGCTATCCTGGTAGCAACCTCCTGAATTTAGAGCATGCCTGACCTATTACAAGGAATCTTAAATTTTCCCACCTGATATTGGAGGTCAAGAAATCTGCATTCAGGGTCATCACAGAATCACCTGAGCCCCTAGTTTAAGACCTCCACTTAGCTCCAAACCAGAGGATTGTGATCAGTTCTGGGAATGATGCAACAAAATGATAGCTCTGCATCCACCCCACAGCAAAGCTGGCTGTCATTACCAAATCAGCCAGCTGTCTGTAGAAACTGAAGATCACCCCTGAACCCAGGCAGTAGGAGTCATTTATGCCAACATGAGTCATGATTTGCAGCTGGGTGCACCCAGTATGCTCAGTTGCTGCCAGCAGAACCTCCTCTACATCTTGGATAAGGCCCCCCTTGCAAGCAGCTTGGACACTGGCCTCCTTTTCTGACCCACCTGCTATTTCTCTGAGTGACTCCACCACTCATCTAACATTCGATTTCCCAGTGACAACCAATCCCACCTGGTGTACTTGTACAGACCTCTCTGGAAGATTGGCCCATGTCCCAACAGCCAAGGCATACTGGCTCAAACGTACTGTCAGTAGTTACTGAAGTGTAATAGGGGCAGCCACACAGATACCTCTGTAATTAATAATATTAATTCAGTTTACAGTATCTAAAGTTTTGTTACTATGATGTTAATTTTCAGAAATGTTGTGGCTAAAATTTATTAGTTATCTTAGCAAAACTATAGTTGGATTCAGTAAAAGTAATGTATTTTATTGGAAAACTGACAAAGCAAATATGTACGTGGACTTACTCCATAGATGTACTTCATAAGCTGATAAATAAATAAATAAATATAGATATTAAAAGAGACTATACATAGTTTAGTGAGGACTTTGTCAAAAATCATCTGGATAATAACAGAATTATAGTATCTCAGAAATATCTGGAAATATTTGAGGCTAACAGCTTCTGAAAATTATTAATAGGGGTGGACATGGGAGGTGGGAATGGTTAGTCACTGAATGTAGATGAAACACAATACAAGCAATTCAGTATTGTACAAGACCTGATGACACCATTAGAAATAATGCGCAAGAGTAAATGAAACAAAATATTTTAAATTTTTGGGTGTTTACATTGATAGGAACCTGAGCTGGAAGTTACACATGTTGCAGATTATCTTAAATGTCAGATCTGCAACTTTTTGTGTTGTGGATAATATCAGATTTTTGAGAGTAAAAAGTTGAAAAATTGATTTACTTTTCCCACTTCCATTCACTTATGTCTTTTGGCATTGTATTCTGAGGCAGCACTTCAATATGGAAGAAAAGTGTTTCTTACACAGAAGGATGACATTTGCCATCCACCCTTGAATCTTCTATTAGACAGACCTTTAAACATTTGGGCATACTGACAACAGTCTCACAGTAAATTTACTCCCTTATGAAGTCAGTTGTAAACCATCAGCTACAGTGTAAACACATCAGGAAAATTTTATGTTACCCATTACTCACACTCAGCCTTAATATGGTGTACAAAACATTTTTGACCATTTACCCACAGATATAAAGAATTTAACATACAATGAATGTAGTATGGCATGTGTGTGTGTGTGTGTGTGTGTGTGTGTGTGTGTGTGTTTAACAGATGGGGAGGGGGGGGGGGAGGAGAGAGAGAGAGAGAGAGAGAGAGAGAGAGAGAGAGATCATAGTGGATTATAAATCACTGTATATATATGTAAAACAAATGTAGCAGTGCTGGGAAAGAACCAGAGTGCCAAGCAGTAATAGAAAGCACTGATGCTCAAGTCGTTATGGGTACTGATATCTGGCTAAAGCCAGAGATAAGTTCAGCTAAAATTTTTGTGAAGGACCTAACAGTGTTCACCAGATGTGGCTTGAATTCAAAGAAATAGTATCAACAGCAATTGGGAGATTTATAAAAAATAAATTAACAAGTAACAGAGCTGATCCCCCTTGGTACACAAAATGTGTTAGAACATTTTTGCAGAAACAACAAAGAAAGCATACCAAATTTAAACAAATGCAAAATTTCCAAGACTGGTGATCTTTTGCTGAAGCTCAAAATTTAGTGGGGTCTTCAGCGCAAGATGCTTATAATATGAGGTCTGTTCAAAAAATTCCGAAACATTCATAATTTCACATCATTGGTGTGTTGGAGCAAAATGTGGTAGGCATCCCTGCACATGCCTGTGTTTAATGTGTAACTGCTGGGAGTTTAATTGTTGTATGTCTGTTTATTATTGTTCAGTGCTGTATTGAGTAGAAAGTTGTGTTGCACAGTTTGTGAATTTTGAGGTGCAAGAGTTGGAGAAGCAATGTGTCTGCATTAAATTTTGCATGAAATTCTGGTGGTCCCACCTGCTTTATTTATTTTGGTTGTTGTCCTCAGTGTTGACGTACCGTGTTGCTACATTGGCTGAAAAATGGGTTGTGGATTCCAACACACACTACTGCAAATTATATAGCTGACAGGTGCACAGCTGCATTTCACAGTACTTTAATTTTCACTTGGCACAACCCCCCAATATTACACAGTTATATGGCCAGTGCACTATTGTTAAAACTTTCCACAAGCCTCATAAAAAATTGCAGCCAAAACTCCACACACTGCTATGATAGTTTACTGTTGAACAACTAAGAGCAGTAAAACCTAACCACAAAGTTCACAGTTCTTGAAGAATAATCAGGTACATATGGAGCACTCACTGTCATTGGTTTTTACATGTGGCCTAATTGTTTAACACTTATGTCACAGTTAAATTGAAGCATTGTTGTTGTTCTTACCAGCACAGGTTACTCATCGGAAACTCGACCATGAACTGACTGTCTCATGACCAAAAATCAGGCCCTTATACATCATCACAATAATAGGTGCCGAAAGTATACATTGTTTAAAGTTAAATTTACAGAAATTACAATTAAAACTTAACTCACTCAATTAACTGAATACATTGAAAAATTGGTTCTTTTTAACAGTTTCTCCTACTGCAAGAGTTAGGCCAAATTATTTGCTTAAATCATGAAATCCACAAATATAGTTATGCAAACAATACTTTTGACAAAAGCTGTTAATTACTTTGGAATTAACCAAGGGCTGGTTTTGCTAACATGTTTCTGGATAGAGCCAGATAGATACTTTTAGATTACTAGCATTTTGTCTTCCAAATGTTTACAATTATTACAGAACTTATATTTGTTTATATGTCAATAATGGAATTTAAGTTATGAAACAGTTACCGTATTTACTCGAATCAAAGCCGCACTTTTTTTCCGGTTTTTGTAATCCAAAAAACCGCCTGCGGCTTAGAATCGAGTGCAAAGCAAGCGGAAGTTCTGAAAAATGCTGGTAGGTGCCGCCACAGCTAACTTCTGCCGTCGAATATATGTAGCGCTACACAGGCGTGCTTTGTAGGCACAAAGATAAATACTGGCGCCAAAACCTCTGGGTCAGTAAATAAATTTAAAAAAATAAAAAATAAATAAATAAAGGTGGAAGACGAGCTTTTTTCTCCGCCCCAAGTTTCGACCACTGCATTTTCATACATTATTCAACGAAGTAAATACAAATTCCGTATTGTTCATCTTCGAATGTAGCAGAATTTCAATGTAATACGAAAATCCGACTGGCAAGACTGTTTGGGATGTTTGTCAATATGGCCAACTCTACGTTCTGAATTTTTTCCTACCTGTGAGAAGAGGTGGTTGCTAATAGGAACCTGATGAAATGTGAATCAGATGCAGTATTCTCTTCACTATAAGAATAATACGAATATAAACATTTTGCCATGTATTCTTTCGTGTTTGCTGCTATCTCATTTAAATCCTGTCTGCCTAATAAACTATGAAACTAGAGTGAGACAACAGCAAACGCGGAAGAATATACGTATCGTTTCATGTTTATATTCGTATTATTCTTATGCCTAATAGTGACACAGTCAGAAATGAAGTACGGCAACTGACTAGATTTTTAAATCTAAGGTGACTAATTTCTGTGCAGAATTTGATGTACTAAAGAAGCGTCCGCAAAGATTTTCAAACGGAGAAAAATTTTCGACTAACTCTCGTTCAGAACTATGTTCTATCATACGCAGTCTATTATTTGGTTCTTGTTGATCATTATCAAAGAAAGCAGCAGTGTAAGTAACAACAAAGAGCAGTCTCTTGCCGTTGTTTTGGTTATGAGACAATTCCTCTCTTTTTTATTATTGTAAGCGACGGTAGTGCGCACAAAAGCAAGCCATGCCGCGAGCGGCAACAGGCCGTAAACACGAACTATCGGAATGCGACAAACAATGCATGACGCAGTACAGTAATGCATTTTCAGCTTAGAGTGACGTAAACACCTATAACAAAGAAAACGGCACTTATCAGATCAAAGCAAAATAAGCAATCAATTCAAACCAGACGAAGCGCGTGAAAAAGGAAGGGTACCCATATAAATACGGATGGAGCACCTGACGCATAGCAATGGCTACCTGGTAAAGCTTAACTGCTAAGCTTACGACTCGAACCAAACTACTGTAGCTGCATCGTCATTCATTCGACCTAAATTGTGTCTCATATTACAATGTACCAACTTTGTTTCGATTTGGAGGTGCGGCCTAAAACTTTTTTCTCACCTTGAATTTCGAGTCACAGATTTCAGGTGCGGCTTAGATTCGAGAATTTTTTTTTTCCTTTATTTCGAGTCTCATTTTTCAGGTGCGGCTTAGATTCGAGTGCGGCTTAGATTTGAGTAAATACGGTATTGATTTCTCCCTATAATGAAAGATACTAACTAGGAATAATCAACATAAATTAGAAAAATCAATTACATACATAAAACTGAGCACAAAATGAGATCTGATGTTAAGACCTTTAGAACTGAGGGCCAACCTTCCTCTTTTACAAAAAAATATTATATTCATGTATGTTAATAGCAAATTGTAAAAACTGAAAAAACCAATTTAAGGAGGCAGATGGCAAAACAAGAGAGGAATTAAAATTATCCCACCTTGCTTTGTCACAAACTCAAGAACCTTTAGAGAGACACACCAAATGATGCAGGAAGGCTAGGGAGATGAGTGCTTAAGCCATACTTGGTGTTATGAATAGTTCACACAGTTTAAAAATGGCCAGATGGAAGTTAAAGATGACTCTCATTCAGGACTCCTCTACCAACAATTCTCATGTCAGGAACATCAACAAAATTGGGTGTGCCAGTTGAAGACTGACTGTTTGAGAGATTGCAGAAGAATGTAACATTTCAGTTAGATTTTGTCATGAAATCCTGTCACAGCATCTTGGAATGCATTGTGTTGCCTCCAAGTTCGTCCCACAGCTCATGAGTCAAGCCCAGAAAGACCTTTGCCTCGCAATCTGCGAACAGCTCTTGGATTGTGCAAATGAGAATGAGCTGTTCCTTAAGAGAATCCAAAGTTGAAAACCCCACCGAAAGGATGAAGATTTACAGTGAGAGACAAGATAAAAGAAAATTCACAGGCAGTGCTTTGTGTGAACCAGCAAGAGGCATACCAAGACTGCTTCTGGTACTGGAAATGGCAATGGCAGCTGAGTATCAATTGTAGAGGAGAGTGTTTCGAAGGAGTAAAAGGTAAGCATAGAAAAATTTCGTGGACAAAGTTCCAGAAAATTTTGAACAGACCCTGTAGTTTTCACAACAAAACTTTGTTACGAAGCCTGGCAGAAAACCCAAAGAGATCCTGGTCATATGTAAAGTTTGCTAGTGGCCAGACACAAGCAATGCCTTCTCTGCATGATAGCAATGGAAATATTATCGACAGCAGTGCTGGTAAAGCAGGGTTACTAAACACAGCCTTCATAAAATCCTTCACCACAGAAGACAAAGTAAATATTTCAGAATTCTAATAAAAACAGCTGCCAACATGAGTAACTTAGAAGTAGATGTCCTTGGAGTAGTGAAGCAATTTAAATCACTTAGTAAAAGTCTTCCAGTCCTGACTGTATACCAATTATGTTTGTTTCAGAGTATGCTGATGCAATAACTCCACACTTGACAACCATACACAACTGCTCTCTCAATGGAAGATCCGTACCCAAAGACTGCAAAGTTGCACATGTCACACCAATGTTTAAGAGAGGCAGTAGGAGTATCCCACTAATTATAGACCCATATCATTAACATTGATATGCAGCAGGATTTTGTAACACTCCGCTGCAGAGTGAAAATCTCATTCTGGAAACATCCCCCAGGCTGTGGCTAAGCCATGTCTCCGCAATATCCTTTCTTTCAGGAGTGCTAGTTCTGCAGGTTCGCAGGAGAGCTTCTGTAAAGTTTGGAAGGTAGGAGACGAGGTACTGGCAGAAGTAAAGCTGTGAGTACCGGGCGTGAGTCGTGCTTCGGTAGCTCAGATGGTAGAGCGCTTGCCCTCGAAAGGCAAATGTCCCGAGTTCGAGTCTCGGTCGGGCACACAGTTTTAATCTGCCAGGAAGTTTCATATCAGCGCACACTCCGCTGCAGAGTGAAAATCTCATTCTGGAAACATCCCCCAGGCTGTGGCTAAGCTATGTCTCCGCAATATCCTTTCTTTCAGGAGTGCTAGTTCTGCTAGGTTCGCAGGAGAGCTTCTGTAAAGTTTGGAAGGTAGGAGACGAGGTACTGGCAGAAGTAAAGCTGTGAGTACCGGGCGTGAGTCGTGCTTCGGTAGCTCAGATGGTAGAGCGCTTGCCCGCGAAAGGCAAAGGTCCCGAGTTCGAGTCTCGGTCGGGCACACAGTTTTAATCTGCCAGGAAGTTTCATATATTGTAGTGTTCAAACATTATGACTTATCTTGAAGGGAACGTCCTATTGACACACAGTCAACATGGATTTAGAAAACACCATTCTTGTAAAACAACCAGCTCATTACTCACACAAAGTGTTGAATGCTATTGACAAGGGATTTCAAACTGATTCTGTATTTCTAGATTTCCAGAGGGCTTTTGACACTGTGCCTCATAAGTGGCTTATAATCAAACTGTGTGCTTATGGCTTTCTGTATCAGTTATGCAACTGGATCCATAATTTCCTGTTAGAGAGGTTACAGTGCACTGTAATTAATGGAAAGTAATTGAGTAAAACAGAAGTGATTTCTGGTGTTGCCCAAGGTAGTGTTATAGGCCCTCTGCTGTTCCCTATCTATATCAATGATTTAGGAGACAATCTGAGCAGCCGTCTTAGGTTGTTTGTAGATGATGCTGTCATTTATTGTCTATTTAGAAAATATATCTGCATGGCGTGAAAATTGTCCCTAAATATTGAAAAGTGTGAGTTCATCCACATGAGTGCTAAATGGAATCCATTAAACTCTGGTTACATGATAAATCAAAATAGGTCATAAATTCAACTAAATACCTAGGAATTACAGTTACGAACAACTTAAATTGGAACAAACACATAGAAAATGTGGGAAAGGTGAAACAAAGACTGTGATTTACAGGCAGAACACTTAGAAGATGCAACACATCTACTAAAGAGACTGCCTACACTGCACTTGTCCATTCTGTTTTGGAGAACTGCTGCATGGTGTGGGATCCTTAACAGATAGGATTGATGGGGTACATCAAGAAAGTTCAAAGCAGAACACCACATTTTATATTATTGAGAAATAGGGAGGAGAGTGTAGTGATCATGATACAGGATGTGGGGTGGACATCATTAAAACAAGGGTGTTTCTCACTGTGATGAGATCTTGTCACGAAATTTCAATCAGTAACTTTCTCCTCTGTATGTGAAAATATGCTTTTGATGGCAACCTATATAGGGGGACATGATCACTATAATAAAATAACAGAAATCAGAGCTTGCACAGAAAGATATAGGAGTTTGTTTGGTCCGCGTGCTGTTTGAGAATGGAATGATAGAGAATTGTTGTGAAGGTGCTTTGATGAACTCTCTACCAGGCACTTAAGTGTGATCTACAGAATATCTGTGAAGATGTAGATGTCTTAAGAAATCATAAAATGATCAACATGTTGCCATATTTTTTACTTCAAAATGTCCTACAATTGTAAAATTTACTCATTTCACACCATGAAGATGTTGCAATTATGATGCACAATCCTTCCATGGGTGGGATCATACTTCAACAAAGCAAATAGAGGATCACATTAACAAATGATACCACAAAAATAAAAATAAATTCAGATTGGGGGAACATTAAAAATTGAGTTCTGCTGCTTCACTATACAGGGTATGGTCCACACCTGTTCTGAATCTATAAATAATGTGTCCCTGATACTGGAGGGCTATTTAAAAACTGTAATCTTCTATTTACACAATTAAGTAACATCCCTCAGGTGTATCTACTTTACACATAATGGCGAAAAACCTTGAGTGAATAGTAGATATCCTGATGATGGAGCTTTAGCTCTGAAATACAAAATACATATTTGAAACAAAAACCTGAGTAACTGATATACACTCAGTTGACAGACTTTAGTTGATAAAGTATATATGTGTCACACAGTTTTAAGCAAAGACAAGTAAAAAGGACCTACAGTTACCAGAAGTAGAAATCCATGATACATACTAGACCCATTTGATTTGGAGTCAGTAGATTTTTCTTTATAGAAATATATTCTTAAAATGATATCCAACCATATTTGTGACTGGATGGAAAACTTTGACAGCTGGACCCAGCAGATTATCCTAGATGTAGAATCATTTAAAGTCAATGAAGTGTTATATGGTGTGCCCAGGGGAATGTAATAGGGTGATAGGATACTGTCGTCATTGTGTTACTTGCCGTCTAATGCATGTTGCAGGCGATGCTGTTATCTGTGAAGAAGTTCTATACAGTAAAATTTGTAGTAATCATCTCAACAAAATATCTGCCTGGGCCAAAGACTGTCATCTAGTTCTTATATGGAGAAACACACATTTATATACTTTACATTACTTGACTTTGTCTGTGTGCTTTTGCAATTTCATCTTTTATTTTTTGAGCATTTGTGTGTTTACAAGGAGTAGACCCACAGTTATTAATTGTATAGTGTAGCTTTATACAGTACGTAGCACTGTTGCCAGTTGATCTGTGTAGGCAGCAACTACTGTAAAGAGCTCAGTAAGGCACCCGCCTCTGTACAAGCAGCATCACCCTTGTTGATTGTTTGTTCACTGTATTACGAGTTTCTATGTACAAGTAAGTTACTCATTTGACTTAGTTCAAGTGCTTCTGTAGTTTTAATTTCTTGTGCTTGTGTAGCATAAATGTATACTGTCTTTGACATGGATAGGGACTGTGAATGCTATATTCCAATGCAACCTGAGCTGAAACACCTTTGCTCACAGCTCTAGATGGTGCTGTCTTCAGTCACAAAGCTTAAGCCTTTTGCCAATGAGTATTACTGTGGGAGATCCAAGTGACATGCAGCACTACATACATGACCCTTGACTATTACAATGCTGTGGTTGACCCAGTTACTGTCCACATTGTGGTCAACCCCTCACACATGGTAGAATGGTAGGTAGTTTCCAAGTGTAGCAGACTTTCTGGGAGACCAATCAAAAGGCCTCACATTTTGTCTGACAAAGAGGTTCAGGCACTATCTATGGCTGATAACGATTCTGAGCCAGCTGCAGTCAATTTTACTCTGTATCAGAAGAAGCCTTTCAGTCTGCAAGGTCTGCATATTCACAGAGGGTGGGATTATTGGTTATTAGGAGCTCCAATGTTAGGCATGTGATGGTGCTGTTTAGGGATGTGGCTGTGAAGGAGGGGAACAAATCCAATATGCACTCCATGTATATACAATGGAAAAGCACCCAGATATGGAATGGGTCCATCCAGATGCCATGAGGAGAACAGTGAGTAGCCAGTTGCAGGTGATGGCTCCTGTTGGCACTAGCAATGTGTGTTGCTTTGGATCAAACAAGGACTTCTCTGTTTTCCAGCAGCTATCTGGAGTGGTAAAGACATTCAGTCTTGCTTGAAAGGTGTTGGGAGCTATTTAATAGATCAGGGATCTTCTGCATACAGGAAGCACCTACATGGCTAATGGGAGCTGTGTAGATTGAACTATGAGATTTTTTAAGTTAGAGGGTCATGGAAAAGTACCAAAACAGGTACAGAGAGCAGGTCAAACACAGGGCATTGGTAATACAGGAAACATCATTATTATTATGGTGAACTGTTGCAGCTGTGTTGGGAAAGAGCTGGACCTCCAAGCATCATAGAAAGCACTGAAACAGAAATCATTGTAGGTACTGAAAGCTGACTAAAGACAGAGGTTAAGTTCAGCCAAAGTTTTTGCCACAGATCTAGCTAGGTTCAGGAGGGATAGGCTAAATTCAGTAGATTGTGGTGTGTTAGTTGCTGTCAAAAGCAGGTTATCTTGTAGTAAAACTGAAGTAGATAGGTGTTGTAAGTCAGTATGGACAGAGGTTATACTTGACAAAAGAAATAAATTACTAACTGGCTCCTTTACCTTATCACCCAATCACTGAAAGTTTCAAAGAAAATTTGAATCTCATATGAATACATACCCAACTTAAAATTGCAGTTGGTGCTAACTTAAATCTACCCTCAATATGTTATCAAAAATACATGTTTAAAGTCAATGGTAGGCATAAAATACAGGGTTATTTTAAATGATGGACCCATTTTCAAAACTTCATATCTATTCAAGTACAAATCCATAATGAACAAGCTTTCTACCAATGAAAAGAGGAAGTTTCAAAGTTTTTTTCATAATGTTTGATATCAGTTTACTAAATTTAATAATATGTGATAAATTAGTTTTTAATCATTATTTAATAATTATAAATGTAATAAATGTTATAAATGTTCAATGTGGCCACTGCTAGCTGCACAGCAAACATCGATGCAGTAGCCAAACTCTGTTCACACACGCGAAAGGTATCTGCTGTTGCTGAGTGCACAGCAGCTGTCATCCAGTTCCTCAGATCATTCAGAGTGGTTGGTAGAGGCGGAACATAAAGAGCTTCTTTCACATAACCCCGTAAGAAATTGTCGCAGGGTGTGAAACCAGAAGAACGTGGTGGCCAGAAGTGCAGAGCCAGGTCCTCAAGTCACCTGCAACAGATCCAGCACTGAGGAATGGAGTCATTCAAAATGCCTCATACATCACAGTGCCAATGGGGTGGAGCTACATCCTGTTGGAAAATGAAGTCCTGGGGATCTTCCATACCTTGAGGGAACAGCCATTGTTCCAGAATGTCCAGGTTCATGATTCCCATTACAGTTCTTTCTGCAAAGAATGCAGAAAACCTTGTACTACACAGTCGCCATCTCACTCACAACTGACAGTGAAATGGAAATGAAACCATAACAGCCCACCCACCACTGCTGCCAAAAATTTTGAAGCTTCAGCTTTTCATTGATATAAAGCTTTTTCATTTTGGATTTGTACTTGAATACATACAAACTTTTGAAAATGAGTCCATCATTTCACCACATGCTTTTCCTGAAAATTGTGTTGAGTAATGAGTTCAGAAGCCCACACAAAGTGCAAATGGTTATGATAGGACACGTTACCTCTTAGTGACAAACAATTCTAAGCAAATAGAGTGTCATGACAGAAGTAGGAATTAGTGACCAGATGGTCATTACAGCAGAACTGAATATTGTAACATACAAATTTGTTGAAAATTAACTTTTGAAAAAGCAGATAAAAATTTGCTTGATGCCTTCCCAAGAGACAATCTCCATTCTTTCCATACTAACTATGTACGTGTTGACCAAATACAGCTTAAATTCAAAGATCAAGATTTTAAACATGGCTGCAGCAGCAACTGTTAAAATTCTTCACAATAAAGGATGGCAGCCAAAAACAGTTGCAAGAAGAACACAAGTTAGGTAAAAATGGGGAAAACGTATGTAATTCCACCTTTGCTGAACATCTATGGCTCTTACAGCACACGCCAAGAGAACTGGACGACGTAGAGCTGCTTCATGAAGCTGATAAAGGTGACAAACTAGACTTGCTCGAAGAATTAGAGATTTTCAAGCATCTGTCTCTAAAAGATGGTTTTGTTCTTAATGAACAGGTGCAGCTTCGAAACAAAAATTTTTTAGACAGTTTCAAACCCCTCATTGCCTTAATGTAATATAGTCTGGCTGACTAGGAGTTATTTTCTTGCTTGTTGATGCCGGTGAAATGCGCTTTTCCTATCTTGTTGGGATCTACATATTGTGATGTTTGTTAATTATGAATTTCAATGTGTATGTGTGGTTAAATGACTACTATGTTTTATTCATACAGACAGATGGTTTCGTTTTATTATAACTTTTTGGTTGTTTCGCTAGTATGTATTTCACTGCCTACGTTACGCGAGACTCTCGCGCATTACAGTAGTGCCCTCTCTTGTTAGATGTTCCAAGCGCAAGCTTTATCCGTTTGACACTAGGACACAGGTAAATTTGGTTCTATATTTCTAGTTTACATAAATGTCTTTAATTGGCGTGATACGCTTTATTTATTAAGACAAAGTTTGAATTAACACAACCTTTAATAATTTTGATGCGCTTATGTATGTATTTATGGATTGTAATATGCGCGAGTCTGGCACATGCAAGTGCCCTCTCTTGGCGAAACAATCTACCTTAGTGCCTTCACACTCGTGTCTCAACAGTTCATAGGCGAAGTAACATTGTTAAACTGTTCGCTTTGATCCTGTACGCATTACACATGTTGTACAAATGGAGATGATATTTTAATTACTGACGACGCCTTTTGGCATAATTGTTTCATTATTCTCCAGTGCATGATGTAATTTTAGTAAGTACTAAAGATTGTGTGCCTGTATTACTTTAGCAATTTCACCGTTATTTAAGCTTCTGTTTCTCACTTTCGTTGATATGGCTTTTCTAATGAATGTGTCTTTCTATTCAGGAAATGTACTTCTGATGAAGGTATATTTATATGTACCGAAACCTTGGTCAAGAATTTTAATTAAAAAAAAATTCTACCTGCAACTGTTTTTGGCTGCCAGCCTTTATTGTGAATAAATTCAAAGAAATAGTGTTTATGGTATTTGAGTTTTACATTAAGTAAAGTAATAAAAGATAGAACAGATCCCCCATGATACAGGAAACTACTGCAGAAGCTATAAGAAAAAGCATGCCAAATTTCAAAGAATACAAAATCTCCAAGACTGTTGATGGTTTAAAGAAGCTACAAACTTAGTGCACATTTCAATGTGACCTGGTTTTAATAGTTTCCACAATGAAACTCTGCCTCAAAATCTGGCAAAAAATCCACAGAGGTTCTGTTCATATGTAAGATAAACCAGCAGCAAGTCGCAGTCAATATTTCCAATGCATCATAGGAATGGTAATGTTAACAATGACAGCACCACTACATGGAGTTTTTCGAAATTCTTTCATCAAAGATGATGCAGTAAATATTCCAAAATTAAAATCAAGAACAGCTGCTAACATGGGTAGTTCAAAAGTATACAGTCTTGGTTCAACTTAAGTCACTTAATAAAAGTAAGTCTTTCTATCCTGACTTATCATTTAGATTCCTTTCAGAATGTGCTGACAAAGTAGACCCAGTTTTAGCTGCCATATACAACCACTTGCTCAAAATACCCACACCTAAAGACTGCAAAGCTGCACAGGTCACATCATTCACAAGAAAGAAAATAGATGTAATCCATTGAATTATTGACTCATTCTGCTGACATAACTTTGTAGTAGAATCATGTAACATGTATTCCAGCACTATGAAATATCTAAAAGAATGATCTATTGACACATAACTAGCACAGATACAGAAAACATTGTTCTTGAGAAACACAACTGGCTCTTTGTACACATGAACTAATGAGTGATATTGAGAGGACATCTCAATTTGATTACACATTTCTAGTTTCCAGAATACTTTTGACACGATTGCTCACAAGCATGCCTATGGCGTAGTGTCTGAGTCGTGTGACTGAGTTTGTGATTTCCTGTCAGAAACATCACAGTGTTTAATAATTAATAGGTAACCATCTAGTGAAATTGAAGTGATACCTGGGGTTCCCCAAGGAAGTACTATAGATCCTTTGCTGTTATTAATCTATGTAACTGAGTTAAGAGAAAATCTGAGCAACCCTATGTCATTGTTTGTATATGATGCTGTTGTTCAATGTCTAGTAAAGTCATCAGAATCTCAAAAATAACTGAAAAATTATTTAGACAAGTGGCAGAAAGTGGCAACTGATTCTAAACAATAAAAGTCAATCAATGGAATATCCAGGATGGAATGTAACAATATTGTGAAAAGGAATGTTACCACTCATCATATAGCAGAGATGCTATGTCGCAGATAGATATAAAAAAAAGACTGTCACAAATAATAGCTTTTGGACAGTAAGGCCTTCTCCAGAATTAGACAACAAACACACGCATACACACTCAGGCAAATGTAACTCACACACACGTGACAGCAGTCTGAGGCAACTGAGGCCACACTGTGAGCAGCAGCACCTGTGCATGATGGGAGTGGCGGTTGGGTGGGGGTAAGGAGGAGGCAGGGATGGGAAGGGGGAGGGATAGTAGGGTAGGCATAGTGGACAGTGATGTTCTGTTAGGGAGTGCAGAGAGACAAATTGTAAAGAGGGCAGGGCAGCTATGTGCAGTCGGGAAGTTAGACGGTGGGTGCAGAGAGGGGGGGAGGGGGGGGGGGATAGCAGGAAAAGGGACAAGTAAAATGACTGCTTGCAATGAAGGAATGAGGGCTGTGTAGTGCTGGAATGGTGACAGAGAAGGGGTGGATGGGAGGGGACAATAACTAATGAAGGTTGAGGCCGGGAGGGTTATGGGAACATAGGATATATTGCAGGGAAAGTACCCAACTGCGCAATTCAGAAAAGCTGCTGTTTCTGGGAAGGCTCCATATGGCATAGGCTGTGAAGAAGTGATTGAATTGAAGGATGTCATGTTTGGCAGCATGCTCAGCAACAGGGTGGTCCACTTGTTTATTGGCCACAATTTGTCAGTGGCCATTCATGCAGACAGACAACCTGTTGGCTGTCATGCCCACATAGAATGCAGCACAGTGGTTGCGGCTTAGCTTGTACGTCACATGACTGGTTTCACAGGTAGCCCTGCCTTTGATGGCATAGGTGATGTTTGTGACAGGACTGGAGTAGGCGGTGGTGGGAGGATGATGTCTAGGACAGGTCTTGCATCTAGGTCTATTACAGGGGTATGAGCCCTGAAATAAAGGTTGGGAACAGGGTTTGTGTAGGGATCATCATCATCATCATCATCATCATTTAAGACTGATTATGCCTTTCAGCGTTCAGTCTGAAGCGTAGTTCCCCCTTATTAAATTCCTCAATAATCCCCTATTCAGTGCTAAAATTGATGCCTCTTCTGATGTTAAGCCTATTACTTCAAAATCATTCTTAACTGAACCCAGGTACCTTCTCCTTGGTCTACCCTGACTCCTCCTACTCTCTGCTGCTGAACCCATGAGTCTCGTGGGTAACCTTGCTTCTCCCATGCATGTAACATGACCCCACCATCTAAGCCTGTCCACCCTGACTGCTACATCTATAGAGTTCATTCCCAGTTTTTCTTTGATTTCCTCATTGTGGACACCCTCCTGCCATTGTTCCCATCTACTAGTACCTGCAATCATCCTAGCTACTTTCATATCCGTAACCTCAACCTTACTGATAAGGTAACCTGAATCCTCTCAGCTTCCACTCCCATACAACAGAGGTAGTCGGAAAATTGACCGGTGCACAGATAACTTAGTCTTGGTACTGACTTCCTTCTTGCAGAAGAGAGTAGGTCATAGCTGAGCACTCACTGCATTAGCTTTGCTACAACTTGCTTCCAGTTCTTTCACTATGTTGTCATCCTGTGAGAATATGCATCCTAAGTACTTGAAACCGTCCACCTGTTCCTCCTATTTGGCAATCAATCCGTTTATATCTCTTTCCCATTGACATTACTTTCGTTTTGGAGATGCTAATCTTCATACCATAGTCCTTACATTTATGATCTAGCTCTGAAATATTACTTTGCAAACTTTCAATCGAATCTGCCATCACAACTAAGTAATTCGCGTATGCGAGACTGCTTATTTTGTGTTCACATATCTTAATCTCACCCAGCCAGTCTATTGTTTTCAACATATGATTCATAAATAATATGAACAACAGTGGAGACAGGTTGCAGCCTCGTCTTACCCCTGAAACTACTCCAAACCGTGAACTCAATTTTCCATCAACTCTAACTGCTGACTGACTATCTATGTAAAGACCTTTAATTGCTTGCAAAAGTTTGCCTCCTATTCCATAACCTCGTAGAACAGACAATAACTTCCTCCTAGGAACCCGGTCGTATGCCTTTTCTAAATCTATAAAGCATAGATACAATTCCCTGTTCCGCTCATAACACTTCTCCATTATTTGCCGTAAGCTAAAGATCTGGTCCTGACAACCTCTAAGAGGCCTAAACCCACACTGATTTTCATTCAATTTTTCCTCAATTAATACTCGCACTTTCCTTTCAACAATACCTGAGAAGATTTTACCCACAACACTGATTAAAGAGATACCTCTGTAGTTGTTACAATCCTTTCTGTTTCCATGTTTAAAGATTGGTGTGATTACTGCTTTTGTCCAGTCTGATGGAACCTGTGCCGACTCCCATCCCATTTCAATTATACTGTGTAGCCATTTAAGACCTGACATTCCACTGTATTTGATGAGTTCCGCTTTAATTTCATCCACCCCAGCTGCTTTATTGCACTGCAATTTATAGACCATTTTCTCCACTTCCTCAAATGTGATGCTATTTCTATCATCATTCCTATCCCATTCTACCTCGAAATCTGAAACATTACCAATCGTATTTTCACGTATATTGAGCAACTCTTCAAAATATTCCCTCCATCTGCCCAAGGCATCAACAGGATTAACCAGCAGTTTCCCTGACCTGTCCAAAATACTTGTCATTTCCTTCTTACCTCCCTTTGGAAGACTGCTAATTACACTCCAGAATGGCTTTGCAGCAGCTTGACCCAAAGTTTCCAACCTGTTTCCAAAGTCTTCCCAAGATTTCTTCTTGAATGCTTCAGTTATCTGTTTGGCTTTGTTTCGTTCTTCAACATAACTTTCTCTGTCTACATGAGTTCTAATATGTAGCCATTTTTGATATGCCTTCTTTTTCCTTTTACAGGCTGCCTTAACTGTGTCATTCCACCAAGCTGTTTGCTTCAACCTACCTTTACACTCTACTGTTCCAAGACATTCTTTAGCCACTTCTAGTAGTGTGTCCCTGTACCTTGTCCATTCCTTTCCCAATGACTGTAATTGACTATATTCAACTAACTGGTACCTTTCTGAGATCACTGTTATGTACTTGTGCCTGATTTCCTTATCCCGAAGTATCTCCACTCTTATCCTCATACATATGGACCTGACCTCCTGCACTTTCAGCCTCACAATACCAATTTCACTGCAGATTAAATAGTGATCAGTGTCATCAAAGAATCCCTTGAATACACGTGTGTCCCTCACTACCTTCCTGAATTCCTGATCTGTTATTATACAGTCATTGACAGATCTGGTTCCCCTGCCTTCCCAAGTATACTGGTGAATGTTCTTATGTTTAAAAAATGAGTATGTGATTACCAAGCCCATACTGGCACAGAAATCCAAGAGCTGTTTCCTGTTCCTGTTGGCCTCCATATCCTCTCCAAATTTACCCATAACCTTTTCACACCCTTCTGTTCGATTTCCAAACCTGGCATTAAAATCACCCATGAGCAGAACACTGTCCTTGTCCTTTACTCTAACAACTACATCCTTGAGTGCATCATAAAAACTATCCATCTTATCTTGATCTGACCCTTCACAATGTAAATATACTGACACAATCCTAACTTCCTTGCTAGACACTGTCAAATCTATCCACATCAGTTGTTCATTTACATACCTTATTGCAACTGCGCTGGGTTCCATTTCTTTCCTGATGTAAAGCCCTATACCCCATTGTGCTATTCCTGCTTTGACTCCTGACAGGTAGACCTTGTATTCTCCCACTTCCTCTTCTTTCTCACCCCTTACCCGAATGTCACTAACAGCTAAAACGTCCAACCCCATCTTACTTGCAGCCTCTGCCAGCTCTACCTTCTTCCCAGAGTAGCCCCCATTAATATTAATAGCTCCCCATCTCATTACCATTTGTTTGCCAAGTCGTATCTTAGGAGTCCCTGGTTTGTCAGTTAGAGGCGGGACTCCAAGGCATTTTGCTCTGATTGTTGCCAGCATCATATTTAAAGTACCAGGGAAGCAGGTTGCTAGCCTTACTTGCCCCAAGTCACATTGGGTTTTACCCCTAATGGTTGAGGGACTAACTGGTGGATTTGGTAGTCTTTGCCATTGGAGCACAAAGGTGTAGAGATGGACAAGTATATTGTGTAGGTTCAGTGGACAGTGGAATACTACTGTGGGAGGGGTGGGAACGATAATTGACAGGACACGTCTCATTTCAGGCCACAACGAGATTTAGTCGAAGCCCTGGTGAAGAATGTAATTCATTTGCTCCAGTCCTGGGTGGTAGTGAGTTATGAAGGGAATGCTCGTCTTTGGCTGGATGCTGGGACTTTGTGAGGTGCTGGGGGACTGAAAAGATAAGGCATGGGAGATTTGTTTTTGTACATGGTTTGGAGGATAACTA
Organism: Schistocerca serialis cubense; assembly: GCF_023864345.2. Taxonomy (NCBI): domain Eukaryota; kingdom Metazoa; phylum Arthropoda; class Insecta; order Orthoptera; family Acrididae; genus Schistocerca; species Schistocerca serialis. The sequence continues at coordinate 95,959,428 of NC_064646.1, read as the reverse complement.
TGGTTTTTGAAGGCTTCAGTGAGACCCTCAACATATTTCAAGAGGACTGCTTGTCGCTGCAGATGTGATTACCACAGGTAGCAAGGCTGTATCAAAGGAACTTCTTGGTATGGAATGGATGGCAGCTGTCAAAGTGGAGCTACTGTTGATAGTTAGTAGGTTTGATATGGAAGCAGGTACTGATGTAGCCATTTTTGAGGAGAAGGTCAACATCTAGGAAGGTGGCTTGTTGGGTTGAGTAGAACCAAGTGAAGCAAATGGAGAAGTTGTTGAGGTTCTGGTGGAATGTGGATAGCATGTCCTCACTCTCGATCCAGATCGCAAAGATGTCATCAATGAATGTGAACCAGCTGAGGGGCTTAGGATTCCTCTAGATGGCCCACAAATAGGTTGGCATAGGATGGTGCCATGCAGGTGCCCATAGCCGTACCTCAGATTTTTTTGTAGGTGCCCTGTAATGCCTTCAAAGGAGTAGTAATTGCAGGTCAGGAAATAGTTGGTCATGGCGACCATGGAGGTAGTTGGTTTGGAATTGGTTGGGCATTTGCAAAGGTAGTTTTCAGTACTGGTAAGGCCATGGGCATTAGCGATGGTGGAAGGTGGCATCAATAGTGATAAGCAGGGCATCATGTGGTAAAGGGACAGGAACTGTGGAGAGTCGTTGCAAGAAATGGTTGGTATCTTTTTTATAGAAGGGTAGGTTCCGGGTGTTGGTCTATGAGAGCAGAGATTCTCTCAGTGAGGCCACAGTAACTGGCCACAATGGGGTGTCCTGGATGGTTGGGTTATGGATTCTAGGAAGCATGTAGAAGGTGGGAGTGTGGGGAGTGGTAGGGGTGAGAAGAGAGATGAAGTCCAGGGAGAGGTTCATGGAAGAGCCTAAGGATTTGAGGAGTGACTGGAGATCCTGCTGGATTTCTTGAATGTGGTCAGCGTGGCAAGGTTTTGTACTTGGATGTATCTGACAGCTGATGGAATCCTTCTGCCAGATAATCCTTGCGGTTCAAAATAACAGTGGTGTAGCCTTTATCCGCAGGTAGAATTGTAAGATCAGGATCAGTTTGAAGATGGTTGACTGTTGTTCTTTCTGCGGATGTAAGGTTAATTTGAATGTTGCTCTTTTTACTTCTCTCCTTTTTCACCACTATCCCACCCCTGCCCATCTCCCCCCCTCCCTCCCCCCCCCCCCCCTCTCTGCTCCCTCCATCTAACCTCCCGACTGCACATAGCTGCCCTACCCTCTTTCCACCTTGTCCCTCTGCGCTCCCCAACAGCAATCCCTCCCATCCCCACACACCCCAGCCTCCTCCTTACCCCCACACAGTTTCCACTCCCATCATGCACTGCTGCTGCTGCTTGCAGTGTGACCTCAGTTGCCTCAGACTGCAGTCGTGTATGTGAGCTACGTTTGCGTGAGTATGTATGTGTATGTTTGCCATCTGATACTGAAGAATGCCTTATTTGTGACAGTCTTTTTGTTGTGCCTATCTGCAAGTCAGAATCTCTGCTATGTGGTGAATAGCACCTTCCCTTTTCACAATACTGTAAACAATAAAAGTGTGAGACCTTCCACATGAATACTAAAAAGAAATTTCTTAAATTGCAGTTACATGATAAATCACAAAAATTTAAAGTTAGTCAGTTCAATTAAATACAAACAGCTTAAACTGAAACCATGACATAGAAAATGTTGTGGATAAGGCAAAACAAAGACTGTGTTTTATTGGCAGAACAATGAGAAGATTAAGTATTGGTGCATGGTATGAGATCCTTACCAGAAAGGATTGGCAGATGACATCAAGAAACTTCAAAGAAGGGCAGTTTGTACTGTATTATCACAAAATGGTACACAGTGTCATGGAAATGATAAGTGAGTGGGGTGTTTCTCTTTGCAGTGAAATCTTTCCAGAAATTATCCAAATCTGAAAATATTTTATTGATTACCACCTAAATATGGGGAAATGACGATTGTAAGAAGAGAAGTCCGAGCTCTTATGGAAATGTTTAGGTGTTCATTCTTCCCACGGGCTATTCAAAAGCTAAATTATCAAGAAATAGCCTGAAAATAGTTCTATAAACCAAGACTTATTGTATAAATTACAGAGTAATCATTTAGATGTACATGTAAATGTAGAAATGTGTAAATGTTGGTATATTCTCACAAGTACAAGACAAATAAAGTCAGTTGTGTCATAAGAAATTTGGCAATACTGTGAAATCCCTATTTTACATTTTTCTGCAGTCCAGCCTTAAAACACGCAAAATTGAGGGAAATGTGCAGTCAAGAAAAATGTTAAAACCCCCAAAAATATGAGCAAAAACACATGTAATTGGCATACACAATTAAAAATTGCTATCCTCTTCAATAATTTGTATAAAATCTGTCTAAAGAAGGAAATTAAATGGACAATACAATGTTTACACAATAATTTGTGGTAATCAATTTCATTAGTTCTTAAAAAATGAGAGATGTGTAACAGCAAGTAAAAATTCGTAAAAAAATGAAATTGGTGTGTGGATACAAGGTAACCAAGCTGTTTTCCAACATGCTACAACCAAAACACACGTTTTTGAGAGAGGATCCATTGTGATCACTCAGAAAAAGCAAAACTTGATGAACATGTTGAACCAAACCAAAAGCATCACAGCAGCTAAGTGGTTAAACCATAACCATAAATGCAGACATCTGCTTAATGATACAGAGTGTCACTATTGCTGTTATTGCTTAATGCTTTTCTCATGAGCTGCACTCCATATCCTCACCACTGTTAAAGTGTTATTTTAGGATTGACGAGAGAAACAGAGATGTGAAAAAATGAGTTTATATTCTCCAGTTATCATTACAAATTTATTAGAAGTCAGCTCAGTTAATTTCTGTACACTGTAAAATGTGATTTTGAAAGAAAGCTCAGGTGCTACAGTTTCACATCACACCATCCATCTCTGCTGCCAATCTTTATGATCTGCGGTGAAAAGTTTTGACATCGGTAGCTTATGCAGTTGTTGCAACTGTATCATGAAAGATTTGAACATGAAAGTCTTCAAAAGGTGCTATCGCAAAAACCTTGTTCTGGTTTCATGTGAAATCTATGTCATACCACATCATCTGTATACACACATCAAAAAAATTTTTGCGTCACCTCAGTTCTGAGAGTTCTGGGACCTATACAGAAAACTGGAATAGAGACCAACATAAACATCATTTCTGCCCTTTTAATTGCTCATGAAAACCACAAAAAAGTGGCTCTGAGCACTATGGGGCTTAGCTGCTGTGGTCATCAGTCCCCTAGAACTTAGAACTACTTAAACCTAACTAACCTAAGGACATCACACACATCCATGCCCGAGGCAGGATTCGAACCTGCGACCGTAGCGGTCACACGGTTCCAGACTGTAGCGCCTAGAACCGCTCGGCCACGATGGCCGGCTGAAAACCACACATTGCATGTTGTACCACCATACAGCAAGACCTTTAGAGCCGGTGGTCCAGATTGCTGTACACACTGGTACCTATAATACCCAGTAGCACATCCTATTGCATTGATGCATGCCTGTATTTGTCATGGCATACTATATACAAATTCATCAAAGCACTGTAGGTCCAGATTGTCCCACTCCTCAATGGCGATTTGGTATAGATCCCTCAGAATGGTTGGTGGGTCACATCATCCATAAACAGCCCTTTTCAATCTATCCCAAGCATGTTCGATAGGGTTCATGTCTGGAGAACACGCTGGCCACTCTAGTCGAGTGACGTCATTATCCTGAAGGAAGCCAATCACAACATGTGCATGATGGGTGCATGAATTGCCATCCATGAAGACGAATGCCTTGCCAATATGCTGCTGATATGATTGCACTATCAGTTGGAGGATGGCATTCATGTATCGTACAGCTGTTACGGGGCCTTCCATGACCACCAGCATACGTTGGCCCCACGTAATGCCACCCAAAAACAGCAGGGAACCTCCACCTTGACACACTCACTGTAGACTGTGTCTAAGGTGTTCAGCCTGACCTAGTTGTCTCCAAACACATCTCCAACAATTGTCTAGTTGAAGGCATATGCAGCAGTCATTGGTGAAGAGAACATGATGCCAATCCTGAGCGGTCCATTCGGCATGTTGTTGGGCCCATGTGTACTGCGCTGCATGGTGTCATGGTTGCAAAGATGGATCTCACCATAGACATCAGGAGTGAAGTTGCGCATCAAGCAACCTATTGTGCACACTTTGAGTCGTAACACAATGCACGAAAAGCATTATTCAACATGGTGGTATTGCTGTCAGGGTTCCTCCGAGCCATAATCCGTAGGTAGCAGTTTTCCACTGCAGTAGTAGCCCTTGGGCGGCTGGAGTGAGGCATGTCATCAACAGTTCCTGTCTCTCTGTATCTCCTCCATATCCGAACAACATCGCTTTGGTTCACTTTGAGATGCCTGGACACTGCACTTGTTGAGAGCCCTTCCTGCACAAAAGGAACAATGCAGACATGATTGAACTGCAGTATTGACTGTCTAGGCATGATTGAACTACAGACCACACAAGCCGTGTTCATTCCTCATGCTGGAATGACTGGAACTGATCGGCTGTAGGGCCCCCTCCATCTAATAGGCGCTGCTCGTACATAGTTGTTTACGCCTTTAGGTGGGTTTAGTGACATATCTGAACAGTCAAAGGGGCTGTGTCTGTGATATAATATCTATAGTCAACATCTATCTTCAGGAGTTTTGGGAAGTAGGATGATGCAAATTTTTTTTGGTGTTGTATTTTCAGCTCTTCACAAAATACTTTCACCCCTACCAGCACTCCTGTCACTGAACGGCTACTCCTCCTCTCCACACATGCAGTAGGCAACCTCATTTCATATGTGGTAGTGTGGTGTGGTGGCTGTGCTGGCTCTTGGGTGACTTAACAAGTCGCCAGCCTATAATAGTTCACTAGCCAGAAATGGGTGACATTTCCTTAACTATCACCAAGCATATTCTTCAAGATTCAGTGTTTGAATCTGAAAAGTTGATGATTGATATTGTTGCTGAATACAATACATCAGAAGAACAGGCAAAAAGATAAGACTGAAGTTAAAGGTGGCACAAGAAAAGGTGGTGGCGGGGCCCATTTGTCATGTATCAGCTCAGCCCAGAACACTTTTCGTTGACTCTCTATTTTTCCCATTACTGCTGCAACCTAGCAGTAGTTGTGTAATAATTGTGCAGTGAAGCTAAATGTTGCAAGTTGTGTTGGCAACACTGATAGTGGATTACATCAGCATTTGCTCTCCCACATCTTCTCTCTCCACAATAGCCTACAATATTCCCTTAACTCTGCAACCACCCGTGGTGCAAACCACCTGTATTTTGTGCCACTTATAACTCATTCCGTCACATCAAATATCGACAGGAAGAAAACAGGACAAAGTCAAGTGAAATGTTGAGTAAGAACTGAGGTAAATCTTACAAGGAATGTAAGATTGAGGAATTTTTAGCATTGATCTCATGGGCTTTTTAGAGGGACTACAAATTTGTGGTGTAGAATCATGAACAATGTGAAATCAAATAATGTAAAATCAAGGATCCACTTCATCAGTCTGTAGCGATATGAAATAGAATGACAACAAAGTGCGAAGTTATAAAGCTCTTTTGTAAGATACTGAGAAGCTGCTAAATATGTATGAAAGAGATTCATACAAAACAGTTGTATGGCCCTGTTTTAATATTACTCGACAATCACAGAACTGACCAAGACACGGCACTTTTGCAAGAAGGACAGTGCAAATTGTGACAAGCTTGCTTGAGTGCCATGAGAGGGCAACAAAAATTTTGAAAAGTCTTCTTCACTCGTGGACACTTGTGAATCACACCATACATCTCACTAGAATCTATCCATATAACAGAAGACACATTTTTTTCAAGACAGAGATCATGAACATTCTTCAGCCTCCTTTCAAATCTAGCCCGCAGACAGAGTGCAGATCAAATTAGGTAAACAACAGCTCACACAGAAATGTCCAGGTCACTGTTCTTCCCATGCTTCATACAAGAATGGAATGAGAGGAAAACTTAACCCTCAAATGGGCATGCCACTTTTTTGTAACACGAGTGTGCAGTGTCTTTATATTATGAGGGTAAAAATATATGGGAAAAATTAGAGTTTAACCTTAGTTTAATTAAACCACTATAAAATAAACTTACACTATGTTATCTAAGTTACTATATAGTAAAACAATAATAAAATAAAATATCATTATAACCAATCTGCTCCAAAGTACAAGTGTTACTCTACAGTAATGTCCCATTCAAAGCATTAAGCAGTACAGATGCATCAGATCCCTACCAACCACTTGCTCAATTGCTAATTAGCACATAGACAAGTGCCTCATTGGAGTATTATGCTGCTAGCTCAGAATCTGGCTCATTTTCTTGCACAGATTGTAAATTTTTTCGCACCTAGCTCATAGTTTATTTTCTATTACTGCCACTCACTTGGACATATGACAGAAACATTTAGCACTGTGTTAGCTGAAGCAGTACTGAAGGAATAGGTTTAGATTCGCAACTGTAAAATAACAATGGAATGGTACAAGTGGCGCACTTTATACATAGGCATACCTGCTCGAGGGTTAATATATGGTACAATAAAATAATATCCTTTGCCATGCACTCCACCATGATACAGAGACTATAGAAGTAGATCAGCATTTTGAAATCCACTGTTGGATAAAGATCTACTCTAGGTTTACCTATGCATTAAAATCTTGAGTGATATGCATCCATGTTACCCCTGGATGTTTTCTAATGTCATCTGTTCACAGTCCTTTGAGTTCTCATTTTTGCCTTTTCTTATATCTTGGAATCCTGCAAAGACCTTAGACTTCATTTGTTTGTTTCCTATCTTTTGAAGTAATTGCCTACATGTATCTCCCCTGTGCTTGCTGAGTGCTTGTAACAGATTACCTGGCACAAAACCAACTTCTGCCAATCCAAAATGAACAAATAGTTGGATGGTACCTACATAATGATAACACAGCAAAGAATACCAAAATTTTAATCATTCAGTCAAAATTAAGTTCAAAAATTCCCCAAAATTTATTCATTGTGGTGCAGGAAAATTAACACTCCTCACAACTACCAAGTATTTTATCGCATTGTTGTATGTTTTACTTTTCTCTGTTACTTGTTTCTTTGGGAAAGGGATAATTTAAATAAATAGTTTGAAAAGGGTAGATTGCTACTCAAAGTACAGCACTTATGGTAAGTCGCAATTAAAAAAAAAATCATCATCATCATCATCATCATCATCATTATTTAAGACTGATTATGCCTTTCAGCGTTCAGTCTGGAGCATAGTCCCCTTATAAAATTTCTCCATGATCCCCTATTCAGTGCTAACATTGATGCCTCTTCTGATGTTAAACCTATTACTTCAAAATCATTCTTAACCGAATCCAGGTACCTTCTCCTTGGTCTGCCCCGACTGCTCCTACCCTCTACTGCCGAACCCATGAGTCTCTTGGGTAACCTTGCTTCTCCCATGCGTGTAACATGACCCCCCATCTAAGCCTGTTCGCCCTGACTGCTACATCTATAGCGTTCATTCCCAGTTTTTCTTTGATTTCCTCATTGTGGACACCCTCCTGCCATTGTTCCCATCTACCAGTACCTGCAATCATCCTAGCTACTTTCATATCCGTAACCTCAACCTTGTTGATAAGGTAACCTGAATCCACCCAGCTTTCACTCCCATACGACGAAGTTGGTCGAAAGATTGAACGGTGCACAGATAACTTAGTCTTGGTACTGACTTCCTTCTTGCAGAAGAGAGTAGATCATAGCTGAGTGCTCACTGCATTAGCTTTGCTACACCTCGCTTCCAGTTCTTTCACTATGTTGTCATCCTGTGAGAATATGCATCCTAAGTGCTTGAAACCGTCCACCTGTTCCTCCTATTTGGCAATCAATCCGTTTATATCTCTTTCCCACTGACATTACTTTCGTTTTGGAGATGCTAATCTTCATACCATAGTCCTTACATTTATGATCTAGCTCTGAAATATTACTTTGCAAACTTTCAATTGAATCTGCCATCACAACTAAGTAATTCGCGTATGCGAGACTGCTTATTTTGTGTTCACATATCTTAATCTCACCCAGCCAGTCTACTGTTTTCAACATATGATCCATAAATAATATGAACAACAGCGGAGACAGGTTGCAGCCTTGTCGTACCCCTGAAACTACTCTGATCCATGAACTCAATTTACCGTCAACTCTAACTGCTACCCGACTATCCATGTAAAGCCCTTTAATTGCTTGCAAAAATTTGCCTCCTATTCCATAATCTTGTAGAACAGACAATAACTTCCTCCTAGGAACCCGGTCGTATGCCTTTTCTAGATCTATAAAGCATAGATACAATTCCCTGTTCCACTCATAACACTTCTCCATTATTTGCCGTAAGCTAAAGATCTGGTCCTGACAACCTCTAAGAGGCCTAAATCCACACTGATTTTCATCCAATTGGTCCTCAACTAATACTCGCACTTTCCTTTCAACAATACCTGAGAAGATTTTACCCACAACACTGATTAAAGAGATACCTCTGTAGTTGTTACAATCCTTTCTGTTTCCATGTTTAAAGATTGGTGTGATTACTGCTTTTGTCCAGTCTGATGGAACCTGTGCCGACTCCCATGCCATTTCAATTATACTGTGTAGCCATTTAAGACCTGACATTCCACTGTATTTGATGAGTTCCGCTTTAATTTCATCCACCCCAGCTGCTTTATTGCACTGCAATTTATTGACCATTTTCTCCACTTCCTCAAATGTGATGCTATTTCTATCATCATTCCTATCCCATTCTACCTCGAAATCTGAAACATTACCGATTGTATTTTCACCCACATTGAGCAACTCTTCAAAATATTCCCTCCATCTGCCCAAGGCATCCACAGGATTAACCAGCAGTTTTCCTGACCTCTCCAAAATACTTGTCATTTCCTTCTTACCTCCCTTTGGAAGACTGCTAATTACACTCCAGAATGGTTTTCCAGCAGCTTGACCCATGGTCTCCAACCTGTTTTCAAAGTCTTCCCAAGATTTATTCTTGGGTGCTGCAATTATCTGTTTGGCCTTGTTTCTTTCTTCAACATAACTTTCTCTGTCTACCTGCACTCTAGTATGTAGCCATTTATGATACGCCTTCTTTTTCCTTTTACTTGCTGCCTTGACTGTGTCATTCCACCAAGCTGTTTGCTTCATCCCACTTTTACACACTACTGTTCCAAGACATTCTTTAGCCACTTCTAGTACTGTGTCCTTGTACCTTGTCCATTCCTTTTCCAATGACTGTAATTGACTACATTCAACTAACTGGTACCTTTCTGAGATCGCTGTTATGTACTTGTGCCTGATTTCCTTATCCTGAAGTTTCTCCACTCTTATCGTCCTACATAATGACCTGACCTCCTGCACTTTCGGCCTCACAATACCAATTTCACTGCAGATTAAAGAATGATCAGTGTCATCAAAAAATCCCCCGAATACACGTGTGTCCCTCACAGCCTTCCCGAATTCCTGATCTGTTATTATATAGTCAATGACAGATCTGGTTCCCCTGCCATCCCAAATATACTGGTGAATGTTCTTATGTTTAAAAAAGGAGTTTGTGATTACTAAGCCCATACTGGCACAGAAATCCAAGAGTTGTTTCCCATTCCTGTTGGCCTCCATATCCTCTCCAAATTTACCCATAACCTTTTCATACCCTTCTGTTCGATTTCCAATCCTGGCATTAAAATCACCCATGAGCAGGACACTGTGCTTGTCCTTTACTCTAACAACTACATCCTTGAGTGCATCATAAAAACTATCCATCTTATCTTGATCTGTCCCTTCACAATGCGAATATACTGACACAATCCTAATTTTCTTGCTAGACACTGTCAAATCTATCCACATCAGTTGTTCATTTACATACCTTATTGCAACTGCGCTGGGTTCCATTTCTTTCCTGATGTAAAGCCCTACACCCCATCGTGCTATTCCTGCTTTGACTCCTGACAGGTAGACCTTGTATTCTCCCACTTCCTCTTCTTTCTCACCCCTTATCCGAATGTCACTAACAGCTAAAACGTCCAACCCCATCTTACTTGCAGCCTCTGCAGGCTCTACCTTCTTCCCAGAGTAGCCCCCACTAATATTAATAGCTCCCCATCTCATTACCATTTGTTTGCCAAGTCGTATCTTAGGAGTCCCTGGTTTGTCAGTTAGAGGTGGGACTCCGTCACCTCCAAAGGTCCAGGGCATTTTGCTCTGATTGTTGCCAGTATCATATTTAAAGTACCAGGGAAGCAGGTTGCTAGCCTTACTTGCCCCAAGTCCCATTGGGTTTTACCCCTAACGGTTGAGGGACTAACCGGTGGATTTGGTAGTCTTTGCTGTATGAGCACAAACGTGACCACGACTCAGAATATGTCAGAGATGCTCAGCCTTATTCCAAAGTAACTGGTATCCCGACTGTCAGGACCACTTACTTGGCCACTCATACGTTGCCCGTGGTTCATGAACTAGGACATGACTACAGGAACCCACACCATGAACCACACACAAAAAAAAAAAAAAAAAAAAAAAAAGGCTGCCAAACACATAAGCTTTTGGCCAATAATGCCTTTATTGGAATTAGACAACATACACATACACATGATCACAGTCTCTGGTTTCTAAGGCCAGACAGATTCAGACTAAGGTCATATACAGGGTTATTACAAATGATTGAAGCGATTTCACAGCTCTACAATAACTTTATTATTTGAGATATTTTCACAATGCTTTGCACACACATACAAAAACTCAAAAAGTTTTTTTAGGCATTCACAAATGTTTGATATGTGCCCCTTTAGTGATTCGGCAGACATCAAGCCGATAATCAAGTTCCTCCCACACTCAGCGCAGCATGTCCCCATCAATGAGTTCGAAAGCATCGTTGATGCAAACTCGCAGTTCTGGCACATTTCTTGGTAGAGGAGGTTTAAACACTGAATCTTTCACATAACCCCACAGAAAGAAATCGCATGGGGTTAAGTCGGGAGAGCGTGGAGGCCATGACATGAATTGCTGATCATGATCTCCACCACGACCGATCCATCGGTCTTCCAATCTCCTGTTTAAGAAATGCCGAACATCATGATGGAAGTGCGGTGGAGCACCATCCTGTTGAAAGATGAAGTTGGCGCTTTCGGTCTCCAGTTGTGGCATGAGCCAATTTTCCGCGGGCTACGCATAAAACTTGCCCTCACGCGTTCAACCGTTTCTTCGCTCACTGCAGGCCGACCCGTTGATTTCCCCTTACAGAGGCATCCAGAAGCTTTAAACTGCGCATACCATCGCCGAATGGAGTTAGCAGTTGGTGGATCTTTGTTGAACTTCGTCCTGAAGTGTCGTTGCACTGTTATGACTGACTGATGTGAGTGCATTTCAAGCACGACATACGCTTTCTCGGCTCCTATCGCCATTTTGTCTCACTGCCCTCTCAAGCGCTCTGGCGGCAGAAACCTGAAGTGCGGCATCAGCCGAACAAAACTTTATGAGTTTTTCTACGTATCTGTAGTGTGTCTTGACCATATGTCAATGAATGGAGCTACAGTGAATTTATGAAATCGCTTCAATCATTTGTAATAGCCCTGTATGTGAGGGTTGCATTTGCAATAGTGTGCGTATGTGTTTTGTGTGGTTCTGATTAAATATCTTTATTCATCCATTAATAGTATACATTGTATGGATGTAGTCAGTTACAATATAATTTATTATATTTATTTTGTTACAAAAACTTGGATAATAAATATAAATGTTTCATGTCAGTATATATAAATAATATTACTTTTCCATATTCACATATTCTTCAATGTTATAAAAACTATGTGTTAGTAAAAATTGTTTAAGATTTACCTTGAATTTATGAAGTTCTTTGATTTTCTTTATTGTAGAAGGCAATGCACTAAAAAGTATTTTGGGCTGGTAGTTTACATTTTTCGGTAGAGCACTCCATTGTGGGTGTCTGTGTAAATCATCTCCGTTTCATGCTTATGAACCTGTTTATTTAATGGTGAAAATTCCTGGTGAGTTTTCCGAAAGCAGACACATTCATAGATGTATAAGGTAGGAAGAGCCATTATTTTAAATTATTTAAATATTTCCCTGCATAACACTCTACAGGAAACCCATTTCATTATTCTAGTAGCCCTTTTTTGAAGTTTGAAAGCTTGTTTTGTGATACCTGTATTTCCCCAGAAGATCACACCATATCTAAGCAAACTGTTCATATAAGCATAATAGGCACACAGCAATGGTTCAGTGTTGCAACATTCCTGAAGCATTCTTAGCACATAACAGTGTTTATTTAGTTTTTTATTCAAAACTTCTAGACGCTTTTTCCATCTCAAGTGCTCATCCACCAACATACCTAGGAATTTTATGTATGGAGCTTGTGCAATAACGTTGTTTCCTAACTCAGCTTTTACTCTTCTTCTAGCTTTACTTTTAATATTATTGAAATTCATCAATACTGTTATATCCTTATTTATGATGAAAGCATTATCGCTAAACCATTTTCCTGTCTCATTTATTGCTCTAAAGACACTCTGCTGTAGATTATCCTCAGTTTATCCTTTTATAAAAATGCTAGTGTTATCAGCGAACGTCACTGTTTCTGCAACTTTCAGATGGTTTGGTAAACCGTTTATATACACCAAGAACAACAGAGGACCTATCATGAAACCCTGGGGCACTGTGTTAGGCCCTCTGTTGTTCTTATATAAACGAATTGCCAAACCATCTGCCAGTTGCAGAAATGGTGATGTTTCTGCAACTGTCAGATGAAGGCATTTTTAGCCGAAAGGCTGAAAGCTTACTTGTTTGACAGTCTTTTTGTTATGCCCGTCAGTGACTCAGCAACTCCGCTATATGATGAGTAGCAATCTATCCTTTTCATAATATTGTCATTATTCCATCCTGGATTTTAACTTCCAAATTTTGACGGTTACAAAATCCATCCTATCAACAATGTTGAGTAAAGCTATTTGGTAATAAATAGCATTTTGAAATATTAATGCAACAAAATGATATTTTTATGGTTAGTTTAATCAAGGCTGGATTTTTGTTTAGAAAATTAATTACAAAAATTAAGGGAATGCCCAATGATAACCAACAATAAATTCCATTTTTGTAATTTAGCCATTATTTCACATTGTAAAAGATGTTAACAACATTTAACATTTAAAAGTTAATTTTAGTGTGTTTACTTCCTTCAAAAAGAAATAAAATAAAACAGCTACACATGAAACCGAACATGAAAATCACATCAGATCACATTATGATGTTGCACCAGCATTCCCTTTGTTTCAATCCATAATTCTTACACCTTCCTCTCGTCTCTCGATAGTTCACTGCCTTTCAACTTCTTGGTAGTTCCCAGCCAATTGTTTTAGTTCATCATACACTGCTGCTGGCTTTCAGTGACACCAACAGGTAGCATTCTAACATGTGCGAACATCTTACTCTGTTTCATCTGCCTCTTCATTTTTACAAGGGAACACTCTTGATCACTTATTTTAAGCACTCAATTCAATGGGTCCTCTCCATTTACACTTCTATAGCAGTCTCTTCCAAATTTCACCCTGACACTTCAAGTAACATCACTCATGTTAAGCATCTTTAAACATTCTGCAATGTATCACATCTAGGCAAAATTTACACACAAATAAAATTCTCTCCAAGAAAATATATCCTTATCTAAATTCACAACTTTAACAATGGCACCTTCCCAGGCACTTGAAAGTTGAGCACAAATTAAATATTCACAAGAGGAAAATTATACTTATCTCAACATAAAGAATTTTAAAACTGGCAGCCTCCCAGATACTTGTTCCTCAATAAAATGCCTGTCACTACATTTTCTGATCCTCTGGTCTGACAGATTTCTGCATCAAACTGTTGAATAAATAACAGCCTGTGACAGACCTACCACAACACTGCTTACTAAATAACCATGTGAAGAGGTTAAAAGTGGAGGTAGTCAGATGACACACAGCTCTGTTTGGAGTACTGCTTCAATATTGTCATAGGGTTAAACTGCACATGTCTGTTTTCATGCCCAACAACTAAATTTACAGCAAAAATAGTATTGTCCTGTGACCCTTTGGTCAAATTTATTGAAGCATTAGCAAGTAATGCAAATTTAAATATACACAAGTTTCAGCAAAGTGAGTATTAATAAAATGATGAAAAAAGTTATATTCTTCTAAGCAACTGATATAGTGAAAACCAAATCTTTTATGTTATAATGAATTGATGATTTATTTCACCTGTTAAAGCATGGAAATTAAAATGGTGGTCCTCCAAACGATTAAACAATATCATGAAACAGAATGAAAAAGTTTTCAAATTCAGTGAAGACTGTGTATTTAAAGTGATATCAGATTCTCCAATTACTGTTTAAATGACATTGGTCCATGAAATACAGAGTCCCATTCTGTTAAGCAAAACACAAAATATTTGCCAGTTCATGAATAAATAACATTCACTATGCTGATCAACGTATCAGAAATCACATAATTATGAGTAGATTCCTGCAGTCTATTGAATAATAATTCCATACCTGAAGAAAAAAAAAATCAAAGTTCAACACTGCATATCCTCTAACTTTTGCTTATAAGCTTTCTGGTTCCCCCCAAAATTCATAATGAGTATAAAATACAGAAAATGGACCACTATTTAAAATATGTACAAATTACAATATAAGTTAAATGAAAGGTCTTTCTCTCCTGCTCCCCCCCCCCTGCCCCCCCCCCTCCAGCTATACACATTATCATGAGTCTAATAGTTTAGGAACATATGAATTTCTGTTAAAACATGATAAAAACAAAAGTGGTCTCTTCGATAGAAGCATCTCTATGCACTCTATTCAATGGAGGTACCAAATATTCCATTTAAATTACAGTTTCGAGCAACAAAAGGCTTTAATATAGGCCAAATTTAATGTTTGAGTAAGTAAACTAAGAACCACATAATAGGTTATTCACAATACTTAGTTACAATGTGTATGGTAATAGGAACACCAAGCTGTGTTCATGTTCCTGTAATTGTGGAGAATACACTGATCTGTCACATTCATATGTTTTTGTTGTTGTGTTCTTCAGTCCAGAGCCTGGTCTGATGCAGCTCTCCATGCTACTCTATCCTGTGCAAGCTTCTTCTTCTCCGAGTAACTACTGCAACCTTCATTCTTCTGAACCTGCTTAGTGTACTCATTTCTTGGTCTCCCTCTATGATTTTTGCCCCCCCCCCCCCCCCCCGAGCTTCCCTCCAATACTAAATTGGTGATCTCTTGATGCTTCAAAATGTGTCCTACCAACCAATCCTTTCTTCTAGTCAAGTTGTGCCACAAATTCCTCCTCTCCCCAATTCTATTCAGTATCTTCTCATTAGTTACATGATCTACCCATCTAGTCTTCAGCATTCATCTGTAGCACCACATTTCAAAAGTTTCTATTCTCTTCTTATCTGAACTAGTCATAGTCCATGTTTCACAACCATATAAGACCACACTCCATACAAATCATTCAGAAAAGACTTCCTGACACTTAAATCTATTCTCAATGTTAACAAATTTTATATACTGTCTCCTTTGACCATCATCAGCTATTTTGCTCCCCATGTAGCAAAACTCATCTACTACTTTAAGTCTCTCATTTCCTAATCTAATTTACTCACCATCACCTGATTTAATTTGACTACATTCCAGTATCCTCATTTTGCTTTTATTGATGTTCATCTTATAACCTCTTTTCGAGATACTGTCTATTCCATCCAACTGCTCTTCCAGGTTCTCTGACAGAATTACAATGTTGTCAGCAAACCTCAAGGTTTTTATTTCTTGTCCATGGATTTAAATTCCTATTTCAAGTTTTTCTTTTGTTTCCTTTACTGCTTGCACAATATACAGACTCTATAACTTTGGGGATAAGTTACAGCCCTGTCTCACTCCCTTCTCAACCACTGCTTCCCTTTCACGCCACTCAACTCTTATAACTGCCATCTGGTTTATGTTGTTGTTGTGGTCTTCAGTCCTGAGACTGGTTTGATGCAGCTCTCCATGCTACTCCATCCTGTGCAAGCTTCTTCATCTCCCAGTACCTACTGCAGCCTACATCCTTCTGAATCTGCTTAGTGTATTCATCTCTTGGTCTCCCTCTTCGATTTTTACCCTCCACGCTGCCCTCCAATACTTATTTGGTGATCCCTTGATGCCTCAGAACATATCCTACCAACCGATCCCTTCCTCTAGTCAAGTTGTGCCACAAGCTCCTCTTCTCCCCAATTCTATTCAATACCTCCTCATTTGTTATGTTATCTACCCATCTAATCTTCAGCATTCTTCTGTAGCACCACATTTCAAAAGCTTCTATTCTTTTCTTGTCCAAACTATTTATCGTCCATGTTTCACTTCCATACATGGCTACACTCCATACAAATACTTTCAGAAACGACTTCCTGACACTTAAATCAATACTCAATGTTAACAAATATCTCTTCTTCAGAAGCAGTTTGCGTGCCATTGCCAGTCTACATTTTATATCCTCTCTACTTCGACCATCATCAGTTATTTTGCTCCCCAAATAGCAAAACTCGTTTACTACTTTAAGTGTCTCATTTCCTAATCTAATTCCCTCAGCATCACCCGACTTAATTCGACTACATTCCATTATCCTCATTTTGCTTTTGTTGATGTTCATCTTGTACCCTCCTTTCAAAACACTGATGATTCCGTTCAACTGCTCTTCCAAGTTCTTTGCTGTCTCTGACAGAATTACAATGTCATTGGCAAACCTCAAAGTTTTTATTTCTTCTCCATGGATTTTAATACCTACTCCAAACTTTTCTTTTGTTTCCTTTACTGCTTGCTCAATATACAGATTGAATAACATTGGGGAGATGCTACAACCCTGTCTCACCCCTTCCCAACCACTGCTTCCCTTTCATACCCCTCGACTCTTATAACTGCCATCTGCTTTCTGTACAAATTGTAAATAGCCTGTTGCTCTCTGTATTTTACCCTTGCCACCTTCGGAATTTGAAAGAGAGTATTCCAATCAACATTGTCAAAAGCTTTCTCTAAGTCTACAAATGCTAGGAACGTAGGTTTGACTTTCCTTAATCTTTCTTCTAAGATAAGTCATAGGGTCAGTATTGCCTCATGTGTTCCAACATTGTTACGGAATCCAAACTGATCTACCCACAATATTTTATCCAAGAGGATGCCATCATCATTTAACCATACAGTAAAGCTGCATGTCCTCAGGAAAAATTACAGCTGTAGTTTCCCCTTGCTTTCAGCCATTCACAGTACCAGCACAGCAAGGCTGTTTTGGTTAGTGTTACAAGGCCACATCAGTCAATCATCCAGACTGTTGCCCCTTCAACTACTGAAAAGGCTGCTGCCCCTCTTCAGGAACCACACATTTGTCTGGCCTCTCAACAGATACCCCTCCATTGTAGCTGCACCTACAGTACAGCTATCTGTACCACTGCTGATGCATGCAAGCCTCCACACTGACGACAATCTCATAGCTCCTGGGGGGGGGGGGGGGGGCACATTTACATAAAAAATAATAACTTCATAAATAAAATATACAAGAAGATGTGGCTTTTAGTGACGATAGCTTGCGTCCTCAGCCATCATTTAATACTTTGTCCATGAACTGTTCAACTGATATTAATTTTTAATGATTCTTATCAAAGTACTCATTTCCTGTTATGACCTGACTTCAGTAGTTCTTGTGACACACACAATACTAACATCTCAATACATGCATCTTGATGTCATAATTACTCTGATGCAATTGGTTTTGCTTTATGTTCAAAACTGTGAATTATTGTTTAATTTTAAAGTATTTCTCAATAGACTCAGTCTGCCACATTGTGATAGCCACCATCTTGAGTTTGGCTCTCTTTTCCTCTGTGTGTAGGACTTGTACATAGGGCCAAACTGAACCAGTTAGAAAATTTAGAAGTTAAAAACAGATTTGTATATCCCCACACCTATTATTAAATGAGCAAACCCAGTTCAATTATTCACCTCTTTTAGATGAGATCACAACCCAGGATAGAAGCAAAACTTTGGGCCCTAGTCCATCATAGTTAAAAATATCTTGGCTGATGCATAACTTTAGTCCAGTCATTGTAGTATAATTGGTGAATGTGTAATAATGTAAGTAATTTGTTAAAAATGGTCATTGACATAAATGCACATTAAGCTATGGATTGATACCTTAAGAAGTTGAGATGATTATCTTCACCTTCTCATCATGTTTATCTGTGAATTATCATCTTTGGGAATCAGTAATGTACTTGAAAATGGGGCTATAACCCGAGACATAGGTTGTGCGATAACATTAATAATAAATTCTAAACCAAGGCTAAAAACAGTGTTTATTTAGTTAATTGACAATGTTTCACCAAGAACCCACAGTTGATTCAAATAAAATGCTCCATAAGTGCCATCCTGTCTGCAGACTGTTTCACAGTTCTGGGTTCTGCTTTATGCAGATTAACCCACTCCTATTCAGGGTCCCATAGTTTCTCTATTTTAAAGCATTTCCTTTCTTCTGTATACCATGGTTTAAGTTTTTCTTCTGATTCTGCCATGCCTCCACATTCAAATTCTTCTTTGTTCATCTTTTATGACAGTTTGTTTATTGGTGCACAGAATGGTCTCCTCTCAACCATTACATTCTTAATCTTCTTTTCACCCACTATCTCCTACTTTATCCATTATCTTTTTGTGATCATCACTTATATAATTTCCCTCCATCTCTCCTCTCATTGATTTTTTATTATTGTCACAAATTTGCTTCATATTACATAATTTTTCAGTCACTAACAATCAAACACTGCCATTATTCATCAAATATACACATCAAAAAAAGTTTTGCCTGTCCCATTTCCCAGAACTCCTGAAGATAGACATTGACTGTTCATATATGTCACTAAACCCACCCAAATAAGAAAACAACCATGCATAAGCAGCACCTATTAGATGGAGAGGGTCTGATAGCTGATCAGTTCCAGTCATTCCACCAGGAAGGAGGTAAATGATTCATGTTGTCTGTAGTTCAACTATGCTTAGATGCTCAGTACCATTGTTCAATCATGTCCATATTGTTAATTTGTGCCAGGAGGGGCTCTTTTGGACATGTCCGAAAGATCAGATGCCATCTTCATGTCATTTAAGGCTAACCAGCTGATGACTTTCTGCAGTGCGGATGCACATGAATTGCCTGAACTCTTACGGGACTCAGTGGATTGTCTGCCACAAGTTATGGGTATAATGGCAGGGACACTACGAATGTAGTGTGTGGACTATAAGTTGAGAATGTGGGTCTCTCGGGGAGCGTACTGGTGATAAGTCCCTGCAGTCACATTATCCTCTGTGTCCTCGGTGACTCAGATGGATAGAGCGTCTGCCATGTAAGTCCTGGTAGGGGCACACATTTTCAACTGTCTCCATTGATGTATATTAACACCCGTCAGTAGCTAATGATGCTGGTCAACAAAGGCAGAGGTTCTTTCCATAGAAGCACTGTACCTAGCCACATGAATCAACCAGCAAGGAGACCTGTGGGGTTGGCTTTGTGAAGGTTGGGGAGTAGGTGAGAGATAGTAGTGCATAGAGTTGTTACTGTGAGGAGGGACACTAATTCAGGTATCACATTTGGGATGAACGTAAGGTCCTGAGGAGCTGTTGGAGGTTCTGTTGCTTTGCTGGGATGGGATCTTGGCTGTAAGGTTTGTGTGCAGAGGTGTCAGAAAATTGGCAGAGGCCCTCAGCCACATAGACACTACAATTCATGATCACTGTGGTGGAGCCTTTGTCTGTGGGAAAGATGTTATAGTCTGGATTAATTTTCAGGATACTCATACTGTGTGCAATTTTGGACTCACTGGGGAGTGATTTAGTAATCTGAGGTCAGGTTATAAGTGACAAATACCTGAAAGATTACCGAGGATGTCTAGGTGGAAGGGGAGGGAGATCACAGTTGGAAGGAGGTTGAAAGTGTTTTAAACAAGATTCTAAGTGGGGTTTGGTTGGCTGTTGTCAGTGAGGCGTGTGGTGAAGACTACCACAGTTGTCATGAATCATAATGACTATGTGGCTGATGGTCTCCGTCACCTTCAGACACCTCTGCACACAGCCATGATCCTTCACATTATGGCTGGATACAGGGCTCCCACAGAATGAACCTCTTCCTTCTATGACCAACACTTCCACACTATTGTCTTTAACCTTGCACCCTACATTTAAGACACCATTCATTTCAAAGTAAAATTAAAGCACTAGCAGTAAAAAAGAAGTCTTTTGACCTAGGTTTCAGCAGTGCTATGAATGCATACAACAGAAGTAAAACAATCCAACTGGTATGTCACATATAAAACTAAATATCAAGTGATAAGGCTCTAGTCAAAAAATTTTTGAAATAGAGTACATAGAAGGCAAGCCACTATGAGCTGTTCACATGTATCAAGCTATGGTAGCAACAGGATCTGATGCTATCATAGCTTGACAAATGTGAGCAGCCCGTAGTGGCTTGCCTTCTATGTATTCTATTTCAAACATTTTTTGCCTAAAGCTTTAGCACGTGATATTTAGTTTTGTACATGACATGCAAGTTTGAGTGTTTTACATCTGATGAAGGCACTCATAGCAGTGCAGAAACCTATGTCAAAAGATTTCTTTTTTGCAACTGTGGGCTGCTATTGCTTTAATTTTACTTTGAAATGAATTAGGTAGCATAAACGATCCTCCAACCCACAAACCAGAAACTCCTTGGAAAATGACAGTACAGACAGGTACTACTTCGTCATTCCTTTTTTTAACGGTATACTTCACTGTCACTGTTTTCTTCCATTTTGCCTTCTGGGTGTTTACTACTCTGCACTGTGGTGAAGAAACATTCATAAATTTTATCAGAAATTTATGTTGATTTATTTTATTCAATGTTGTCACCTAAAGATGAAAGATATCTTCATAGCAGAGTTCAGTAGCTTTGCATTCTTTCATTCCCTTAGCTTTTGGGCACAAAACCTCAAGTCCATGAGTGCATTTAATAAGAGGTCCTGTTTTATACTTTTTCCTTTACATTTCAGATCAACGCAACCTCTTTTTGAATCGGGATTTTCTCCCACCTGAACATTCTTTGACCTGTATGCCATTTTCAGGATCACAAAATCATCATCCATTCTACTTTAGCCTGGAATACTTCTTTGTTGATTAACATGAGAACATCATGTGAATGCTTGTCCAAAACTAAGCTGTAGATGTTTTGACAGCAATAAAATCTATTGCAACACTATTTCCACCAGTAAACATCATTACAATAAAAAGCAATGTGGCATACGGCAGCCTGGTGTACCAGTCTACTCTATTAATGACAACTGCTTGCTATGCAAAGAAAGTAAAAATGCTTGATAGTAATTTTACTGAATTTGTGAACCTTTGCTGTAACACTAAGAATGCATATAATGTATTAAAACCTTGTGATTTGGAGTGCTTTTAGACATGGCAGTATCCAACCTTTTCTAAAATTTGGTTCAAAAGTTGATGTAAATGATCAACATTTTGCCTTTACTTTGTCTTATTCAGTTTTGAAATTGTGCATTCATAGACTTCTAAAAAATTCTCCTCAGTTTGTAACATCATGATTGGTGTATATAGTCATCAGAGAACTTACAACTAACGTGCTTATCAGGCCCCGAAAGAAATCATATTTGTAAGCAAGTGATAGTCTGTAATAATAATAACTTCTTGAAAGTTGAAAGTATATGATAGTAATTCCCATTTACAAAAATGAAGAACAGCAAGACACCTTTATTTAGAGATCCATCCCCTGCCTTTCTTTATTCTCAAAACATTTTGAGATGGTAGCTTAGAATACTGTAAAATTTTCTGACACTAACCCTTTAATGGGAACTCATCATGGCACACATAAATGATTATATACAAGCAAAACAAGTTATCATTCCAGAAAGTCTGCCTTGAAAGACCTAAACAATAAAATTGGCATTTTCTGTTAACTTGGGAATGCCTTTGTCTAGAACACAAATAATAATTTTGTGTGGCTCACTAGCCTGGTGCATATCTTCCAACTGGATGTCAGTTTGGCAGCCTGTGTGTCCTTAACCTACACTGGTTATACAACTGGGGAAAGGGAACCTACAGGTTTACATAGAGTCTGACCCACGTCTCATTTTTGGTGACACCTCACATGATTGAGAAGTGAGGGCTCAATAAAATGCACACTGAAAAATCCAAGGTTCCACCAGGATTCAATTCTGTGACCTCCTGATTTCCAGTCAGCTCCTTTACCACTAGACCAAAAGATGTGCCTAGACTATAAAATTCTCTTTTCCCTTGTATGTGTTGTTGTTGTTGTTTTGGTCATGGTCTTCAGTCCAAAGACTGGTTTCATGCAGCTGTCCACACTACTCTATTCTGTGTGAGCCTCTTCATCTCTGAATAACTACCGCGACCTACATCCTTCTGAATATGCTTACTGTATTAATTTCTTGGCCTCCTTCTACTAGTTTTACCCCTCACACTTCCTTCCAATACTAAATTGGTGATCCCTTGATGTCTTGGATCAACTGATCGCTTCTTTTGGTCAAATTGTGCCACAAATTTATTGTCTCTTCAATTCTACTCAATATTTCCTGGTTAGTTACACAATCTAATCTTCAGCATTCTTCTGTAGCACCACATTTCAAAAGGTTCTGTTCTCTTTTTATCTAAACTGTTTATCATCCATGTTTCACTTTCATTCATGGCCACACTCCAGACAAATACTTTCAGAGAAGACTTCCAAACATGTGAATCTATATTTGACATTAACAAATTTCTCTTCTTCAGAAATGCTTTTTGTGCCATTGCCAATCTACATTTTATATCCTCTCTGCTTTGGCCATCATCAGTTGTTTTGCTGCCCAATTATAAAAACTCGTCTACTACTTTAAGTGTCTCATTTCCTAATCTAATTCCCTTAGCATCACCTGATTTAATTCAACTATATTCCATTGTCCTTGTTTTGCTTTTGTTGATATTCATCTTACGGAACTTTAATTCCTTCTCCATATTTTTCTTTGGTTTTCTTTACTGCTTGCTCAATTTACAGACTGAATAACTTTGGCAATAGGCTATAGCCCTGTTTCACTCCCATCTCAATCACTGCTTCCCTTTCATGCCCCTCAACTGTTACAGCTGCCATCTTGTTTCTGTACAATTGTAAATAGCCTTTTGTTCCCTGTATAATACTCCTCCTACATTCAGATTTTCAAAGAAAGTGTTTCAGTCGACATTGTCAAAAGCTTTCTTTAAGTCGACAAATGCTGGAAACATAGGTTTATCTTTCCTTATCTTCTACTCCATTGATGAATTTCTCAGTAGAACCAACTGATTTGTGTGTATATAACTTCTGCACAATTTCAGTGCAGTAATGTGTTCATTGTAAATAAGTATTATAGTAGTTCTATTACATGTTTATTACTTTATAAATAAAAAAACTTTTTTATTTTAAATTCAGTGAATTAGTGTTTGTAAAATGATTCTTTCATAGAGTGTTCATTAAAAAAATGACGATCATTCCACTTGGGACCTGTGGAAGATACATTAGCTTATTTGTTTTATTTGTAAATATTTGTCATGTATTATTGTTTTTCTGACATGTTCTGCATCCTGGAGGACCTCCTCACTACAGATCAATTGGAATGAAAGTAAACCTAATCTAATCTAATTATTGTCTTTCTGACATGTTCTGCATCCTGGAGGACGTCCTCACTACATATCAATTGGAATGAAAGTAAATCTAATGTGATCTAATCTAAGACAAGTAGTAGTGTAAGTATTGCCCTGCATATTCCTATATTTCCCCAGAATCCCAACTGATCTCCCCCTTCTACCAGTTTTTTCATTCTTCTGTAAGTGGTATCCTAACAATAAGAAACTGAGGGCCCATTAACAAATACCTTCAAGAATAAAACTAAATTTGTAGTAGAAACATTACATATTGATGTACTCCAAAGTTCAGTGATCTCTCTCTCTCTCACACACACACACAACACACACACACACACACACACACACACACACACACACACAAAAGGAAACACAACCACTCACCTTTAGCTAATTATGTATGGTACACAGATACAAGCAACAGAAAACTATTTATATTATCTTTTGAGGTTTTACTCTTTCTCTGATGAATGTATCACATTCACACACACACACACACACACACACACACACACACAACCACACAGACAACCAAACACACAAGCCCATGGCCATGGCAAGACTGACTGTTGATTATCAATAGCAGTTGCCGGGGCTCTTGGAGGTGGGGAGGGGGTATGGAAGGGCACACGAGACAAGAAGAGGGTGTGTGTGTGTGTGTGTGTGTGTGTGTGTATTGAACTAGGGACCTAGAAACAATGGAGAGGCTTTGTCCCCACCGTAGCCCTCAGTGGTTCACAACCCCACAACAGAATACAGCAGTCCACTCACCCCACCACAGCCCCACACCAAATCCATGGTTATTATGCAGTTCAGCCCCCAGTGAACCCCCAAGGAATGTCTCATACCAGACGAGTGTAACCCCAGATATTTGTGTGTTAGAGTAATTATGGTGTACACTTATGTGGAGACAGTGTTCGCACAGCAATTGCCAACATAGTGTAACTGAGGCAGAATAAGGGGAACCAGCCCGCATTCATGAAGGCAGATGGAAATCCACCTTAAAAACCATCCACAGGCTGGCCAGCACACCGGACCTTGACACTAATCCACTGGGCAGATTCGTGCTGGGAACCGGCACACCTTCCTGCTTGGGAAGCTGGATAGGATACTGGTGGGCTAAGAAGAGGGTAGTGGGATACTGTGTGGTGGGTGAGTGATTCTGGAACAAGATGAAAAGAATTCAGAGGTTAGAGAATATAAGAAGTAGGGAAAGGGAGAAATGGAGGGGTGAAGGAGAGTAAAGTGGAGATGAGTAAGGAGATAGGGAGGAAAGAGATGGAGATGACTGTAATGGGAGGAGAGAGCAGAAGAGGAGGGACAGAAGGGCAGAAGGAAAGCAAGCACCGAGGGGTGGAGAGGGGGGGGGGGGTCAGGCCTGCATGGGGGAGGGGGAGGGGGATTGGGGGGATGGGGAAGGAAGAGTGTTGGGAGGAAGAAGAAATTATGTGGACTGGGGAAGAGTGGTGTGGACAGAAGCGAGAAGGGGAAACATAAGACGAGGCAGGTAGGCCTGGGGGACTGCGAGAACACTAAGTACACTATTCTCACTAGTGTAGTTCAGGGAAACCAGTGTGTCTCAAGGGAATATCCAAATGGCACACATGGTGAAGCAACTGTTGAAGTAACTTGTGTTGTGGGATGCAACATGTTTGGCAGCTGGAAGGTCAAGCTTTCAGTTTGCCACAGTTTGACAGTGGATTTTCATGTGAGTAGACAGTTGGTCGCTTGTCATGTCTACTTGAGTGCTGTGCAGTAATTGCAGCATAGGTGATATATAATGTGGCTGCTTTCACAAGTGGCCTTGTCTTTCATAGGATAAGAAACAGGAAGTGGTGGCTGTGTGGGACAGATCTTGCACCTGGGTCGACCACAAGGGAATGACCCATGGGATGCAGGATTGGGAGGTGGATTGGATTAGGGCTGGACAAGGATATTCTGTAGGTTGGTTGAGAAATGGAACACAACTTTGGGAGATGTGGGTAGGATTTTGGGTGGGATGTCCCTCATCTCAGAGCACATCGGTAGGTAGCAGAAGCCCTGGTGAATGATGTGATTAAGGTTTCGAAGGCCAGATGGAGTGCTGTTTGGTAGCTGGCTAAAAGGTTTAGTGGTGTCAGAGGAGATAGCATGGGAGATCTGTTTATGGATGAGCTGTATAGGATACTGTCTGTCAGTAAAGGCTCTTGTGAGATTATTGGTGTATTTCAACGCCAGATTTCCACTGTAGTCTGTGGTGTCCATGGGTGGTGAGGCCGTAAGGAAGACTTTGATGTGGAGCAGTTGACAGTTGTCAAAGTTGACATACTGCTGGTAGTTGGTGCACTTGATATGAACAAAAATATGTATGGAGCATTCTAAGAGGCAGAGATCAGCATCTAAGAAGGTAGCTTGTTGAGTTGAGAAGGACCAGATGAAATTGATTTGGAAGAAAGTGCTGAGGTTATGGAGGAAAGAGCAAAGCTTGTCCCTGCCATGAATTGGATCATGAATATGCAGGCTGCCAGTGGAAAAGAGATAACAGATCAGGAAAGGATAAGAACCTAACTATTGCTATTAAAAATGATGTAAAGAAATGCAAATGCAGAAAGAACCACATGGCAGGGAAAAGTGTAGAAAGATTATTTGCATTCATATCTCACAGTCAATAAGATGTTCCAGAGATTCTGTGAAGGAAGAACAAGTTTAGGACTGAAACAGTGCCCCTTATCAAAATACAAGCATATATTTCATGAATATCTCAATGTATCATTTAGTACTCTTCACATCAATGTCTCCTCCACTTGAAAGTTGGGTTTTTAACAATACCATGAAAAGGAAATGACACTCGACATACATCAGAGATGCTGAGCTGCAGATAAGCCCAACAAAAAGACTGTCAAAAAGTGAGCTTTCAGTTGACAAGTCCTTCATCAGAGATAAACAGAGACACACTCACACACACACACACACACACACACACACACACACACACACACACAACTACAGTCTCCGCAGCCAGGGGCCAGCCCAGGTCAGACAGCCAGAGATTGTGGTCATATGTGTGTGAGATGCATTTGTATGTGGGTGTATGTTGTCTAATTCCGATGAAGGCCTTTTTACCCAAAGCTTACTTGTTTGACAGTCTTTCTGTTGTGCCTATCTATGATACAGCATCTCTGCTATATAGTGAATAGCAACTATCCTTTTCATAATACTGTTACATTCCATCCTGGATTTTCCATGTTTAAGTTCGTGTTAATGGAAATAAAAGCACAAACATGTCTGAGAAGGAGAATGAACTATGAAATAGGAAGATAATCCAACTGCCATTAAGACTTGCTTTCCCATGCAGCAAAATCAATGTATTCCAAAACTAGCCATCATTTAGATTTTCTATGCTAGACAAGTATGAATATACAATCCTCGCATCATAAGCCATACCAAGGAACAAACAAAAGAAAGCATGATCCCCTACACCTGATTGGGTGCAGAATCTTCAAGGGGATGCAGTCAAGTTGCTTTGGCTTTGCTGGACTTTCTTTTTCAATTACATAAGAAACAACCAAATAATGGGACAAACACTATACATCTACTCTCAGCTTTTTGCAGCAGTTAAATTAAAAAAAGTTTTATGATGGTGATGCTTACAGCATTCTTGGAAAAGAGTGTGAAATTCAATAATATTGATAATTCCTTTCCTGTTCTTGGCCACAGCTATATGCCTTCACTTACGATGAAAAGGCATCTTGCCTCCTAAAGAATATGATGATATTTTAGAAGAGCTGTGCAAGTAAGCATAGCTCATGATGTGCCACCCCTATCCCCCCTCCCCCTCCTCCACTGCCCAATGCAGTTGCTGCCATGTGGTGTGCACAGAGGGGCATCAGCAGGAGCAGGCATCTATGCATTGCGCTATTGAAGTCACTATACATTACATAATGTGTACATTGTGCAAAAAATTTAATAATTTTTAACATGATTTTTGTTCACTAATGTAAAAAAAAAAGATGTAGCTCATTATCAAATTCCACTGACATTGTTTCATCTCTTTAGTCATGAAATGTTACACACAAAGCTACTTTCACATTTAATAATGTTAGTATGGAAGTATGGATTAACACATTGAGGACTGTATAAGCATTGTATTTATTAATTTTAATCATATTATGTAGACTGTATCAACCAAAAGCATTTTCACAAAGACAATAAAGTACAAAAGTCAAAAAGCACATAGCTTTTTCAAATAGTAAATATGTTTCTCTAATTCACATTATATTCTTTAAATCATTAAATATTCTATATTACACCTTCTAAAGTAGCCTATGTACAATTGCTCAAGTGTGTGAGACCCGTACCAAATATGACTAATGGGATATTGAATTTATACAGGGAAGGGCACTACAAATGGTCACAGATTTGAGTGATCCATAGGAGAATGTCTCAGAGATACCGAAGGAACTGAATTGGAAGACTTTTGGAGATAGATGTAAACTATCCCGAGAAAGTCTATTACCAAAGTTTCAAGAACTGGCTTTAAATGATGACTCTAAGAATGTACTACAATCCCCTATGTATTGTTCACATAGGGATCAAGAGGATAAGATTACAATAATCACTGCACACACAGAGGTTTTCAATCAATAATTCTTCCAGTGTTCAAGATGTGAATTGAATGGGAAGAAACCATAATAACTGGTACAATGGGATATACCCTTTGCTATGCATCTCACGGTGGTTTGCCAAGTATGCATGTAGATGTTCCTTTTTTATGTTCACACTCTCTCTGTAGCAAATTTAATCAAAATTGGTTCTGTGATTTGGTTGTGAAAAGATAACAGACAGGGGAACTTTTGCAATTGTATCATTAGTATGGATTTGTCTCAGACAGTGCTGGTATTTATCCAAGAAAGATGCATCCTGTAGGTTATCAAACTTTCAAGCTGCAGATTGGAAATTGTATTAATAGAGACATAAATGTACAGCTGAGTCCAAGTGCTGAATCTGTGATTATTGAAACCACTTTTCCACATGCAACTGGAAATTGTGTTAGCACATTCAGGTCAATGTTGAGTTTTAACATCAATGATTGCACATATCAGTAGGTGAGTGTTCAGGAAAGGAAAATATCCTAAGCTCTGCAGAAACTCACCACTGATTGTGACAGTAGGAATAAAAGGATGATACAGAATACAGGTCTTTTTATATTAACATTGGCGTTCAGTATCACAAACTGAAGACAACTATTTTCTAGCCCCTGATTGTTTTAGTTGCAGTATTTCCCTATTAGTACTGTACTCCACTCCTACACCTTGTGGAAGGTTTGCTTTGAGAAGATGAATGACAGTACCATCAAATATGAGAATAAGTTTGGGCACCTATACATTCCTGTATAACACTTCTGATCTTTCAAGAAATATATTGCGATTCTTCAATTGATTGCAATGCTATCACCAGGGAGGTGCTGTAAGTGCACATAAAATTTCAACACTTTGGTTGAAATACCATCACAGTCAGAAGAATTACTACATTTCAGTTACCTAACAATTTGGGTGAGTTCTTTGACAGCAGATTTATGTCTGCTGGTGAAGTGTCCAATGCCTTTTCAAGTAGATCTAAAGAATCTGCTTTTGAGAGCCCATTTTTCTCTCAATGTTTTCAGCTATTGGTAAGAAGACTTCATTTGTTTCAGTGCAAATGATTTAAACATCATCCACTGCACTGGTACTGTCATCGGGTAGTTCAGAACCTTTTACCTTACACTGTTTATTCATTTCATATGTAGTAATCCATCAAACTGCCTCTTCATTGTACTTGGAATTTTTGTGCAGAGTGCATAGCTTTTGTCTTTTGATGACACAATGTCAGCTTTTGCAATATTGCTTGTAGAGTACCTTCAACCCAAGAGCAGGTGCGTCTATGTAAAAAGTGTGCCAAACACAAGTAAAATTGTTTTGTACTGTTTGATTGTTGTTTCATAATTGTGAGTAATATCTGTCCCTTCATTACTGCTTCAGTTAACACAGTGATAAACTGTGTTGTCATAAGCCCAAGTGAGCTGCAGTAATATAAAATAAAAGGTGATCTAGGTCAGAAAAAATTATGATTTTTGCAAGTAAATGACCCAAATTATGAGCTTACAACACAATACTAAAATGAGGCAGTTCTCTATGAGATAATGTGCAATTGAATAAGTGGCTGTCTGGAATCTGATGCAACTGCACTGTTTAATGCTTCGAGTGGGTCGTTACTGTTGGGTAACACCTGTCTATGGGAACAGAGTAATACATGAAAAGTTATTTCATTACTGTTAAATTATATAGTGCTTTAGTGTATATTATGTAAGTTTATTTTATCACTTTTTTAATTAAACCATGATTTTCCTTGGTAATGTAAAGACTGCTATTCTTTAAATGCATATTTGTGCCCGCTTGTGTTATGTAAATTGGCAAGCCCGTTTGCTAGTTAAGTTTTGATTAGTGCTAGTCCTCAATAATGAATAAAGTTCTCTCTTTCTGGCACAAGATACTTTGATTCAAGGTGTTATCTGTCCTTTCTCTCAGCTTACACTGTCATTATCCTCTTTAAAGGAATTCATAGCATCGTAAGAATGTTTTTAGGAAAGAATTGAATTTCTCATCTACTGTGTGTGCTTGGTGACCTTCTTCCTGTTATTCATCCAGTAAATTCTCTCTGAACAGTTTCCCTTAGGATCAGTATCACAGAATTACAAGTGCTGACTATTTTGTATCAGTCTGATGTGGATACTTTACTGTTGTCATTTTACCGCTGCAGCCTGATAAACCATTTACTTTGGGGCTCACATCTATATCACAGAAGTCTGTAAGTAATAAATGGTAAGCACTACATTGTGTATGTTCTACAGAATTAATTTATTCAGGATGACAGATTTTCCACTTACAAGGACATCAACAAACGTTTGTAAACAGCATTGGAAAAGATGTTACTCATCTAGACTGAGGCACAAACACACAGTAAATGTTATCTTTGACAGTGCACTATTCATGCAGTTTATGAGGTAAAAAGTCAAACAATAAATATAAAGGGAGCAAACCAGAAAAAAAACATTAACATGAAACTCAATAAACAGTGCCTATATAACAGTTTACATTAAATAAACAAACATAAAATAAAATTAGTACCTGATAAGACTACTTCAAGAAGTATTACACACAGAAGGTGATACACAAACCAAGTAAGAGCAAGATGTAACAATTGTAACAAGACATAACAAATGTAACAACAGAACATTTTGAGTACACAAGTAGTCATAATGAAATAAAATGAACTGAATAAACACATAAATATCGAGGAATATGAAGGAACAGACTGTTTGGGAAGTAATGGAAAACTAACACTATTACGTGAAGTTTAGAAGAGGGGAACTATTAAGCTGCATTTGGTCATGTAAAATTAAATCAGGACTGTGGGACAGATGTTTGTTGGATTCTAGGGCTTCTAGCAGTTTGAGTTTTTGGTCTTTGTTTGCTAAGTGAAGAACATGTGACTGTGGCTGGTAGTCATGGCCTTCACTCAATACGTGCTCAGCAAATGTGGAGTCATAATTTTGCAACCTGCATTCATGTTCACCCAGCCTAGTTGCTATGTCCCTGCCTGATTGACAAATATAAAACTTATCACAATAAGGACAAGTAATTTTGTATACCCCACTGTTGGCTAGTAATTGGGTCTTATCTTTCCTACTGAAAATACACTGGGCTGTGGTATTCTTCACAAAGTAGGAAACTCTACAGTTGCAGGGTTTCAGTGTTTTTGCTAGAATCTGTGATACCTATCCTAGGTGTGGTACTATACATCTCTTCTGGCAGACAGTGGAAGGGCCAGCCGAGGGACCATAGAGGAGTGGTATAATTTTCAGGTTTTGTTTCCTATGCAAGATGTGTCAGTCAGGACAGGATTGTAGCCATTGGCAGAGGCAATGAATTTAATTGTGTCCAACTTCACTTTGAAAGCTTTCTTGGCATGGGAACAGATATGAGATGGTGCATCTTTGAGAGGGAAACTACATGTTTGTGTTTTACTGGGTGTGGTGCACAAGTAGGTATTACTGTGTCTGTAGTTGTAGTTTTTCTGTAATTTCTGAAACAATGTGTCCATGTATTGTTGTCAATGATGAGATCTAGGAAGATTATGGGCTTGTTGCCAATTTCCATTGTGAACCAATTATTTTTATGTTGACCTTCTCCTTAAGTTATGCAAAAATGTGTTGAGCTGTCTTATAGTGCCTGTCTACATACACTGCACATCACCTATGTATCCAAACTGCACTCTGTACTCAAAAATTCTTGATTCAAAAACTATTGTTCAAAATGGTGAATGAGTATTTAAGCCAAAAGTGGACTAAGAGGAGACCTTGTAGCTAAGCTGTCTGTTTATGCAGAGTCTCTTGGAACTGAAAATAGTTTTGTGATTGGTCTCAAGTCATTCAATTCCACAGAATTGACATTAGACTTGCACATCACTTTTCTCAGAATATCAAAACATTCCTCTACTGGTATGTTGGAAAACAAAGTCAGACATCAGAGGATTCTGATTTAGTGCTGTGTGAAGTAGGTAGAGCTTTTCTTATTTGCAAGGTCCACTCAGACTGAAATACCATGCTTTGATTTGAATTTAGTGTTGCTTTTAATTAAGGTTCTCTTGCCTGCATCTCCATCCATCACAGTCTGCTGCATTCACAGTAATTTTGATGGGTTGTGTGCCTCAGTCTAATGGTTAACTGGTTATGTGAGACCTTCCAGATGCATGGTATGCTTGAGGAATCATAGACTCATGCTTTCTGCTTACCTGACAAATTACTAATTGAGTCATTTACTCATAGGGAAGGACTGTTCAGACCCATCTATGTTACAAGTTTAATGTCATGAGTTAACATATCTAACCTGATAATGTTGCTGACCTGGTAACATGGCTTCTAAGCTATGAAACTAATCATTAAATAAATTATTTACAAGAGCACCAAAGCAGTTATTATTCAAGATGCCAAAATAGGTAGCAATGACATTTTTGAGATAACTCTATCAACTGATTGGATAGGCTAATGGCAAATGGAGGTGATCTATTTGTCACAGTAACAGGAAATTCAAATCCACCAAGGCAGAAGTTGAATCTGCATCTGAGTGTGTCTGGACAAGAGTCAGTATCAAGGGTTGACATAAACTTATAATCAGAGCTTTCTGTTGACCACCAGACTCACTCCAATATGAACCAAAAACTCACAGTTCACTAGTATGAATATTACCCAATCATACTGTCATCATCGGAAGAGAGATTAATCATCCAACAATTTGTTTGGGATAGCTATAGGTTTGTCAGTGGTTGGTATGACATGACATCCTAAACACTGCTAAATGTTTTCTCTGAAATCTACCTAGAGCAGATAGTTAAGGAGGCCATGCATAGTACAAATATAACACATTATACGCAATGGCAACAAATAGACCTGATGTATTTGAAAATTATTACATTGAATGTGGTGCCAACGGCTACTAGGCAGTCATAGCAACAATGATTACCAAAGTACAAAGAGGCACTAAGATGAACAGAAAGAACTTAAATGTTGAGCAAACTAGATAAAGAAGCAATAGTCTCATGTCACAAAGAGGAACTTGAAAAATTTTGCTCTAGGCAGGAGTATGTAAAAGAATTATGGCACAAGTTTAAAAGTTAAGTTGACTGTGTGTTGGATAGATATGTACTGGTAGCTAGTTAAATAGTTCATGATGGGATAGATCCTTCATGGTGTACAGTCATCACAAAGAAACTTCTAAAGAAATAGATGTAAAACAAAGCACAGAGTTGTAGATAGATGGATGCTGAATGAAATACATATAGCTGTCAAACTGAAAGTAGCAAGCAAATGCATACATGATGACCTACATTTTAAAATGTTCCTTTACCAACAAAAATCCAAGACTATTGCCCCAGTTTCATTGTCACACCACTGAAAATGTGATATAGAATTTAGTGAAAATGGTGCTGAGAAACAGCTGAAATTCCTAAAATTGATAAAAGCTTTAGGACCCAATGGAACCCCAATCAAATTCTACACAGAATTTACAGCTGAGTTAGCCAGTCTTTTAACCATAACATACCACAGATACATTGAACAAGAAATTGTGTCCAGTAGCTGGAAGAGAGCAATGGTTACATCGGTCTACAAGAAGGGTACAAAAAGTGCCCCACAAAACTACCATCCAATGTTTTTGAAGACATTCATCTACTGTAGAATATATTCAAATGTCAAACATAAACAAATATCTTGACCAGAATGACCTCCTTCGAGCCAACCAGCATGGATTCTGGAAACATCAGTCAAACAATCATGCTAAACCCAACTCACACTTCCCTAACATGACATCCTGGAAGCCATGGATCAGGAAGTCAGGTCAGTGCAGCACTTTGAATTTCGGAAAGCATTTGACTTGGTACCAAACATATGCTTGTTATCAAAAGTGCAACTGAGAATTTCTTGGTGGGGAGAATGCAGTTTCTTATCTTGGATGGAGAGTTATAAACAGATCTAGAAGTAACTTCAAAGATGACCGAGGGAAATGTGCTGGAACCCCTGATGTTAATGTTGTATGTTAATGTTCTTGTACAAAATATTAATAATAACTTATGACTTTCTGTTGATGATGTAGTTATCTGTAATGAGGTACTACCAGATAAAAAGCTACACAAATATTCAATCCAATTTTGGTAAGATTTCAAAAGTGAGGCAAGCATTGGCAACTTGTTTTAAATACTCAGAAACGTAGTATCCTATGACTACAGTATCAACACATCACAACTGGAATCAAGCAACTCATACAAATACCTGTGGGGGATTTAACAATTCATTAGGACATGAAAGGAAACAATCAAATACACTGTCGTAGGTAAAGCAGGTGGCATACTTCGATTCATTGGTGGGATGCTAACAAAATTCAAGAGTCTCCAGAGGAGATAGCTTACAAAATGCTATTGTGACCCATCATAGAATACTTGTCAAGTCTGTAGGACCCGTACCAAACAGAATCAACAAGGGTTATAGGGAGCTGATATTTAATGGTAAGTCATTAACATACAAGAGAAATAGGACTGGGTCTAATATGGAGACTTGTGGAACACCTTGAGATATATTTTTCCAGTCAGAATAATAATTTGCCCTGTTTAAAGGGATGTTAATTCTTTGCTTTCTGTTTAGTAAGTAGGATTTAAGCCATTATAGGGCAGCGTCCCTAATTCTCTTCTTTTCAAATCTGTAAATAAGCAATGCATGGTTTACAAAATCAAATGTGATACTGGAAAACACAACAGAGCTATTTGAACATTAAGGTACTAATCTTCAGGAAGAATTAAAAAGAAAAGCATGTTACACATCTTAATTTAGTATAGCGTACAGGGACTGATATGGGACTTCATGATGTCCAAAACTATATTTTCAAGTGAAACAGAATGGACAAGTAATGTAGCTGCTGAAAAATCCTTACCTTTCTATCATGTCAGGTGAAACTGCTACTTTATTTGGTATGTGATTTAGTGAAGTGATGACAAACAGAGATCCATGTTCCCCATTACTTAACAATACTAACTGTACCTTCTTCATACATTTATGAAATTTTTATTTTCCTCTACAATAACCATTTCAAACTTGAAAATTACCATTTCAAACATTATTACAGCACTGCTCATAAAGAAAGTTTTAAACTTAACACCACAGCAATAAAAATTTTGTTCCCAGACGCCACTATATATGGGACTAAAGATTTATAGTGAACTAAAAGGTAAGAATATATTTAACATAGCTCACTGAAACTAAGACTGTACAAAAAATACGTTTATCCATACATGTAAAAATGATATTGCACTTGTTGATGTGCAATAATGCCTGTACAAATGTACATTGCAGCAGTTTTTTTTATAGTCATGATCTTACACTGTAATTTTAACTTGGTCCTGTGAAATAAAAAATTATAACTGTAAATAGTATTGTAGTAATATCTATAAATTAATTTCAAACTTTCGTTCTCTGTAATTTTTCACCTATTGAAACTTTTGTATGAAAAAGGTGCTAATGATTCTTTTTCAGCTTCCCATGTATCTTTTATAATAAATTTGGCAACTTTAACATTGTACATTCTGAGAAACACAAACTACATATATATTTATATTTTTGTGATGATAAAATGAATTTTTTTGTATAGTTACATCATTTTTTTGTATGCAGCTCAGAAACAGAAGAGTGAGGGACAGAGCATAGGAGCTGCAGTAGATCATCTCACTGTCCAAAAATCAACCTGCCTCCTGCCTGCTCGCCTTAGCAGAGAACGCTTTTACATGCCTCCATGAGCTCAAATTGCAGTGACAATGGTTGCCACTGTGCAGACATGATTGTAATGCAAGCCACATAGGTGACAGCTGGAAACTTCTGATTAGACTGTGACTTTTGTGTCAAGTAAACTGTGTGTAACCAGAGAGAGTCCGCAAGTTCTGGGATGCATTCGTGCCAGATCCTCTTGTATTAAAAGAAATTCATACCAAAGACTTAATTATAACTATTTATATGTCGGGAAAGAGATGAATAACGTTAAATATTTCACTTTTCCCCTCTTTATTGCCATTATTGCGTAAAAATACGTGGACAGCTATCTTTAAATTAGTGTCTTTACAAAACCTGTTTTCCGTAGATGTCTTCGTCACATTGAGTGAGATATGGAGAAGTGACTGATAGGATGCTAAGTGTAATGGAGATACCAAATATTTAATAGAGAACTTTTGCATTATGTGTACAATGAATGTTGTGGTCTGTGTCTGCTGTTCTTCAAAGATGTGATGCTGTTAGTTACAACTGCAGGTACTTCAATTTTATGTAACTAAAAGTTCTGAAAAAATAGTGTTGCTAATATGTGTTGTTGTCAGCAATGTGCAGAGTCTTAGATAAGCAGTGTACTATGTTGAGTTCTTCATATTCAAGAACCTGATTTATAAGTACTGATGCTAAAGAGGTAGAAGTTGGAACCCACACCATCAGTTGTCTGTCAAAAGCATGTTTAGCGCTACTTGCCACATACATGCTTATTTGAATGGTCGTTTCAGCTTGATGCTGTGTGTTTTAAAACTGAACTGTAGTTACTGTTATGCTCGTGTCTCAATGTAATGTTATAAGAAAAACGTTAACTTATTGTAGTCAAACAATGGCAGCTTATATAGCTGTACTATTGAAAAAACTTTTTAAAAAAGATTACAGCAGCCCCATTGAAACAATGCTTTCTGATGCAAAGGTTTGCTGACTGTTTCTGAAATGAAGACTCAGAACAGTTGTTGAAAATGCTGCAGACGCAACAGGTTAGGCAAAGTGGTTCCATAGGATCTTCAGTTATTATAACATATAACTAATAGGGGGAGTGTCTTTAGTTACTACATCATCTGTAAAGTTATTTTTACAGTACTTCACAGTCTCTTGAGTAACCTTATACGGAGATTGTAAGTTAATTAAATGCAGATATTCAAAATACCAGACATAAGCATCTTACCATCAAATATATTGCTGACTGTTACATAACATCAATTTGTATGCCAACCGACTATTTTTCAGAAAGAAATCATTCTTAAATTATTCATCTGTTGTTTGTCTGCTGCAGCTGAAAATAGAATTCAACAAGCTATAAAAGAATAGTTATAAAATTTGTATCCAATTTGTCAAAATAGTACAACTAAGACTATACTGTCATGAAGACAGCAGTTCTGTTTTGAAAAGATCTGATAAAGTCATTTTATATAGAAATAACTTTAATATAAAGAAATTAAAGCATGTTTAAATGCCAACCTGCCAGATCGCAATTTTATATTATTATTTGTGCCTATGTTACATGAAGGAATAACAGTGATGAACATACATGTAATTCACAGCAGCAACAAAATCAAGGGCAAGTAAATTAGCTCTCTCATTTTAAATATACCATGTGATAATGTGAGTGCTTGTTCACAGACTCATTCCTACTAAAATTATATTATGCTTGCTTCCTATGTAAATTTGCAAGAGATCTACCAGGAGATAGTATGTAGTCAGTGTCTGACAGGAGCTAAATTACACATTCAATTATCCTCATAAATGATTAAAGATAATTTCTGTTGGTCAGAAACAAATCTGGTATTTCTCTCTAATCATAACAGACAATAGTACCTCAATTATAATTAAAAAGCACCAACTAGATAATTTAAAGTTGTGTTAAATTATTGTAATTACTCTGTAAATATCATTAACCTTGAAAAAAGTATGTATATAAATGTATATGTCTATATTGTGCATAAGATCGATGTACATTTTGTGTTCTTTAATACAACAGCTTTGGAAAGCAGTTGCTTAGATTTTGCATATATTTAATTTTAAAATTATTGACCAAGTTTGCTTTATTTGTATTGAATCAATACAGCCACTTTGATATGAATGTGTAACTAAAAATACTCAGCACAATGTTTAGACTGAAACAGCATAGTTAGTTTTCAAAAGGCATAATTTCCTTTGATATAGAGGCAGTGAACTTTGCATCTTGTCCAAGGATTGATGCAGCTCATCAATATCATTTCTGTTCTCTGTAGATGTATTTAGCTGCCATTATTAATTTGAGTTCATATGATACAGTTATGATTCTTTAAGACATTATTACCTTACATATGGTGCAGCCTTTACAGTAATTTCAAAATACTTGATCCTACTGGTACGTGGTTGAGTTTGCTACCTCAAGAGAGCTCATGTTTCTCTGCATTGCCTAATTCTACAAAGAAAGATAATAAATTGTGACAATAATATAATAGCCGCAAGTAATGCATTTCTGATAAAGAGTATTTTTTGGCCATCTTTTGGTCTTTCACTGTTTCACAAATACAATAGTTTGAATATTAGACAGGACATTGTATTGCATTAGAATTGATGTGAATTACAAAATGAGTAAAGAAATTTCTAGGAAACAACCAATGCAAGCAGTATGGTGGTCATTTCAACAGTGCAGATATTCTCTCAGTAGTTGCTTTAAATGTTTAAGGTTGTAATATTGTTCTAGAAATTTAGTAATTTTTATGTTACCTATGTATATCAGTATTATAGTATATTAAATCAATCTTCAATCAGTTATTAATAACAGCTTCTAAAATTACTAGTTCAGATTTCCTCCAGTCAAAATGATCACCCTACATGCATCAGTAACATAAAAAAGAATTGTTTAAAATTCCATATTATAGGATTTATCTTTTATTCATATGTTTTGTGACTGTTTTATACAAAATGAGTACATTATCATTCTTGAAAACCAGCAGTATTTAAAAAAACTTATTTTCTCTTTTTTATTTTTGATTAAAATGTACATAGTTATATCTTT
The DNA here is from genome assembly GCF_023864345.2 of Schistocerca serialis cubense. Lineage (NCBI taxonomy): Eukaryota > Metazoa > Arthropoda > Insecta > Orthoptera > Acrididae > Schistocerca > Schistocerca serialis. Next base: position 95,920,208 of record NC_064646.1, on the reverse strand, counting down.
TCTTAATTCAATCAATAAATAATGTTTAAAAGCACAGTCATACATTTAACTTTGATTTGTCCCTCTAATCTCCTTCACTGTCTCATGGTTGTTTTTGAATTCCAGAAGTCAGCTTTGTGATTTTAATATTTTAACATCCAATCTCACTCAAAAATGCATGTGCAGAACACACACACATACTTGCTATGGCAATGCAGCCAGCTGGAGTGACAGCTTATGTCAAATGGAGTGGGTGGGAAAAACAAGAAGAATGAAAAGGTAAATAAATGACTGTTGTGTACTGTTTTGAGTTGACAAAAAACCCCACTTACTTCCAAAAAGGGCAGTGCACAAATCCATTGCATTACACAGGAATGATCAGGAGGGGTATAGGTGGGTTGGCATCTAGCTCAGTTCCTTTTAAGAACAAGAGGAGCAAATCTGGTAAAAATCAGGCCATGTAATAGTTTTCTTTCAGAGTAAAGGGATGTAGAAGATGTAGCTCAGGAACTTGCATCTGTTTGGAAATTGCCCTTCAACCAAGGTCCCAGGTGGAACAATAGAGAACAGAGTAGGCTTGTGTTTACAGAACAGAAGCCAGAAGTGGAAAGCACAGCACATCCGCTGCAGCACTTGACTGCCTGCATCCTGGGCTGTACATGACTCCTTCCCACATGCGTAGTGGCAAAGTTCGAAACTGATGCTTTTCCAAGGCATCTCTCTGTCAACAGTTCTTACCATGAGAACCATGCTGAGGCCAGCATCATATGGTGGAATCATCACAACAATGAACTCGAAGTATAGCTGTTGCATTTGCAAAGTATTGGGTTGGTGTAAAAGTTCGTAACTTTTTTCCGTAAGTTTAATAAACACAACAGATACACATAACACAGACTTAATTCATCAATAATGTATTCTCCTTCATTATTTACAACAGTCTGCCAACTCTGGGGTGACGTTTCAATTCTGGGACTGTAGAAATCACATGGTTTTGAGGCGAAGAACCCATTGAGCCATGTTTGAAGCCCATTTTCATTTGGAAAGCAAGTTCCTTTGAGTCTGTTTGATAGAGAGTAGAAAAGGTGAAAACCTGAGGGTGTAAGATTAGGTGCATTAGGTGGGTGTGGAATGACTTTACAACCCACCTTCTGTATAATGATTTTTGTCAGTCTAGCAAAAAGCAGGCAGTTGTTATCGTGTAGCAGCATCACTTCACACAGTCTTCCTGGTTGTTGTTCTTGGACTGCATCTGCAAGACATTTCAGTTGTTGACAGTAAATAACAGCAGTGATGGTTACTAGTACACCACACAGTCACTGTTTCACAAGACGCATAATGTTATCTTTTGTGATGCACACAAGTCTTTCTACAGGAAGTTGTTGTTTATTTAGGCTCAACAATTCCTTTCTTTTCCTTATGTTAATAATAAAGATACAATTTCTTATCACCAGTAACAACACAGTATAGGAATGGTCAATGTTGTTCAAAAGCTAGTTGATGAAAAACATGCAAAGATACACATATGGCCACCAGCTGATATTGTGATTTTGGCTTTGAGCATCCGTTATCCATACACCCAATTTTTGAAGCTTTCCCACTGCATGCAACAGTTGCATGATGGTGTAATGATCACAGTTCACCTTATTTACCACTTCTTGAGTACACTGAATGTGG